>NC_067160.1:16711959-17011959 GCF_903995435.1 Acomys russatus | reverse complement strand
GCTGTATAATACACCCACCAGGGCGTCATCCGTCAGTGCTTGGGCACGATTTGTTGCTACCTTGCAAAGAGTAAGAAACTGGGGGTGGTTTCTAACACACTCGGTATTCTTCTCTGCGTTGGCCTTCTGTTTCTGAAACTGCCAAAGCACACTAAACGCACGACCCACTTGCTGTTCTGTGAGAGTGGCAGCATTTCCTTCAATAAGATCAAACACCTGTTCTTCACTGGTACAGTTCTCCAGCTGAATAATTAAGGACGCACAACTGTAGGGGCGGAACGGAAACGCCCTCCACAAGAGTTGAGAGACGCCTCGTAGTCGGAGCATATTTATAACGGACAGGTCTCCAAAATTAAAGGTTTATTTTCCTTCGTTAGCACGATTTTTCTTGAGTTAAAAAAAAAAAAAGGCCATCTGCAGGTATAACGTGATAGTATAAAAACTGCTTTCATTCCTCTGTTTTACTTCCGCCCTGATGTCTCTAAATCCATTCCAACGGAATCTGTAAAGCAACCAGTTTACCTTAGTTACTCTTATCTCATTACTATCAACTTAATTTCCCCAAATTCAAATTTCAATTAACGAGGATTCTTCTCTTTTGTTTGGACTACAGACTTGGTTCATCTGAACCAGCTAGATCTGATCCAAAATGAAACATGCAGGAAAAAAGGGTTTTTTCCTGCACCTAATATTAAAATGTTTCTTTTCAATTCTGACCAAAAAAGCGGCAGAAGAAAACAAAATCAAAACTGGCTTTTTAAAAAAAGATTATGGGCTTGCTTGTTTGTGGAGATAGGGTCTCATCATGTAGGCCAATATAGACGGATTATAAAAAGGTGACCTTGCGGAAACCATTTAACTAAAGGAGTGTGACACAGTAAGAAGTGCGGTGTGCTGGCGCACAGCCCCACGGTTCACAAGTGACAGGTATCCGGTGCACCTGGACACGGGAGAGCTGACCCTGGACCAACCTGTCTCCAGCTGCCCAGAACGCAACGATGCTCCGCGCCAAGAACCCAAACGCGCCAGGGGACACGGGTGCTAAACTAAACCACGCGCCCCAGGCGGAACCTGCAGGGTGTGAAAGACAGAGCCACTGGCCAACCGGCGAGTCCTCCACCCCCGCCCCCCGCCCCATGCCCCACGCCCGCCACGGACCCGACAGGGCTGCTCGGGACGGCTCAGAAGGCAGGGATTATCAGGGCCCCGGGCAGCAGCAGCGGAAGGCTGGCGTCTCTAGCTCACTCGTCGCGTCCAAGGGTATTTAACGTTTCCTGGAGAAACATCTTTCTTTAACACAGTGTATCCCGAAGCGGAAGAAACGCGGACTATAGGCAGCGTGCACCAAGAAAGCTCGCACTACACATCCCAGAAGGCACCGCGAGAGGCATGGGCGGACCATACGCGCTCAGGGAATTCTGGCCTTAGTAGTTTTCTTTCTCGTAGACTGAAGCCTTCTTAGTGTTTGGAGGATGAGTGGGTGGGGGGGGGGGTGCGGGGGGCGGGGCGGGGTTAAATGCATCTCTACTATGAAGATGTTTCCCGGTTCCTGAAGCACTGACATGTTTGTAATGTACACTACAAAGTATCCTTTTGGGATAATTCTAGAAGGCCTAAGAGGCAAGTCAGAAGGTAAAGGCCCTTGCTGCCAAGCCTAATGACCTGAGTTTCATCCCAGGGCCTCACAGGAAGGAAAAAGTAGCCAACTCCTTCATGTTGTCCTCTGACCCCACAGACGTGTACATACATAATTTAAAATGTTTAAATTTTCATCAAAGATTTTTCTTTATGTAAAAAGCATGTTTTACTTCTTTAAATGCTTAAAAAGTAATACTTACTTTGATTATCTGTACCTGCTGACTAAGAACATTTAATGTTGGTGATTTCACACAAAGCATTCTTTGTCCACTAGGTGTGTATATTTTTGAAAGAAATAAAACAGAATTGTATACTATGAAATGTTGTGTAAATCTATGTTTAAAAAAATAAAAAGCTGTTGGGTGCTGCAGAGAAGGCTCGGCAGTTGAGAGCTCTGGCTGTTCTTTCAAAGGCTCAGGGTTCAATTCCCAGCAGTAACATTGCTCCTTACATCCACTTGTCAGTCTGGGTCCAAGGGATCTGATGCCCTCTTCTGGCCTGTACAGGCACCAGGCAGGTCTTAAGTCCAATTAGAGAGCTGTTGCTTCCGACCAAGGTGTGCATACCAGTTCTGCACCTTAGGATCATCGTGCCGTGCTGCTTGCTGTTGTGGCTCAGAGACATCATAGTTGGGTAGGACTTGGTTGCTCCCTTCTTTTGCCTTTAGAAGCTGGCATGGGGCCTCCTGGTACCAAGAAAGCTAGTCCTCAGAGAGGAGGCTCTCACGTCAGTTCCAGCTCAGGGACTTCTGAGGCCTTTGTCTGAAGTACATGGTGTCCTCAACAATATGGACCTACCTGACACCTCTGGGAGCAACCAGAGGGAACAGGAATAACCTGTGCTGTTTGAGATCTCTTAGACAGATCTTAATGTCCTGGCTTTCCTACTGCTGTGAAGAGATACCATGACCAAGGTAACAACAGTTGAGCTCAACCCACACACCTGAAAAACCATGTACTTCACTATGTAGTGCAGGGGGTTAATGTCAGAGATACACAAAATCAGGCAGGCACCCTGCTACCGAACCACATCTCCATTTTCATTCATTCATTCATTATTTATTTATTTATTTATTTATTTATTTTATTTGGGAAGTTGAGATTATTTGTTATTTTTGTTTTTTTTTATTTCTTTTGATCTTTAAATGTTTCTTCTTCTTAAATTTTATTTATTTATTCACTTTACACCACAATCATAGCCCCATCCCTTCTTTCCTCCCTGTTTCATCCCCATCCCACTTCCTCCTTTCCTTCCTCCACTACCCCTCAGGAAAGGGGAGTCTCCCCTACCAACACACCTCAGCACATCAAGTCACGTCAGGCTGAGGGCATCCTCTCCATGGTGGCCTGGCAAGGCAGCCTCAACCCCAGGGGAAGTGTTTCAAAAGCAGGCAACAGAGTCCATGTCAGAAACAGCCCCTGCTTCTAGGGGACCCGTATCAAGACCAAGCTGCCCTTCTGTTACTTATGTGCAGAGGCCAAGGGCCAGTGCATGCATGGTCCTTGGTTGGTGGTTGGTTGTCTTATTGTGGAGTTCCTGTCCCCTCTGGGTCTTTCTATCCTAGCCTTCATTTTTTCACAAGACTCCCTATGCTTCACCCAATCTTTGACAGTTGGGATTGTCATTTTTATTTTTTACAACAACAAACTATGGACTTAATGCAACTATATGAACCTATGGGGGCCATTTGTTATTCAAACCACCACAACGTGTGTGGATGTTTTGCTTGAATGTGCGTCTGTGAGCCATATACATACCTGGTTCCTGTAGAAGCCAGCAGAGTGTGGCAGAGCCCCCGGGGACTGGAGTTAGCGGGAGCTGTGAGCTGCCACGTGGTGTTAGGAATCAAACCCAGGCCCTCTAGAAGAGCAGAGAGCACTCTTAACCACTGACCTATCTCTCTAACCTCCATATCCCCACTTCCAATAGGCTCCAAGCTGTCACTATGGTTGTCTACTGTCTCTCAGTCCGTTATGCATGGCTGCTGTAAAAGCTCCCAGCCAGGCAAACAATCTGCACTCCCTATATACACTCTTACAGGGGACAAAGATGAACAACATATTCTAGTGGGGTACTTAGTCACCTCTATAAACTTATTCATACCTACCTTACCCCAGCCTCCCACTCTGCTTACATTGTTTTGATAGACTGCTGTTTGCATTTTCAACCTTCCATTGCGTATTGAGCACTGATGTTGGCTTCTTGTCACTTTTCCTGGGAACTCCAGCTAAAACCAAGTCTTGCCACATTTGCTTTTGAGTGACTCAGACGGGCTTCATTAATTGCTCTCCACCACCACCCTTCTCCACCCTGCCCCCCAATCTTCTCCTGAATGCTTAGCACTTCATGAGTGCTCTGAACCATTCAAATCTGCCACAGGCTCTCCTACCTCAAAACATCATGACCCACCATGGGCTTGGCAAAAAGTCTCATACAATTCCAGAGATTTTTGCTGAATCACTTTTCATCTCTTCTGTGAACATAGACCTACCTGGCCTGGTGAACTGCACATCAAACGCTCCATCTCTCAAGCTCTGTCTCCTTAACAATGTCCATCCGGTTCAGTCCCTGGTGTTCATGTTACCAGGGCAACTGTTCCCAGCACTTCACAGGAGGCGGCCTCTCAGGGTGTGATAGCCCACATATGGCTTCAGGTTCTACAGCGCTTTGTTGTTGTTGTTGTTGTTTTGTTTTGTTTTGTTTTGTTTTGTTTGAGACAGGGTTTCTCTATGTAGCCTTGGCTGTCCTGGAACTCATTCTGTAGTCCAGGCTCGCCTTGAACTCACGGAGATCTGCCTGCCTCTGCCTCCCAAGTGCTGGGACTAAAGGCCTGTGTCACCACCGCCCGGCAGATTCTACAGCTTTTGCCTCAAGGAGGGACAGATAGGTCGGTTTCTCAGTTTCTCCACTTTCCCAGAACCCAGACTGATCCCACGCATCCTGATGTCACACAGCCTCACAGCCTCTCACAGCCTCACAGCCTCTCACAGCCTCACAGCCTCACAGCCTCACAGCCTCTCACAGCCTCTCACAGCCTCTCACAGCCTCACAGCCTCTCACAGCCTCACAGTCTCTCACAGCCTCACAGCCTCACAGCCTCTCACAGCCTCACAGTCTCTCACAGCCTCACAGCCTCACAGCCTCACAGCCTCTCACAGCCTCACAGCCTCACAGCCTCTCACAGCCTCACAGCCTCACAGCCTCTCACAGCCTCTCACAGCCTCACAGCCTCTCACAGCCTCACAGCCTCTCACAGCTCACAGCCTCACAGCCACACAGCCTCTCACAGCCTCACAGCCTCACAGCCTCTCACAGCCTCACAGCCTCTCACAGCCTCTCACAGCCTCACAGCCTCTCACAGCCTCTCACAGCCTCACACAGCCAGCCTCGCCACAGCCTACGCCTCACACACACCGCACAGCCTCACAGCCTCACAGCCACACAGCCTCACAGCCTCACACCCTCAGCCTCACAGCCTCACAGCCTCATCACCCTCACAGCCTCACAGCCTCTCACAGCCTCACAGCCTCTCACAGCCTCACAGCCTCACAGCCTCACAGCCTCACAGCCTCACAGCCTCACAGCCTCACAGCCTCTCACAGCCTCACAGCCTCACAGCCTCTCACAGCCTCTCACAGCCTCACAGCCTCACAGCCTCACAGCCTCATAGCCTCACAGCCTCACAGCCTCACAGCCTCTCACAGCCTCACAGCCTCTCACAGCCTCTCACAGCCTCACAGCCTCTCACAGCCTCTCACAGCCTCTCACAGCCTCACAGCCTCTCACAGCCACACAGCCTCTCACAGCCTCACAGCCTCACAGCCTCACAGCCTCACAGCCGGGCTGTAAAAGGCCCTTTCATTTCCTCTTTAAAGGTCTTTTTCAATTCAAGAAGTTCAGAGGATTTTTTTTTTATCAGATTATCAGATCAGAGTGTGCTGTGATAATCACAGTTTCCTCTACCCGGTCATCATTAAGGCAGAGTCTACATGCAGAATCAAGGATCCCCCACACCCCCCCCCACCCCATGCCCCCATCCATACCCCCATATTCAAGGTCAGATTTCAGGTATTTGTTATCTTGTCTAACCCTGTCTGACCCTTCCATGGGCTCTATATTGGGGCCTAGCGAGGGCTCCTCAGAACAGATCTAGTTGATACTGTCTTTTGCTTTGCTCTGCAAGCTGTGAGAACTGCAAGTCAATATCTCCATCTCTCTCTCCCCTGTTTCTTGCCAAACCAGTTACTAATGTGGAGAACAGCACTGCGTGTCTTTCTCCTGTGGTAACTCTTCCTTTAAATGTGCAACTCCTTCCTGGAAAGGCCACTCAGCCTCAGCTCATGTCCCGTCACCACCACAGAAGCTGTTCTGTGCCTCCTTACCCTTACTATCAAGCTCTGTGTGTGTTACCATCCAATGCTTCAGTATATTGTTGGGGGTGGGTCTGGTGTTTTCAGATGCTGATTTCTGTGCCCCGAGATCTGGCTAAAGTCTCAACATGGGCATTGCCACTTCTTCTTCTTCTTCTTCTTCTTTTTTTTTTTTAATGTACATTGGTGCATGTATGTCTGTGTGACAGTACCAGATTCCCCTGGAACAGGAATTACAGAGCTTCTGTGTGGGTGCTGGGAATTGAACCCAGGTCCTCTGAAAGAGCAGTCAGTGCTCTTAACTGCTAAGCCATCTCTCCAGCCCAGGCACTGTCATTTCTGTGAAGAATCTCCTGTATCAAAGTTGTGTCAACATTGTTCCCCAATTATCTCTGATTGGTTAATAAAGAAGCTGAGAGCCTATAGCTGTGTGAGAGAAGACCGGAAGGCTGGGCTTTCGTTCCCAGGCTTGGAGTCTCAGGTAGGGACTATGATACAGAGGGAGAACAAAGAAAAAGGGGGTAGAGAAAGGATGTAGCCACAAGATGTGGCCATGAGGACTGATCTGATTGAGCAGAGGCAGCCCAGGCAAGACCAATATGGCCAGTAATTCGGGATGTGCAGCTGGGAGGTGCCCAGGTTAGCACCGAGGATTAGAATAGATCATATCTTCCCAATTCCAATGCCTTAAAGCTTGTTGAATAAATCGAATTGGTCTCCTCATTATTTGGGACCTAGAACAGGTAATTAGAAAAGCCCCTCCCCGAAAGCTGGGCATGGTGGCACACACCTTTAATCCCAGCACTTAGGAGGCAGAGGCAGGTGGATCTCTGTGAGTTCAAGGCCAGCCTGGTCTACACAGCGAGTCCAGAACAGCCAAGGCTACACAGAGAAACGCTGTCTTGAACGAAGGAGGAGGAGGAAAGAAAAGGCCCCCCACATTATACATATCTTTACAATATACTTTTTTTCTTTTGCTTTTCCAGACAAGGTTTGTCTGTGTTGCCTTGCCTGTTCCAGACTCCCTTTGTAGAGCAGGTTGGCCTTGACCTCACAGAGATCTGCCTGCCTCTGCCTCCCAGAGTGTACAATATACTTTTTAATCTATCAGCTGTGTTAGTCAGGGCTTCTACTGATGTGATAAACACTAGAAGCAAAAGCAAGTCAGGAGGAAGGGTTTGTTTCAACTTACAACTCTCAAGCCAGCAACAGCGGAAGTCAGGGCAGGAAGCCAGAGGCAGGAGCTGAAGCCGAGGCCATGGAGGGACGCTGCTGAAGCCGAGGCCATGGGGGGACGCTGCTGAAGCCGAGGCCATGGGGGGACGCTGCTGAAGCCGAGGCCATGGGGGGACGCTGCTGAAGCCGAGGCCATGGGGGGACGCTGCTGAAGCCGAGGCCATGGGGGGACGCTGCTGAAGCCGAGGCCATGGGGGGACGCTGCTGAAGCCGAGGGCATGGGGGGACGCTGCTGAAGCCGAGGCCATGGGGGGACGCTGCTGAAGCCGAGGCCAGGAGGGATGCTGCTGAAGCCGAGGGCATGGGGGGGACGCTGCTGAAGCCGAGGCCATGGGGGGATGCTGCTGAAGCCGAGGCCATGGAGGGACGCTGCTGAAGCCGAGGCCATGGAGGGATGCTGCTTGTGGTTTTCATACAGGCCGGGTCTCCCTTCCCAAGAGCGGTGCCACTCACAGCCAGCTAGTCCCTCCTTTATCAATTATTAACAATGACAACAACAACAAAGACCTACAGGCAATCTGATAGAGGCATTTTCTCAACTGAGCTTCCTCTTTCCAGACAATTCTAGATTTGTGTCAAATTGACAAAACAAACAAAAACAAAACAAAACAAAATTGTAAATCACATACTCTATGGCAAACACTATTCATTAAGGAGGTATGCCACCTTACACCACATAACACAAGAGAGCCACGCTGAAAGTCCCCACAAAGACGCAGCACCCCCAGATGTCTCAGCCTTGGTTACCTGTCTTGTCGTCCAGAGCACGGGCCACGCAACTGCTCCTCTCAAATACATCTTCGGTCCCTTTCTATTCCGGCTCCCAGAGTGTTGGGTTTCTTTCCTGGGGAGACATGACCCCAAAAAAGTCTCTTCACTTCAGTGAGGACACTGATAAAAAACAGACCAAAGGAGTAATTTCACTCAACTCTCTCTTAGTGAACCCGTGAATTTACTGGGGTTACCTATAGGATAATGAGTGACTGCAAGGCAGCTGCATTGCCAAACAGCTCTCTCGGCCCTGGGCAGCAACTTGCAAAAGCGGCACAGCAGACACTCTCCCACAGCAGCTGTTTAGCTCATCTTAACCTCAGACAGGAGTCCTGAGAGTTTCATGACTTTCTTACCAATTCCTGCAGGGTTGGGTTTTTTTTGTTTTGTTTTTTTGCCCAAGATAGGGTTTCTCTGTGTAGCCCTGGCTGTCCTGGAACTTGCTTTGTAGACCAGGCTGGCCTCAAACCCACAGTGATCTGCCAGCCTCTGCCTCTTGAGTGCTCGGAATAAAGGTGTATGCAACCACCACCAAGTAATTCTTGAATTTTTCCCCCTCCAAGATAGGGTCTCTCTGTGTAGCCTTAGCTGTCTTGGACTAGCTTTGTAGACCAGGCTGGCCTCGAACTCACAGAGATCCGCCTGCCTCTGCCTCCTGAGTGCTGGGCTTAAAGGCGTGTGCCACCACCCCCCGGCTAACTGTCGCAATTTTTAAAAGATTTATTTATTTGTGTGTGTCTACGTCTAGGTGTGAGTCTGGACACACGTATTCAAATTCACGCAAAGGCCAGCAGAGGGCGCTAAGTGTCTCCTTCCATCTATCATTTTGAGGCGAGTTTTCTCCCCGTGTAAGGAGCTCGCCTTTTCTCAGCTAGGCTGGAAGCCAGCGAGTCCCAGGACATTCCTATCTCCGCCCGCGGTGTCAGAGCTCGGCTTACAAGCGCGCACAGGAAGCCGCTTTTGTTATGTGAGGCCCGAGATCCAAACTCTGGACCTCACGGTTGCACAGCAAGAGCTCCAGTTTGCTGAGCTGTCTCTCTAGCCCCTGAGTTGTTGAAATTTGCTTATGAGTTTTGTGAATCTCATCTTCATTTCCTTCCAGGAGGGCTCATTTCCACCCAAATGAAACAACACTTCCCCTTACTTAAGTCTTTTTTTGTTGTTGTTAGTTTTTTTTTGTTTTTTTGTTTGTTTGTTTGTTTTTTTCGAGACAGGGTTTCTCTGTGTAGCCTTGACTGTCCTGGACTCGCTTTGTAGACCAGGCTGGCCTCGAACTCACAGCGATCCACCTGCCTCTGCCTCCCGAGTGCTGGGATTAAAGGCGTGCACCACCACCGCACGGTGTTTTTGTTTTTGGTTTTTGAGACAGGGTTTCTCTGTGTTAGCCTTGGCTGTCCAGAACTCACTTTGTAGACCAAGCTGGCCTTGAACTCACAGTGATCTGCCTGCCTCTGCCTCCTGAGTGCTGGGATTAAAATTGTGCGCCACCACGCCTGGCCAGTCTTCTAAATTTTATATAGGTCTCTCTCTCCATCAAAGCTTTAAAAAAAAAAAAAAAAAAAAAAAAGATGTTAATGGTAGTACTTACTGTAGGATAAATGGGATTGGGAGGGATTAGAGAGTTGTTAGATTTTAAACATCTACGGAGTGCTGAGGGATATAGTCCAATGTTAGAGTATTTGTGTGGCACGTGTGAAGCCCTGGGTTCAATTCCTAGTGCTTCAAAAATCAACCCAAACCATCCAAAGCTGTAAGGGGCTAGGTGTAGTGGCATTTTTCTGTAACCCCAGTGTTCGGGAGGTAGAGGACAAGAGGGTAGTGGGAGTCCAGGAGGTTGGCTACATAATGAGTTTGAGGTGTCTGGCTTATATGTGACCCTGGAGGGGGGGGAGCTGTACTGAATGCTCAAATTTTTACAATAACCTGTGTATTGTAGCCACACCTTCTTGCTTCTGAGGCATGAGACTCTCTTCATTCCAGGGACTTGAAACTGTCCTGCAAAACTGTCAGGTTCAATGCCAGGAAAGGAGGAGGGTAGTGGGAGGCCAGGAGGTTGAAGAGATGGTGAGGCTCTGTCAGCCAAAAAGAAGTTACTTGCAGGTGAGACACAGATTGCCAGTCAGGCAGCTCCCCAAAGGTCCCTAGGTACGTGCCAGCACACTAGGGCACATGCAATGACTGGCAGACAGACTGCACAAAGGTAGGCACCCAGGCTCTCAATCAAACACACAGGCAGACTGATGAAGGCAGAAATGAAGGCTTCAGACATCTGGCCACAAGGCTGTTTTTATACAAAGCCTATACAATAGCGGCATTCTGACAGGAATGTAATATAATACAATTGATGTAACAGAACAGATTGCATCACTCTTTATTTGGGGGTTCCCTATGTACCCCATGTCAGCCATTTTGTACTGACTCATATCAGATATGCATATCAGCACCATGTTATCTAACATAAACTTAAAACCTGTTCCCAACAGAAACACGGCAGGACGCCATTTTATCACAACAAAACAGCATGCAAAACGAAGAATTTTTACAATAGCTCACATTACTGTGAAATATACATGAAAGCAAGCACAATTGTTATTGTTGTTGTTTTGTTTTGTTTTAATTTTTTATTTTTGGTTTTTCCAAGACAGGGTTTCTCTGTGTAAGTTTGGCTGCCCTAGACTTACTTTGTAGGCTGGCCTCCAACTCACAGTGATCCACCTGCCTCTGCCTCCTGAGTGCAAGCATGATTTTTTTTAAGTTAAGCATACCATGGACAATGTGGTGGACATTTTGAACAAACAAGTTTGTTGATAATTTAAGGGTAGAAACAACAATAACATAAAAAATCATTATTCTATATTACCTGTAAAGGTTATCTATAGTATTCCAGTCTACCCACACTTTTTTTTCTTTTTTCTTTTTTCTTTTTTCTTTTTTCTGTGTGTGTGTGTGTGTGTGTGTGTGTGTGTCTTTCCATTCCTTACATTTCAAGGAGTGAAATAGTTCAGGATAGGCCAAACACCACACAAGCCATGACCTCCTGGATGGGTGATTCACTATAACAAAATGAATGAAAACAAACTCAATGGTTTAACTTACTTAATTGATTTCCAAGCCACATCGAATTCCATTACAGCTATCTTTTGTCAGTAAGTACATTCTCCACCATAAGATTCTTGTGTGTGTGTGATTACTCTCCTCCAAAGTCCATATTAGAGTCTAGGCCCCTCTGTGAGCTATTCTGGGCGTGGAATATTAATCTATCTTTGGGACTCTGGTAATGACTAGAATTAAATAGGGTGATCAGATTAGAGTGGATTATGGAGGTTTCATAGTGGTGGCATTGTTATTTTTCTTTTTGTTGTTGTTGTAGTTTATTTGTTTTGAGAGGATGAGAACCAAAGCCAGGGCCCTGTGAATGTTGGGCAACAACTCTACCACAGTGTTATACTTTCAGCTCTAAATATTTATGGCATTTCAAAAAAGAGAGAGTAAGACCAGGCAGGTGTGGTGGTGCATAACTTTAAACCCAGCACAGGGAGGTAGAGGTAGGCAGGTCTCTCTGAGTTCAAAGCCAGACTGGTCTACATAGTGAATTTCAGGCCAGATAGGGCTATATTGACTTTTCCTTCAAAAAAATAAGTTTAAAAAGTGACCATGGGATATACTTGAAAGTTGAATTTTCTCCATATTTCATAAAGTAACACACTGCACAACCTTGAGACTGTGACATCAAGAAGACGATCTTAGGGTTTAATTGTGAGGGATGAACATGACCAAGGCAACCCTTATAAAGGAAAACATGGGGCTGGAGAGATGACTCAGTGGATAAGAGCACTGCCTGCTCTTCCAGAGGTCCTGAGTTCAATTCTCAGCAACCGCATGGTGACTCACAACCATCTATGATGTGATCTGATGCCCTCTGCTGGCCTGCAGGATACATGCAGGTAGAGCACTGCATACATAATAATAAATAAAATCTTTTTTTTTTTAAATAGGAAAACTTTTAATTGGGGCTGGCTCATAGTTTCAGAAGTGCAATTCATTATCATCATAGCGGGAAGCATGGCAGCATGTAGGCAGACATGGTGCTGGAGGAGCTGTGAGTTCTACCTTTTAATTTGCAGGCAGCAGAAGGGGACTGTCCCATACTGGGCAGGGCTTGAGCATTCGGGAGGCCTCAAAGCCTACCCTCACAGTGACACACTTCCTCCAACAAGGCCCCACCTCCTAATAGCACCACTCATCATGGGCCAGACATTCCAACACGTGTGTCTATGGGGGCCAAACCTATTCAAACCACCACAAAGACCATCACTGGATGAGACCCATTGATTTTAGACCTATAGAACCATAAGCCAAAATAAACGTTCTTTCTTTAATATGTACCCAATGCACAGTATTATGTTACTAATAATAGTAAACAGACTAAGGCATAGGATTCTTTCATAATTTCCTGGTGCTTACTACACTCTGGATTCAACTAACAAAATAAAAATAAATAAAGTGTCTGAAGATATAGCTCAGTGGTGGATGACCTGCCTAGTGAGAACAAGGTCCTGAATTAGTGTTCAGCACCATACACATGCATAGATGCAGTATTGGCCATGGTTCTCTAGACTAATGGAACTTATAGAATGAATATATATATCTCCAGTTAATCTAAATCTCTTCCCTTTAGCCGCAGGTAGACTTTTCAGACAAGGGCAAACAGCAGCCACATTTGTCACCAAAATATATGCAACATACTAAAATTTTTCTTCTCCGAACCCTCTTAAGCCAGAACTCCAGAGTTCAGATATCAAATATCAATATGTGTGTGTCTATGAAAAAAAAAAAAAGAAATGGGGCAAAGGTGTGTGTCACCTCAATGGCCCTGAAGGGAAGTGGGTTCACACACTTCAAACCAAGGAGAAAATCTCTCACAGGTGTGCCCTCCACTTCTGCATTGTAGTTCATTCTTGATAAAGTCAAGTTGACAACCAAGAATAGCCATCGCACATGCCTGTGCATATAGTAAGGACATGGAGTAATTCATATTATACCATATACACCTCGCCTGAATTTAATACACACCACTTCTTGTTGGAGGGACTCTGCTGTCTGAAGTTACAGTCCTCCCAGTCCGGACAGCCTTTCTGAGCGCGGCACAGGATGGTAGAGTCCCTCTCCCCAGCAGGGCCTCCTATTCCCCACCTGACCTCACCGGGAGAGTGTGTTTAAGTATAGATGCCCCTAAACACATTTGATATATGGCCTTTGACACAGTTCCCTGATAGCTCTCCCCTCCCTTCGCCTATAGGATAATTAGGTACTGTGTTCATATTGATAGGAGCGTGCTGCCAAACGCAAATCAAGCATCCTTGGATTGTCTAGTTCCAACCAATTATGTACACCTATCCTGGAAGCCACCCCCATCTGCTCCCCAAGGATGATATAGCCTTTGCTCTCCCTGAATAAGGTTGAACTATCTCCCTGAAGAGGTCGTTCTCCATCATGCTCACAGCCTTCCAAGCCCCCTGTGTCTCGCCTTCTGCTCCTCCTACCTTCGTGACCTGGTGGCCAACAGCCTCCCAAGGAAGAGGAGACCTACAACTTCTGATAACCTTCTGCTGGGAAGAAACATTTACTTATCTTTACCTCCATGCAAAGAAACAGGGAATGAGCACAGACGTTCCCTAAAAACACACCTTCATACTTAAAGGGAGCAAACATTTTAAGCCTGCTCCTGCTATGCTCATCAAAGCTGTCTCTGGAATTCTATACTTGGAGCTGGAAGAGGTTTTGATTCTTGAGATAGAGAACCACTTCTTGGAGAAATCAGTATGGTAAATGAAGACGACAGAGACAGCCATGGAGAGTCAGACAAGATAAAAGTTCCTTAATATTCAACATATTCCTTATTCATTCTTGTGATATTTTTTTGGTGCAGAATGGGGCTGCTTTTTGCCTTTGTCTGAAGAGTCTGCCTGAGGCTAAAGGAAAAAGGTTTAGATTAATTGCATATATATAAAATATATAATTGCATATATAGATACATAGATATTCATACAAAGGTTAGTTATCCCTTGCTGTGTAACAAATTACCACAACACTTCGTGATTTAAAGCAACACTTTTTTTTTTGTTTTGTTTTGTTTTGTTTTTCGAGACAGGGTTTCTCTGTGTAGCCTTGGCCGTCTTGGACTCACTTTGTAGACCAGGCTGGCCTCGAACTCACAGCGATCCGCCTGCCTCTGCCTCCTGAGTGCTGGGATTAAAGGCGTGTGCCACCACGCCCAGCTTTAAAGCAACACTTATTAATGCATGGTTTCTGTGGGTCACAATAAGTAAGTTCAGTTCAGTTTTCCATTGACTGCAGTCATTTGAACCTTTGACAGTGGCTGAAGAACCTGCCTCCCAACAGTGCTCACTTACCTACTTCTTGGCAGGAGGTCTCATCTGTCCATGTCTTGCCAGAAAGCCCATGTCTCACCACATGAGCCTCCTCAGATTCTGCCGAGTGTTTTATGATATGACTGTTAACTTCCCCCAGAGAGGGATCCAAGAGACGGTAACACTGAAATAAGCCTTTTATGACTTCCTCTTTACAAGAACACATTGTACTCAGGAGAAGCAAGTCATATAAAACAATTTGTGACTTTTTTTTTTTTCTTTTCAAGACAGGGTTTCTCTGTGTAGTCCTGGCCTCAAACTCACAGTGATCCACCTGCCTCTGCTTCCCTGCGTGCTGGCATTAAAGGCCTGTGCCACCAAACCTGGCTTGAGACAGGATCTTGCTACGTATGTAGTTCAGCCTGGCCGCAAACATGCATTCCTTCTCTTTGAGCCTCCAGAGTCAAGATGATAGGTGGCTACTACCATGCCTAGCTAAACTTTCCCTTAAAAAAAAAAAAAAAAAAGCCTAGGCTGGTTCAGGACAGATTTTGGTTATTTGTAAGTAAGGACTCTCACTAATACTGTCACTGAAAGACACACACAATAAGGGTATAAACTGGCATAATAGTTTTAAAAATCTCTCTTTGCCAGCCAGGCATGGTGGCGCACACCTTTAATCCCAGCACTCGGGAGGCAGAGGCAGGCGGATCGCTGTGAGTTCAAGGCCAGCCTGGCCTACAAAGCAAGTCCAGGACAGCCAAGGCTAACACAGAGAGACCTTGTCTTGAAAACAAACAAACAAAAACAAAAAACCAAAACAACCCCCCCAAAAAACTCTCTTTGCAATAGCTACCAAAGTAGAATTTTGGCATTATCCTGAGACCTTCCTGTAGGCTCAATTTTCTTAACAATTATATTTTATTGTGAACTTATTAACCTCCTGTTTTGGGCTAACACTTATATCTCCTCTCAGAATCTGTTCAAGGATGTTTTTTATCTGGTAACAACCAAGCTCCCCCCACAAAGTGGTTCAACTTCTAAGGGAATAAATATCACCTGCTCTCTCATGAGGCTGTTCCTCATCCCACACTGGGGATCTAAACAAAAAACATGTTTATCTCTCTTTCACCTGTCAATGATATTTCCATTATATGTGTAAAGTACATGTGTTCATTTACAGTAGATATGTAGGCTCAAAACTGGCAGAACTAGTGTATGCTGCTGGAATGCTGAACAAAAGTTACCTTTTGGAGCCTTAGGAGTGTTGTGTTAACAGTTTCCTCCAAGACTCAAATGTTCCATCCCGCACAGAAGTTCCTTAAACAAGAAAATAAACAACTCAAAATAACTTCAGGAAGTCGCTCAAACTGATCAGATTCCGTAGGCCACCTAGCTGCCAGAGTGAGCTGCGTTGCACAGAAGACTCTCAGCCAAGCCGCTCTGAAACCAGACCAGCTGCCTTGTCTTTGAAGATGCAGAACCAGCCAAGCTTCCTAGAAGGGGTTTAGACTGTCTAGAGGTGGGGGGGGGCTAGAAAGGACCCTCTCCAACCTGTTGAGCTGCCTGCAGCCTGTGCAGTGTGCTCCATGTTCCCAGTTTTGTGAGCTGTCATCATGCTGGGGTGAGCTTCAGTGACGCATCTGTCTCTGAGTCATTTCTGCTGCTGTAAGTAACCCCAATAAAACTTACTGGCTCTCCAAGTTGGACTTTGGTGGTATCTGTACTTTGGCCTGTCATGGGTTCCTCATCTGGCGGGAGTAATAAGTGTGAGTGTTCCATCTCCCCAGGGAGACTTTTGCCACACGACAGGGGGTGAGGTGGTAGAATTAGTAGGAAAGGATATGGAAAATGTTTCTGGAATCCTGATAGTGCTCTGGGTCTGTCCTAATCTAGTAGATAGCACATTTGTTTTTTTTTTTAAGATTTATTTATTTATTATTATGTATACAGTGTTCTGCCTGCATGTACACCTGCAGGCCAGAAGAGGGCATCAGTTCAACAGAGATGGTTAGAACACCATGTGGGCTGGGAATTGAACTCAGGACCTCTGGAAGAGCAGGCAGCACTCTTAACCACTGAGCCATCTCTCCAGCCCCAGATAACACATCTTTATCCCTAGTAAAAAAAATATGTGTTAATTGCTGGGAGGTGGAGGTGGTGGCAGTAGCATATGCCATTAACCCAGCACTCAGGAGGCAGAACAAGAAAATCTTTGTGAGTTTGAGGCCAGCCTAGTCTACACTGCAAGCTCCAAGACAGCCAGGGCTACATGGAGAAACCTCATCTCAGAAAGCACCCCCAAAATATTAATCTATGTTTTTAATTTAGGAATATACGTTAAACTGTAAAATCTTACCTCAAAAACCAAAGGCATTATAAGTTAAACAACCACTTGAAACCACTAACAAGGTCTTGTTATGTAGCCTTGAGTGACACAGAATTTGCTATGTAAACCAGGGCGACCTTAAACTTACAATGACCCTCCCACCTCAGACTCTCTAGTGCTGGGATTGTAGGTACGTGTTGCCATACCCTGCCACAACAATTACTTGGTGTGTGTGTGTGTGTGTGTGTGTGTGTGTGTGTGTGTGTGTGTGTAGCTGTCCTGGCTGTCCTGGACTCGCTTTGTAGACCAGGTTGGCTTCGAACTCACAGCCATCCGCGTGCCTCTGCCTCCCGAGTGCTGCCGGGCTGAAAATTGATCTTCTGAGATATGTAACTTAGACTGTCTCTGTATAGTCCTGACTGCTCTGGAACTGCTCTGTAAACTAGACTGGCTTTAAACTCAGCAATTCAAGCCGGGCCTGGTGGTGCATGCCTTTAATCCCAGCACTAGGGAGGCAGAGGCAGGTGGATCGGTGTAAGTTCAAAGCCAGCCTGGTCTACAAAGTGAGTCTAGGACAGCCATGGCTACACAGAGAAACCCTGACTTGAAAAAACAAAACAAAAAACAAAAAACAAAAAAACCTCAGTGATTTGCCTGCTTCTGCCTCCCAAGTGCTGGGATTAAAGGCCTGCACCACCACTGCCCCGCATCCTAGACTTACTTTTCCCACTGGGATTACTTTTTTGTTGTTGTTGGTTTGCTACTATAATTTTTTTGTTTTTTATTATTTATTTTTATTTTTGCTACTATAGTTTTAAAGGACATATTTCTCCTACAAAGTAATATCTTAGGTGAACAGGCCTGATGAGAGGCAGCTCTGTTCCGTGTAGTTAGTTATTCAGCGATCTGAATTCCTTCCGTCGTGTCATTCTAATGTCTGCCAGGTCCTTATCGTTAGATGACTAGAATTATGTTGCAGATGGCAGAAGAAGAAAATAACAGGTAATTCCTTAACGCCTAAACCTGCATGCCACTTTGTCTCCAATTCCATCATCGAGGATTAAATCGCATAGCTGGAGAGATGGCTTAGCCAGTACGGGCACTTGCGGCTACCCATACTGGGTGTCTCATTACTGCTTTTAACGCCAGTTCCAGGGGGGATCCGACACCCAGTTTTGACTTTTGCAAGCAACTATACACATATGGGGCGTATGCACATAGTCACAAACGCAAACATATTTAAAAGAAAAAGTAGGCGTGGTGGCGCACACCTTTAATCCTAGCATCTGGGATTAAAGGCAGATTAAATCACAGCGTTTGGAATTAGACGCAGACACCGGTAAATCTGTGAGTTTAAAGTCAGTCTGATCCACATACAGAGTTCAGGGCCAGACGAGGCTATATAGTAAGACCCTGTCTCAAGAAAATATAAATCACCGAGTACTGGCATTAAAGGTATGCGCTACCACGCCCCGAAAGTAGCTCATTTTTGTTACTAATTTTTGAGCGTTAGCTGAAGGTGAAAATTGGAAGTTCCTTGGAGGCTGACCGACAGAGCACACCAATGTCTATAAAATGAAGTGCTTCATGTCGAGAGCGCTGGGGCATTCTGACGGAGACACACACGTATCCAATCAGCTCGCAGAAAACATTATGCGACCTGTCAGATCTATTTAAATGGCAGAAAGACCGCCGGCACTCTCAAGGAGACGATGCTGACGTAAGTCAGGGAACGTCGGGAGGTGCCGTCAACCCATCCGTGACGTACTTCCGGCGCGACGCTTTTTTTTTTCCCTCCACGCCTGGACTGGGCTGTGGGGGAGGGAGGCGGTTAGTGGGCTTTAGCGCCTTTCCTGACGGCGGTAGATTTGAAGCGCTTTACAGGACTTGGCCGGGAGACGAGAAGTCCGTGGCGGTGCAGGTGAGGGGGGCGTGAGGGCGTCTGTCGGCGCGGCGTCAGTCGCTGCGGTGGTCCCGGGGTACAAGAGCGGGAAGGGCCCAGGGCGAGGGGCGGAGCCGCGGCGGGGCGGCTGGGCCGTGGTAACCGTCTTCCCGTCGAGGTCTCCTCCTGGGCTGCTCGGACGCAGAGGGGTGGCTCCGGGGACTGCGCCTCGGGCTTGTGGCACCGTGGTGGCCGGGCGGCTGGGCAGCCGAGCCCCGGGGGCGCAGGAAGCCGCTCTTCCCTCTCCAGCCCCCGCCCTCCCCGCTCGGCGCACACCTCCTCCCTGACGCATTTTGCCGCACAGGCTGTAACATGGCGGCAGCGACAGCGGCCTCGGCTCCCGTGAGCTAGCTTCGTTTCGGATGCTTCCAAACCGTGAGCCCGGGCGCTGCTGCGTGGTAGGTGGGGATGTTTGGTTGGGGATGGGGAAGGCGCGGCGCGAGGGCCTGTCAGGTTAGGGGTAGGGAAGGATGGGCGCAGAGCCACAGTCACCGGGAATAAAATCGACAAGCGAGCCCTCCTCCGACCTTTTCCTCTTGTAGGACAGCGGCTGTCGTGCATGCTTAAGTGACAGAGGCCCCTGACGTTAAGGATTCCCCTCAAACTCGAGTGTAAGATCTTAACCCTCGCTCTCTAGAAGTTTTCCCACGTTCCCGAGCAATAGAAAGAGGCCGGGCCTTAGGGGAGGGTTCTGTTTAGGAGAAGATGGTTTCTGAACCCCGTTCTCCCTGTAGGAGAAAAACGTACTGATTTGCTCCGTATTTACTCTGAACAAAGTCAACCACCTTATAAAAGCACCACCTTGTGCATTCAGTGTGATTTCTTAGTATTGTATTGCACTACAATAATCTGTGTTTGGTTTTGATCACCAATACATTAAAGAAGTAATAGAACGTTTTGGAAATTTGGAGACTCTATGTTAACTTTCAGAAGCTAAAACCAGATAGGATGAAACCACGCTCGTCCATGCACCAGTAATTGCTATTTTGTAACGGCTACTGGGAGGGGCGTTTAAACATTTTTTTATAAGTTTTCAAAGATTGCCATAAAGTGCAGAAATTGGACAGATACTTAGAATGACTGCCTCTTTAATGTTTTGTTGCTCTTTTTACATACCTAAAAGTGTGTCTTCTGGTGTCACAACGGCTAGGAGAAAGGGTCACCAATCAAGGCCAACCTGACCGACTTGATGAGACTCAGATAAGCAAAAACACTTATTTAGGAACTGAGGGACCCCGTTCTTTTTAATAATGTGAGATGTAATTATTCATGTAATAACTGTTTAAACAAGTTAATTGCTAACAGTTTCTTTAGGTTTCATTGAATTGATTGTGTTGTCGAGCTTGCTCCTTAGGTAGGTTGGGTGTATGTGTGTCTTTCACAAAAATTATATTTTTATTTCTATAGGCCAAAATTTGGACCTTGAGATTTGCAGGCAGTACTTTAAATATTCAGAGAAAACTATTATAATTGGAACCTTGTATATTTACTTATAGGGAATTTTTCTGCTTTTGAGATTGGTGGCATTGTTAGAGCAAATACTCTACCATTGAGTTTGTGTGTATGGACCAAAGACCTCCCAACTGTGAGGCAAGTGCTTAATCCTTGGGGCACAGACTAACCCCTAAATTTTCAGAATGCCTGTTAAGTGCTGTGTTTCCACCAGCCCTGAGGTTTGTGTGTATCAAAAGCAAATGAAGAAAATAGTACTTCTTGGAGAATATAGGTGTCTTTCCTGACAACTCAAAATGTTGGTTTTACTTAATTCACCAGTAATTGTTACGTTTCTTCTTCCTCCTCCTCCTCCTCTTCCTCTTCCTCCTCCTCTTCTAAGTCTTTTTTCTTCTTCTTTTTGGTTTTTTGAGACAGGGTTTCATTGTGTATAGCCTTACCTGTCCTGGACTCACTTTGTAGACCAGGCTGGCCTAGAACTCATGGCAATCCGCCTGCCTCTGCCTCCCAAGTGCTGGGATTAAAGGCGTGCACCAGGCCAGCTTTGTCCATGGATGGTCTGTTGCTTCTGGGGATGTAACAGGCATTACATGGGGGGAAGCACATGATAGAGCAAAATGTCTTTCTTGCTGAGTCCAGGTAGCAGAGAATAGAGGGAAGGATCTGTCCCAATATTGCCTTCAAGGACTCACCTCCAGTGACCCATTAGTCTCCATCTCCTAAAAGAGCCACCATATCCCAAGAATGCCAAAGGCTGGTGGCCAAATACATGACCCTTGGGGAACAATTGATATCTAAACTTCAAGGTAATGTCTTCTAGACCTGACAGGGAAGATAAATGGGAAAAAAAAATCTCCAGTATGGTTGTCTAAACAAGATCTACATAATGACAACACAATTGACATGCTAGTGTGGTGGGAGAAATTAAAGAAGACCCTAACCCTAGATGGAGAGTTGTTGGCAGTCGATGACTGCTAAGAGGGGGAGAATTCATTTTCTTCAGAGGTGAGCCCCCTGGTAGATTATCTCATCCCAAATAGTCCTAAGACACATATGTACATATGAGCAACACTAAATGGAGCCAGTAAAGGGAGCTGGGCAGGTGTAACAATAATACAGAGGTCTGAGTTTGAGAGGAGTTTTGGGAGTAGACAGGAGAGGAAGGGGATAGAAATGATTTAAACACAATATTCCTGTATGGAATTCTCAAAAAATATTTTAATTAAATTTTTGGTTTTTTTTGCTTCAGGATAGGGTTTCTCTGTGTAGCCCTGGCTGTCCTGGAATAACTGTATACCAGGCTGGCCTGGAACTCACAGAGATCTGCCTCCTTCTGTTTCCTGAGTACTGGGATTAAAGGTGTATGCCACCACCCAGCCTTAATTAAAAATTTAAAAATATATCCAAATGTAACAAAGATTCCCTTCTCTTTGTATTCAAAGCTTAATCAATCTTCCTTGGAAGTAATCTTAGAAGTAATATAGAAGGTTGAAAAATGGCTCAGTAGGTAAAAGCTCTTGCCACCAAGTCTGAGGACCTGAATTCTATCCCTGAAATCCACCAAGTAGGAGAAAACCAATTTCTCTGACCTACATACATGTACATGACATGTACCCTCCCCTCACTAAATAAATAAATGTAATAAAAATTTCAAAATAACGTAGAAAACACAAAATAATGGTATCCATATTTTTTTGTTTGTCTTTTTCGAGACAGGGTTTCTCTGTGTAACCCTAGCTGTTGTGGACTCACTTTGTACTCCATGCTGGCCTCGAATTGACAGAGAACTGCCTACCTCTGCCTTCCTGAGTACAGGGGTACTTACATTATTAAATGTTAATGTATCTGAAAACTGCTTACCAATGTAGTGTTGATCATCAGAATATTGGCTTTATGTTTATATGTACATATTTTTCTTTTTTAGAATTTTACGTGTGCATTGAGTGTTTTGCCTATATGTATATATGTGTGCCACATGTGTGCCAGGTGCCTTCAGAGGTCAGAAGAGTATGTCATATGTCAGATGCCCTGGAATTGGAGTTATGAATTGTTGTGAACCACCATGTGGGTGCTGGGAGTTGAGCCTGGTCCTCTGCATGAGCAATAAGTGCCCTTAACAGCCAAGTCAACTCAGTAGTCCCTGTACATATTTTTTGCAAATACTATAATTGATATGCTATAGACGAGCAAGACAATCTTTTCTAAAGGTACTACGGTTAAAAAATTGTTGTTTTTTTGTTTGTTTGTTTGTTTGTTTTGTGAAGGTCTTTGTATTTTGGTCAAATGTGATTAGGAAGTTAATTTAACTTTAAAAGCATGACAGACTTGTAGATCATTACAGTAATATCCAGAATTTTTTCCTTGAATGAAGTTTTATTTTCATGTATCATACCATACTTAACGTATTTCTCTTTTAGAATGTCAAAGAAAGGAGATTAAAAACAATGTTTTATGCAATTAAAAACTTACAGAACATGTTAAAATTCCTATTGATAATAAGGAATGTTTGCATTTTTTATTGTATTGTCTTTGAAAATGAAATAAAAATGTATTTTTTCTGTTTATAAAGTATCATAGTTCAAAAAAGCAAAATACACATACAAAAAAAATGTAATCTTAAAGATCTAGTATAGTTTAACTGAACTTACTTGAGTCCTATATGAAAATCATTATTATGCTGTTGTATTCCTTTAATCCAGCAGAGGCATGGAGATGGATCTCTGTTTTCTAGGCCAGCCCAACTTTGAGGAGAGCCAAGGCTACATAAAAAAGACCCTGTCTCAAAACAACAACAAAAAATACTGATTTTTTTTCCATTTTTAATTTTTATTTTTAAATAATTTATTTAGATTATATCCCAATTGTTATCCCCTCACTTGTATCTTCCTGTTCCCACCTTCCTCTTTCACCCTATTCCCCTCCTCTGAATAGGGGAGCTGTGACAGAAGGGGACCTCCTCCCACATTTTGATCATAGCCTATCAGGTCTCATCTGGATAGCCTACTTCCCCTTCCTTTAAGTGCCACCAGGCCTCCTCACCAAGGGGAAGTAGTCAAATAGGGGGCACCAGAGTTCTTGTTAGAGGCAGTTCCTGCTCTCCCCACACCATGGAGAATGCTCCATTGGCCAGATCTGAACTGGGAGTCTAGGTTTACTGCATGCATTGTCCTTGGTTGGTCCAGCAGTTTGTGCAGGACCCCCCCCCCCCAGGTCCCGATCCGCCAGCCTTGATGGTCTTCTTGTAGGGTTCTTGGACCCTCTGGGTCCTTCTATTTCCCTATTCTTCCTATCACTCTCACCTGGAGTCCTAATAGCGAGTACCAGCATCTGTCCTGATCCCCCTCTGAGTGAAGACTCTCAGAGGACATCTATGTTGGGCTAGTATCCAATTATAAATGAGTATATACCATGTGTGTCTTTCTGGGTCTGGGTTAACTCACTCAGGATGATCACTTCTAATTCCATCCATTTGTCTGCAGATTTCAAGATTTCCTTGCTTTTAATAGCAGAGTAGTATTTCGTAGTGTAAATATACCAGTTTCTTTATCCATTCTTTGACTGAGGCATATCTTAAGTTGTTTCCAGATTCTGGCTACTACAAATAGGGCTGCTATGAACATAGTTGAACATGATGAATTTTTTTTTTAATGCCCAGCTGATTGTTATTTTTCTCACTATCTAGGTAGGTCTTCAGCTGAAGAAGTGAAACCAAAAAGAAAGAAATGGGAAAATAATAACAACAGCATCCCAATAGGGAGATGTAGGGAATGGGCTCAATTTCATGAGTGGTACAGACTAACAGGATGATTGTTGGTGGTGTGAGGAGCACACACATAGGAGAGAAAACTGCATAGGTTTTAATAGGAAACACAAGTTCTGTCTTGGTAATTTGGTATACACTTGTCACCCCAGCAGTTAGGGTGTGGAGACAAGAGGATCAAGAGTTGAATGTCAGCCGGGCGGTGGTGGCGCACGCCTTTAATCCCAGCACTTGGGAGGCAGAGACAGGTGGATCATGTGAGTTCGAGGCCAGCCTGGTCTACAAAGTGAGTCCAGGACAGCCAAGGCTACACAGAGAAACCCTGTCTTGAAAAACACAAAAACAGAAAAGAGATGAAAAATAAAACCCAACAACAGAACAATAACTACTTCCAAGCATATTTGCATTAACTAGCATTCTTTCTATTTGATGAAGTCCCTGGGCCAGGCATTGTGCTTTGTGTAGAAGACAAAGTTTTAGCAGGGACATGTGGCACAGGCCTATATAATTTCAACTACTTGGAAAACTGAGGCAGGAGGATTTTAAGTTCATGACCTGCCTGGGCCACAAGATGTGGTTAGGGCCATCTTTGACAACTACGGGAGACTTTGTTTTGTTTTTCCAGACAGGGTTTCTCTTGTAGTTCTGGCTGGCCTGAAACTCACAGAAATCCGTCTTCTTCTGCCTCCTAAGTGCTAGGATTAAAGGCATGCACCACCACAGCTGGCTTATGGGAGACTTTGTAAAAATACCTCCAAAAGCCAGAAAGAGCCAGACATGGTGGCACACGCCTTTAATCCTGGCACTCGGAAGGCAGAGGCAGGTAGAAAGATTTTCGCAGAGGGAGTAGCTGAACTGAATGTTAAGGGGCACATAGTGAGAGGGATCAGAAGGAAAGAGTTGGTTGTCATCTTAATCATTTTAAAGAATCCACTGCCTATTCCTTTAAAAGTTGAGACACTCTTTGTGTAGCACACTCTTTGTGATAAAGTCCCTACATTATTTATTTGGTTTTTTCAAGACAGGGTTTCTCTGTGTAGCCCTGACTGTCCTGAACTCTCTTTGAAGACCAGGCTGACCTCAAACTCACAGCGATCCACCTGCTTCCCAAGTGCTGGGATTAAAGGGGTGTACCACCATGCCCCAGCTTATTTATTAGCTTATTGCAAATACTCCGTTTAATAATTAGCTGCCTATATACTTACCTTGTCCCCCCTGGCATCTTGCTTCCCCCCCCCCCCTTTTCTTTTTTGGTTTTTCAAGACAGTGTATCTCTCCGTAGCCCTGGCTATACTAGAACTCACTCTAGTATTGGCCTCATTCAGAGATCAGCCTGCCTCTGCCTCCCCAAGTGCTGGGTAAAGGCATTCACTACTGCCTCATGGCTCCCCCTGGCATCTTAAAGACCCACTAAAGTGAATATGGAAATCATTTTACATATGAAATTGCAAAAAGAACTTTCAACCACTCACTGATATTTCTGAAATATACTTGATAAAGTTTAGTATTTTGTATTTAAATTTATTTATTGTTGGCATGCAAAGGGATTAATAAACACTTAAACTAAGATTTATTTTTTTATTTATTTGTGTTTTATCTGTATGTCCTTGTGAGGGTTTGGATCCTGGAGTTACAGACAATTGTGAACTGCCATGTGGGTGCTGGGAATTGAACCTGGATCCCCTGGTCAACATTCTTAACACTGAGCCATCTCTCCCGGCCCCTGAAACAAGTTTTTAAGCATTTACATAAATGTAATCTAAGTGGTAAAAGTTATAGTTGTTAGGATTTTGCATTTATTTGTATAACTAGGGCTTTTTTTTTTCTATGAACCTAGTAGCTTTTCATTTTAAAAGTATTTTCATGCTGAGAATTATGATACACTTTTTTTATTAAATATTTTTCGCGTATTCATTTATATTCACATAAATACAATAAACTATCACACAAAACGATCAGGAATTATATAAATGTTACATTCATAATGATGCAGTCTTATAATCACAGTACTCAGGAGGCAGAAGCAGGGGGGATTGGCAGTTGAAGTTCAGCCTGAACTACATTGGGAGACCCTGCTTTAAAAAAAAAAAAGTATTTCTAATACGAAAAAATAAGTAAATAAGTAAATGCAGTATCACTGAAGTTTTTGAGGAAGTCAGATAGGTGAAGTGAGTTTACAGCATCAGGTAGATGGTGATGGTTACAGTTCATAGGCAATAATGGAAAGGAGGTCAGACTAGAACCTGCGTTTCTCTAAAGGGGGCAGTACATGCTGGTTGCTATACAAAAACAGGGGGCTGTGCCAGGTATAATTATTTTTCAGAAAAATTCAAATCTAGGTTTTATAATATTAGCTATAACTCAGGCTAAATGAATTTGTGGCAAACATATTCACAGGTAATTAATCACAGAAGATTTGATTATATTCTGAGGCAATTGGTGACTAATGTTTTTCCCTCCTGAAATGGGTCTTGCTAGCCCAGGCTGGTTTTAGAAGACTCTGGATTGCTGGGACACGGGAGTGAATGGCTATTTCTTTGAAATTTTTATGGGCTTAATTTTTCTTTGAATTAAAATTTCTATATCTTAGTATTATAATCTTAGTACTCTCCTCTTACTTGGAAAAATGTCAAATTGATTAGATGTTTGTCTTATTATTTAAGATTTTGGATGTTATTAAGCAATATTTGAGAGTCATACAGAGGAAACATCCTATTTATAACTAATAATTGTTATGTCTCTAGTAATGATTATTAATAGAATCTTAGTAATTTTACTTATTTTAAACTTATTTTATGTATATGCATGTTTGCTTGTATGTATGTGTGTGCTCCGTGTGTTCAGTTTCTGTCAGGGTCACAGGAGTGCGTTCAATCCCCTGGAACTGGAATTACAAGTGGTTGTGAGCCTCCATATAGGTGCAGGGACTCAAACTTTGGGTTTCTTGACAAGCAGCTAAGTGCTCTTAACCGATGTACTGTCTGGCTGTTCCCATTTAGTAGACAATGTGTAAGCCATCTTTTATGTTGCCATTGTCCATTGTTTGTTGTTGTTGTATTTTGAGATAGGGTTTCTCTATCATGTAGCTCTGAGTGTCCTGTAACTCTCTATGTAGATAGATTAGGATAGCCTTGAACTCAGAAATCCAGGTGCCTTTGCCTCCCAAGTGCTGGAATTAAAGGCATGGGCATGGTAAGGTTTTTGTTGTTGTTTTGTTTTAAGGCAGAATATCACTGTTACCCTGACTTAGTCCCCCAGTGTTTAGATTAAAGGGGTGTACCACCATTCCTATCTTGGGTTCTTTTCCGTAACTGGATGGGAATCTGTAGTTGTCCCAATTAAAACTTTCAGCTACATTTCTACAAACTGAGCCCAGGACAGCCAAGACTACACAGAGAAACACTGTCTCAAAAAACATTTTTCCCCCCCAGCTATGGTGTGCAGGGGTATAACTCAGTGGTAGAACACAAGTATCATGTGTGAGGCCCTGGGTTAGATGTACCCAGCACCAAAAACAAAACAAAACAAAACCCACCAAAACACAAAAGGAAGAAGAATCTTTTCAGAGTAAAGAATATTGACCTTGCAGGATGTTGCTTACCCTAACGTATCACAAGCTGTTGGCTAAGGTACCTTAGTAATTTAGGTGTGATAATTTAAATAAAAACATGTGCAGTTCAGTCTCATCTGAGCAGATGAAATGGTCATTTTTGTAGTCTTTTAGTTTGACTGTTACTCAGTACTTGCACTGGCTTTGTTTCATTGGCTTTTTGCCTTGCGTATCATTCACTACCAAGTATCATAATTGAGTGTTTTATATCCTTAAAATAAATGGTTTACAAGAAGAAATGTCAAGCAAAAATTACCTGCCATGTGGATAAAGCAACCTACATAGTATTTCACACATTACTATGTGCCTGTAATAGGCTGTTTGTTGTTCATGACCAAAAGTAGCCTTCTATGTGATTTTGATCAGAATTTTATCTACCTTATATTAGTACCACTTAAATACTACCCTGTCACCTTAGCACTCAGGAGGAGGCTGAGGCAAGACGGTTGCCACAAATTTTAGGCCAGTCTGGGCTACATAGTGAGTACAAAGCCAGAGATACATAGAGAGGCTTGCCTCAGAAACAAAAACCTCTTCCTTTTCTTCATAGACAATTTGTTTTGTTTTTTTGTTTTCTTTAATATCTCACATTTTAATCAGAACTCTCATTTTTGTTTCCTAGGAGCAAAAGGATTGACTCAGTTGTCCTTGGTGGGTTTTTGTTTTTTATCATATCCCTCAACTTAAAGGTAATGCACGTGTTCTGTTCTCTAGGCATACAGACTTATGACAATTATCTATATGGGATGCAATCTGGTTTTGCTTTGTAAAATAGAAATTTATTGTATGACAATGGCTGTGCTCTCTTCAGAAGCACATTTACTAAAATTGGAATAATAGAGGATACTAGCATAACTCCTGCCCAGTAATTACTATGTCTTAAAGTCTTTTCTGTTTACCTCGAAGTATAGTTTAATCTCCAAAAATTATTATGATTTACCTCATGGAAACAAATGTAAACTAAATTCAAACAGCATCTGTGATTTATGTGCAGTAGACTTGGCTTTTAGATATTAATGGAAAATCTTTGCCATTTTGGTTGGCTTGCCTAAAACTTTGTGTACACTCACAGATTGAAGTGTGGAACCATGGGAATAAAGGTCCAGCGTCCTCGATGTTTTTTTGACATTGCCATTAATAATCAACCTGGTAAGAGTATTTATGTTTCTCATTAACATTTTATACTGGTATTTAAACTTTTAGTCAAGAAATTTAAACCAATACCTTTTTTTTCAGCTGGAAGAGTTGTCTTTGAATTATTTTCTGATGTATGTCCAAAAACGTGTGAGAACTTCCGTTGTCTTTGTACAGGTTTGTTTTCATTTTCAGTTGCCCTAATAATTCCTTAGAAATACTGGTTGTAAACCCCACATTAGGTGAAGACATATAATGTCAAAAATCAGGCTGAAGCAAGAGCAATAATATTTTCTGTCATTGATTTCTGTGTTCTCTAGAAAAATGTGGGCTTTAATAATACTTTACTCTTTTCTTTGTATTGATTTATAATATTTCTTTCTCCAGGGGAAAAGGGGACAGGGAAATCAACCCAGAAGCCGTTGCATTACAAGAGCTGTCTCTTTCACAGAGTTGTCAAGGATTTCATGGTTCAGGGTGGTGACTTCAGTGAAGGTGAGACTTGGAGTTCCCGCAAAAGAAAAGACATATTTATGTTTTTTGAGAGAAAGAGAGAGAGAGAGAGAGAGAGAGAGAGAGTGTGTGTGTGTGTGTGTGTGTGTGTCTTTTGAACAGGGAAGTGGAGATCAGAGGACAACTTAAAAAGAGTCAGTCCTCTCCACCGTGTAGGTTCTATGGATCAAACTCACATTGTCATACTTGAAGTAAATTCTCTTTTCCCACTAGGCCATATTGACAGCCCATGTAGAAATTTTAAAAGCAACTTCTTTGTTAGTTTTTAGCTGTGTTTATTTGTGTGGAGTGTGCACCCAAGTGCAAGTGGCTGAAGGTGTCAGTTCCCTAGAGCTGAACCTCTAGACTCTTGGGGACCTTTTGACTGTGTGACAGCTGGATGTGCTCTGGTGTTGAGCTTTCTTTTTTCAGCTCCATAAAGGAAATTTTAGTTTGGCTTACTTCTTACTCCATTGACTTCTTTGGTGAAGTACAAAAAACAAAGAAAAAATGAAAACAGAGAAGAGAATTTCACCTTTTATTCCCAGTACTAGGGAATAAGTCAGAGCCCTATACATACTAGTTAGATGGCACTCAGCTTTATCTCAGGACCAGTTGCATCTTTGCATGAATTAATTTTATGAGTTTGTTTCTGGATACAAAACAAAACAGTCTCTAAAGCTGTCATATGGATTAAATTTTTGCACAGCTGGAAGTACTTTGTCCCTTTTTATATATTTTTCTATATTTCTTTCTGTAAAAATATAAAAACTATATTTTTAAAAGACACTTTGAAAATGTTATTAATTCTTATTAAGAGACTTGTATATTCATCTGACAGATCTTTTCCTCATAAATCTTTTTTTTTAAAATACATACTCTGCTCGCATGTATGCCTGCCCACCAGAAGAGGGCACCAGACCTCATTGTAGATGGTTGTGAGCCACCATTTGGTTGCTGGGAATTGAACTCAAGACCTTTGGAAGAACAGACAGTGCTCTTAACCTCTGAGTCATCTCCCCAGCCCCAAATCTTTTATTTTTAAAAACACGTATTATAGGTGCTGGCGTGCCATGGTGTGTTGAAGTTAGAAAACAGTTTTCAGGAATAGTTTCTCCTTCCACCATGTGTGTCCCCAGGGATTGAACTCAGACTGTCAGGTTGGGTGGCAGATACCTTTACTCTCTGGTCCTTTCTCATGAACCTTAGTAGATGTGTCACATTCTTACTATGGTATCATAGGAGAAGGAGAGTAATTTTGGTTCTTGTTACTGAAATTATATTGCTGTCTTATAATTTGTTGTGTTCCTTTTAGTATTATTGACTTAGAATCATTTGAGTACCTACTTGATGAGAAGCATTTGACTGAGTATACTATCCTGAGTTCTAAGACTGATGGTCTTCATTTCTAGGGAATGGAAGAGGAGGAGAATCTATTTATGGAGGATTCTTTGAAGGTAAAATTTTTACATTTAAATTGGTTTTAGTTTTTTTGTTATTCATTTTATTACAAATTATAGTAGGTCTGGAACTTGAGTTTTCATACACTTATAAGCATATGACTATAGACATAACTTAATGTTCTTCATATTTCACTTTAGGTATTCAGGAGGATATTGTCTCAAATTTTGCATATTTTCTTCTCATACGCTAATCAAAGATTAAAAGAAAAATTCTTTCCATTAAAATAAATAATGCTATGGTGGAAGTTAAGTTAATGGTTCTAGACTATGATGTGTATCTATCTGTTCACCAATGAAATGGGTAAAATGTAAAGGAATTCTATCTGGACTCTTACAATATTGCTATTTATTTTTAGTGTAGTGCTGGGATCAAGCCCAGGGCTTGTGCATAGTAGGCAAGCAAGGCATGGAATTTTTAAGTATTTTAGAATCACTAATAGAATGCTTGACTAGCATACTTACAGCTCTTGAGGTCAGTCCTTCACACCAGGGAGGGAAAATTAGTGCTAAACTGCCATGGGAAAAAAATGTTTCATGAGTCTGTCTTCGTTCATAACATGACTTTGTCATTTGTGTTGTGTTTGACAGTAAAGAACACATCTAGCCAGACATGGTAGCACTGATCTGTAATAACAGCACTTGGCAGGCTGAGGAAGGATTTGGAGGCCAACTTGGCTTACATGGCAAGACCCTGTCTCAAACAGGAACATTTTCTTTGTGAACAAAAGTAGAAAATGAACTTTTGTGAGTGTGATGTATGTGCACATATGTGGGCAAATCACATTTGCCCGTGTGTACAAACTAGAGGAAGCCATAAGGTGCTCTGTCACTCTTACTCCTTTGAGACAGGGTCTGTCACTGAACCTCAAGCTAAGTTACCAGCCAGCAAGCCCCGGCAGTTCTGCTCTTACTGCCCCCACAGTGCTGAGGTTATAAGTGTGCGGTGGTCAGCCTGGTTTTCTACATGTGTCCTGAGATCTGAAGTCAGGTTCTTAAGTTTGCACGGCAGGACTCTTTAACCACTGAGACATCCCTCCAGCCTCAGAAATAAGTATTTTGGAGCTTATATTTCTAACGTAACTCAAGAAATTTCTTCCCTTTATATAGATGAGAGTTTTGCTGTTAAACACAACAAAGAATTTCTCTTATCAATGGCCAACAGAGGGAAGGATACAAATGGCTCTCAGTTCTTCATGTATGTATTTAAGGTCTAAAATATCCTCCTAACATTCCCCATTCTACAAGAGAAAAGGAGATTGTAAAATTATGAGAGGTGAAACAATTACTAAAGGGGATGGGAGAATGAGTTACTCAAGGTCTCAGATGATAGGGCTTGCTGAGAACAGAAGAGAGGTGGCTTAAAGGCATTTCCTTTGTCAGGAGACAAACTCAGGAATATATCTAGCTTTCCATGTAATTTATAGAAATCAAACTCAGGCTTGTACACCAAGCACTAATAGCTTGTGAGAGATTTTATCTACCAGTATGTCTCTATGTAACCAAGGGGCACACTTCTAACTACATAGTTAGGATTGACCTTGGGAATAAAAAAAGGAGGGCGGGAATGCTTGGGGAAAAGATGAACAAAAAGGGCTTACTTTAGGTTCATGTGAGTTTGGTTTGAAGAGTCTCTTGCCCAGGCTCTTTGAACTTCTGGGTTGAAGCTGTCCTCCATCTTAGCTTCCCTGGTACATGTACCATCATGTTCTTATTTGAATTGACCCAGTTTAATTCAACTTCTTTTCAACACGAAAATTTACCTTATATCACAGATAACAAGCTCAAAAGCCTAGTAAAGGCAAGTAACATAGCCTGCTGGAATATGGAATCTCAGCTCTTAATACCTGTGTTGGAGAAAACAGGAACACTTAAGTACTGGTCACCTTACTCCATGTGCTAAGTACCATAATTTTCAGATATTTGAGAGAAGTCTGGAACTTGGCTTTTCATGCAGAAGTACCTACAATTACACGTTGGTAGTTAATTTTTAAAATATGTGAAATTAAGGCAGGCGGATCTCCAAGTTTGAGGTCAGCCTGGTCTACAAAGCTAGTCTAGGACACTCAGTGCTACATAGAGAAACCTTGTCTTGAAAAACAACAACAAAAACAGTTACAAGTAGAAATACAAGTGGAATACTATAATACTAAGTGTCAACTACCTGCAGGTTTCAACAGTGAGTAGGTATTGCATATATATTCAGAGCAAGCGCTGTTTTTTGATTGTATGGAAAGCCCGCTGCGCTCATAATGAAGCTCTGCTGTGTAGGAGTAGCAGGTGGTTTATTTTCAAATGCACTCATTTTCTTTTGAGATGCTAACTTTGTTTTTCTCTTTGTTTTTATTCTTTTATCTGATGACTTCTAAAGAACAACGAAACCAACTCCTCATTTAGATGGGTAAAGTTTATTTTAATATCTTAAAGTGTACTTTGTTGCTACTAAAGTAAGAAACTTTTATTTAGTCGTCTTTATTTGAACTTTAGGCATCATGTTGTTTTTGGGCAAGTCATCTCTGGTCAGGAAGTTGTGAGAGAGATTGAAAACCAGAAAACGGATGCTGCTAGCAAACCGTTTGCCGAGGTACGGATACTCAGCTGTGGAGAGCTGATTCCGAAATCTAAAGGTAAGCATGAATACATATTTTAGGGAATTCTTGCCCAATTAAGCAGAGAGATTTTAAGTCCTCATTGGCAAAAATTCTTAGCAAAGTATATAAACATGAGGGTTTTGTGGGTTAAGATCTATTTTATGTTGTTATTCTTTTTCTAATTTGTGTGTATATATGCTCCTGCAAGTTATGTGTCTGTGTCAGAGCACAACCTTAGTTATGGTTCCTCAGAAGCCATGTACAGTGTACAATAAGTAAGTTAAACCTATAAAGACCTTTACACAGTGTTTAGTATTTTATAGTGCTCTGCAGATAGTTATTCTCCACTACTTTCTTCAACCTCTTTTTTGGGGAGGCAATTTGGGGAGACAGGGTCTTTCTGTGTAGCCCTGGCTGTCCTGTATTTCACAGAGAACTACACATAAATCAACACACATGCACATGCATGTGCCTCTGCCTCCCAAGTGCTGAGGTGAAAGATGTATATCAACACACCCTGCTCAATCAACCTGTTTCAAATTCTAATACAGGTCATCTGCTAGAATGCTTATTTTGAAAGCATGTATTTATTACAGTTTAATTGATGTGTTAGAAAATTTTGCTTATGCATAATCTTGTCTGCATACTAAGAAAACACAGAAACTCTTGTTTGGCTGGATGCCTTTATAGACATATACAAAAAGTATATCACAAGCTATATTACTTTTAATAATTTCATGAGCAAACTCCTGGTTTTTCAGTGTCATTAGACTTATTTTTTACTTCTTAATAATTGAGTCTAAGTAGATAGATTGAATGACCACTTTTGTTTTCTTTTTTAAAATGTCAGCAATGAAGGTTTTGAGTACTCCTGATATTTTCCTGTAGACTGGTTTTTTGTTTGTTTGTTAGTTTCTTTTTTGAGGCCAGGTTTCTCTGTGTAGTCCCAGCTGGCCTGGAACTTGCTCTGTAGACCACACTGGCATTGAGATCCACCTGCCTCTGCCCTCCTGATTGCCAGGATTGATTTTTGAGACTACCTTTGCTAACTCTGAGTCAGGCTGGCCTCAAATTTGTTATCTTCCTGTCCTCATTCTTCCTGTTTTCCAAGTGTTAGAATTGCAGATAAGAACCACCACACCAAAGCCATTTTGTTCTGAGTTGTTCTTGATGTCGTGCTTTATCAAAGGAACATGTATGTTGCGTTACAGCAAGACTGATTGTACCTCTCCCAAGTCTCTCTACTTTACTTTTATTTTTTTTAAGATTTTACTTTCTTATTTATTTGTTTATGAGTGCTATATCTGCACGTGGGCCTGCATGCCAGAAGAGGGCATCAGATTCCAGTATAGATGGTTGTGAGCCACCATGTGGTTGCTAGAAATTGAAGTCAGGACCACTGGAGAAGCAGGTAGTGCTCTTACCTGCTGAGCCATCTCTCCAGCCCATTACTTTTATTCTTATTAGCTAATTTAATTTCAAGATAGGGATTTTTACAGTCAGAATGTATATGAACCTGTCGTTATAACTGTTTGCTATTGACCTTATTATCTGAGAGTGTAAGCTCTGTGAGGATAGAGTTCCCATCTAAGTTTCTTCTAGAAGTTTTCTTTTTTGTTGTTTTGATTTGGTTTGGTTTTGATTTTTTGAGACAGGGTTTCTCTGTGTAGCCTTGGCTGTCCTGGACTCACTTTGTAGACCAGGCTGTCCTCGTACTCACAGTGGTCCACCTGCCTCTGCCTCCCAAGTGCTGGGATTGAAGGCGCGCACTACCATGCCCAGCCAGAACTTTTCAATGTATTCTAATATATCATCTTTAGTATATGGCATTGTATTTAATACATATCTGTATACTGCTCATTTAATGTATTGGTTAACATTAAGGATTATATTTTAGTTGTATTCATCATATGCCTTAGTCATGTTTTTAAACTTTGGCTAACACAGAATTTGAAACTTAGCTACTATCTACTGGAACAATATTAATGTTATAACGTCTTTGTTTTTTGCTGATTACTCCTGTGTTCTTCAATTGACATTTCTCAGTCCCCTCAAGCACCCGCTTCCCACACAGAAAAAGATTGGTATGAAAAGGGCATATCAGAACTGGGTGTGTTGGCGCACCTCTTTAATCCCAGTACTCGAGAGGCAGAGGCAGGTGGATCACTGTGAGCTTGAGGTCAGCCTGGTCTACAAAGTGAGTCCAGGAAGCCAGGGCTACACAGAGAAACCTTGTTTCAAAAAAACCAAAAAAAGAAAAAAGAAAAGAAAAGGGCCTATCAGTTAAATTTCATTCAAAATAACATTAATGAACTTGAAGAAGAAAGGACTTTTTAAAAAGATCAATTCCAAGGTACTTTTCCTAAATAAAACAACTTATTTTCTTTTATAGTTAATGTCTAAAAATTGAACAAATTCCATTACTATAAAAAAAAATCTCGGTTTCTTTCTGGTTTTCTTCAAAAGCAAGTATATAAAAATAATAGCCATTTAAGATATAATTCATAAACTTGGTAGGAAGAATGAGCTTTTAAAAGGCAGCTTCTGGGCAAACAAGGGGGCTTAGCAAACACACAAACCTGGCAGCCTGAAATCAGTACGGGAAACTATGTAAATAAGGAGAGAGACCTGACTTGATGACTTTCGACATGCACTGTGGCGAGTGTTCACATATACTGTACTAAACAAAATCAGCTATGGTATATTGGGTTTGGAGGTAGAGGTTTCAAAACAGAGTTTCTCTGTGTAACCCTGACTGTCCTGAACTCATTTTGTAGACAAGGCTGGCCTCAAACTCACAGAGATCCACCTACCTCTGCCTTCTGTGTGCTGGGATTACAGGCGTGTACCACCATGTCCAGCTGAAGGCAAGTTTCTTAATCATGGGATAAAGTATTTGATAAATTTAAATTACTTTGTTGGGTATATTATTATTTTCACTTTGCTTAGAAAATAAAGAGATCCAGTATTTCTTTGACTTACCTTCATTGTGAATTAATTTTCTTTCATGAACATTGAATATTCCCCACCTTTTGCCCATCTGGTTTTTGGTTATTACAGGTATACGTAAGTAGATTTTTTCAGTTTTTGTGTCTTCACACCCACTCTGTTTTACCCACTGTAATGGCCTTAGGTTCAGACTAATAATTGGATTCATAAAACAGTCTGGGCTTCATTTAGCCTAAGGTGACCAAGTTTTGAGAAAGGATATAGGACATAAAATAGCATGGCTGGTATAACAGTTGCCTTTTGGTGATCTCATGATTTCTATACACAACTTGCATATGCCCCAAGCACCTTGTATTTGATATGTTTATGATTTAGAGGAAGCTGACTAGGCAAGAATGGGCTACCTTAGTTTCTTGAAACTTTTGTTGTAGGGGTCTCCTCAGCTTTTATACTTTCTTCCCTTATGCTAATACAGTGACATGTCTTCATCATTGCAAAGTGACAATGAACCATGGTCATTGGTCAAGGTCCTTGGTCAAGGATATAGTAACTTCAGTAAGATGCTTTTTTATTTTGGATTTACTATGATCCAATAGATACTGAGTCTTAGTACCAGGTCCTGGAACAAGGGAGCCAATAAAGAGTAAAAAATACAGATTTCTTTTCCTTTAACCTTGTTGAGTTACATTATTACAGAATATTAACTTACACACATATATATAATAAGCATATTCATCACCCAACTTCAACAGTTAACTCATGGCCAGCCTAGTTTTACCTACTCTAAGCTATTTCTCCCTCTCATCACCTTGACTTTTAAGAAAGGGTTTGGCTGTATTGCCAGGCTAGACTCAAATTCATGGGCATTTGTGTGAAGGTGTCAGATCCCCTGGAACTGAAGTTATAGACAGTTGTGGCCTGTCATGTGGGTACCTAGGGTTGAACTTGGGTCCTCTGGAAGAGAAGCCAGTATTCTTAACCAGTGAACCATCTCTTCTGCCCTCCAGATAGACAGTTTTTTTTTTTCTCCTAAGAGATGACTTTTAAAAGATAGCCTGTGCCATAATCTTACACACACACTCCTATTTATCATAAACGTAGCAGTGTTTAAATTTCTAATTGTTTTTTAAGGTTTATTGAGCTTCCATTTTCAGGTCACAACCCATCATAGAAGAAAGTCAGGCAGGAACCATAGAAGAAGGCTGCTTGCCAGCTTACTGGCTCCATCTCTAAATCATACTTTACTAGTTTTCTTTGTTTTTAAAGATTTTTTTTTTATATGTACACCTGCTTGCCAGAAGAGGACATCAGATCCCATTATAGATGGTTATGAGCTAATGTAGTTCTAGGAATTGAACTCAGGACCTCTAGAGGAGCAGAGTGCTCTTAACCTCTTAACCACTGAGCCATCTCTCCAGCCCTAGATTTCAAATTGTTAATATTAGTAATTTTGTTGTTGTTTGAATCTGGACTCAGATAAGGTTTGAACATTGAAAAAATTGTTTTAGTTTTTCAAGATAGGATTTCTTGTGTAGCTTTGGCTGTCCTGGACTTGCTTTGTAGACCAGGCTGGCCCCAAACTCACAGAGATCTGTGTGACTCTACCTCCGCAGTGCTGGGATTAAAGGTGTGTGCCACCATACCTGGCTCTCTCTCTTTGTGTTTTTGTTTTGTTGAGACAAGGTTTCTCTGTCCTAGACTTGCTTTGTAGACCAGGCTGGCCTTGAAGTCACAGCAAGCCAGCTGCCTCTGCCTCCCAAGGGCTGCCAGGCATAACTGTTGTCCCAGCTATTGGAAAATTGAGGTATGAAATCATTTGAGGTCAGAAGCTTGCCATCCAGCTAGCTTGTCGTGTAGTGTTTTCATAATTCTTTTTATGTAGTTTTGTACTTCTATTTCAAATAATGTAGTAGATCAATCTGGAAAACTGATTAGATTCAGCTTTGTTTCCCCCCCCCCCCCCGCCCCAGGTTTTTGTTTTTGTTTTTGTTTTGTTTTGTTTTTAATGAGGTTGAGAGTCACACAGGGCTGGCTTGGTTTCTCTTTGCTCTGCAATTGGTGTTCACTCAGTGCCTCCTTAGGAGTTGGCAAAAGATTCTCTAACAGTAGTTTCTTTGTCACTTAACTGCTGGAACTCCTCTGATAAGGAAAGCATCCCTTTGTTTATAGACAGAAGTCATGTAGGAAAGGCAGGATGGTTTATTTATTTATTTTATCAATGCTACGAGAACTGACAATTTAATTGTATGTGTATTTACTGTTTGCTACATTATTTATTTTTGTTTTTTGTTTATTTGTTTATTTTTCAAGACAGGGGTTTTTCTGTGTAGTCTTGGCTGTCCTGGACTCATTTTGTAGTCCAAGCTGGCCTCAAACTTACAGCAATCCACCTGCCTCTGCCTCCCAAGTGCTGGAATTAAAAGTGTGCGCCACCGTGCCCAGCACCTGTTTGCTAAGTTATTAAAATTCCTTTTTCTGTATATGTATGCTGACCCAGTTTTGGCCTTTTCAAACCTCTCCTGCTTTGAGGTAGCACAGCTTTCAATGGGTTTAAATTCTACCTATTGAAAAATTCATATGCAGTATGTGTGATGATTTTACTAATGTTAACATGTTCTTTAAAGCATCCAAGTTTTAGATGACTTCAGTTCGGTCCCTAAGCCTACCTAAAAGTGGAACTCTGTAAAACTGTCCTCTGACCATGATGTACACATCATAGCACATGATAATAATAACAATTCTTTAAAAATTGATTGTCAGCCAGGTGTGGTGGTGCATGCCTGTAATCCCAGAACTCAGGGAGGCAGAAGCAGGCAGATCTCTGTGAGTTCAAGACTAGCCTGTGTAAGACTGAGACCTTTAGAGAGATCTCTAGTCTATTTCTGGAGTCCCCACTGAGAGATGGAGTCTGGTGTCAATGTAAACACATAGGAATTTATTGAGCTGACGTGATTGGGTATGCCAGATTCTTTGGAGCTGCAGACCCTGAGAAGCAGAGGCATAGGCCTTTTATAGGTTTTAGAAAAAGAAATGAGTTTTGTGGTATGTGATTGGTTGAAGCAGTCACAGGGCGTTAGGAACTTTCTTACTTGGGAGGGTTAAGTATATTCCTGGGAAAGTGAAAATTTTAAACACAAGCTGTAACACAAACTCGCTGTCCTTGAGTCAAGCTGGACTCTGCCACACAAATAGTGATCTGATATCGCTGGCTGTCCTTGGTTCAAGCTGGACTGTCCAAGCAGAAGAGATTTACAGACTTTGGCCTTAATGGGGGTCCTTAAGGAGGGAGGGCTGGTTCCTTCACATGGTCTACAAAGGGAGTCCAGGACAGCCAAGGCTACACAGAGAAACCCTGTTTCGAAAAACAAACAAAAAAATATTTTGATTGCCAGGCATAGTGGTGCATCCATTTAATCCCAGTACTCCACAGAGGCCGGTGATCTCTGACTTTGAGGCCAGCCTGGTCTATAGAATGACACACTATCTCAAAAGAAAATAATGATTTCTTAACTCAAAATAAATTTTCAACTTGAGGCTTTTTTGTAGAGACTTTTGGGCATAGTTACTATTGATAAAAAAGAACTTGTGATTATGAGATTGTGCTTCAATTGAAGCTGCGTCCCTAATCATTAGATGAATGCTCAGTCATGCATCTTTAAACTCAGTGCCAATAAAATGTTGTCTCCCATGTTGACACAGTGATGTTTTTCTGGTTATACCTTCAGTCTTACAATAGGAGAAGAAACGAGAAACTGTAACACTAGAAGCTCTGGAATCTTAGATGATATTCTGTGCTTAAAATTTTTCTATTCAAATATTTCTCATAATTAACTTGGTTTAGGATTTGAAGCTTGCTTATTTTCAGAGTACTTGGGCTTAATAGAAGGTCGCTCATATATCGGGAAATACGGATCTAACCTTGAGTCCTGACTGTTTTGCACGCTCTAAGTTGAGATGACTGAATGAACAAAATATCTAATACTGGATATTAATAAATAAAAATCTATAGAAAAAGTTGATTTTTTTACTTAATAAGTTTGCCTGAAAATTACTGAGTGGAGTCTTTCTGTGTTAAAGTTAAGAAAGAAGAAAAGAAAAGGCATAAGTCATCGTCACCGTCGTCATCCAGTGATTCAGATAGCTCAAGTGATTCTCAGTCCTCCTCTGATTCTTCTGATTCAGAAAGCGCTTCTGAAGAAAAATCTAGAAAAAGGAAAAAGAAACATAGGAAAAACTCCCGAAAGCATAAGAAGGAGAAGAAGAAGCGAAAGAAAAGCAAGAAAAGGTCTTTAATACTAGTGTTGTCTACTTTTTTTTTTTTTTTTTTTAACTATGTTGGGTGTTTGATTGATTTTTCAAGGCAGAGTTTCTCTATGTAGCCTTGGCTGTCCTGGACTCACCATGTAGACCAGGCTGGCCTCGAACTCAGAGACCTGCCTGCCTCTGCCTCCCAAGTGCTGGTTTTTAAGGCGTTTGCCACCATGCCCGACTAAAATAGAAAGGCTTTATAACAGTGTCATGATATCCTGCAACAAAAGCTCTCTCAGTTTTATGTTCTCTCAATGAAATGGTGCTTTAGTTATGTTATAGGACTTTTAGTTTTAGTTTTATTAAGGCATTCCCAGTTCCCCAGGCTGGCCTCAAATTCATAATTTTTCTGCCTTATCCTCTGTTGTATGATAAAACTTTTCTTGGGGAGATGCAAGACTCATGTCTACTTGCCCCAGATAGGAAAACCTGGATAGACCAAAGTATGGATACCACCAAAGTCCAACTGGGTGAACCAGTCAGTGACTTACAGGAGATAGCCACACCACCAGAGCCCACCCCAGCATAGGTTACAGTTCACAAAGTTAGGACTCTGAAGCACGCTGCACACCCTGCAGACAGCTCAACAGGTAGGGGTGGCCTTTCCAGGCAGCTCAGTTTCTACTTTTTCTAGACAGCTGATCTGGTCTGAGGATCTTCTTTGGCAGTTTGCCTTGTCTGAGAGTATTCTTTGCAGCATGGCTCTGCTTACTCTTGGAGGGGAGCCTAGTCAATCTTGTCAGTTTCAGGGACTTCCGAAAGTTGTTTTGAGTTGGTTACTTTCTTGCTTAAGGAGCTTCCTACAGGATGGAATATTTTATTTTAATCTCAGAGGAAATTCTTAGACCACATCCTCCCAAGTAGCAATGATTTCAGATGCACAACATGACTCCAGGTTTGGATATTTTATTTTGAAGAAATTTGTGAAATACAGTTGAATTACAACAAAACAACATTGTGTTCCTTTCTTTGTAGCAGTACATATATAGGTCCCTTTATATCGCCTTTTCTCCTATAGCAATATATGAATTAAAAGCATGATTCATTCACTATTTTGTATTTTGTTTAAAATGTGTTTATATTAAAGCTTAGTTATATGTTACCTCAAAGGCAGCTAATTTCTTTAGCCTGTAATTATCTTGTATAAAATGTTGTTATTTGTATGTGCATAGGTGTTGCACCCTATGCCCATGGAAGTAAGAAGAGGGCATCAGATCCCCTGAAATTAGAATTGAAATGCTTGTGAGCTGCCATATGGGTGCTGCCTATTGAATCTGTGTCCTCTGAGCCATCTCTCTAGTCCCATCCTGTTCAGTTTTGGTTTGGGGGGTTTGTTGTTTGTTTTTTGTTTTGTTTGATTTGGTTTGGTTTGGTTTGGTTTTTCCAGACAGGGTTTCTCTGTATAGCCTGGTTGTCCTGGACTTGCTTTGTAGACCAGGCTGGCTTCAAGCTCACAGTGATTCACCTGCCTCTGCCTCCTGAGAACTGTGATTTAAAAAAAACCTGGCTCAGAAAAAGTATTTTTGAGTTTGGTAACAAATGGGTTTGCGTTTGGTTGAGTTGACTGGTTCGTCAGGAGGAATAAAGGGAGATTTTTGACATGATCACATCTTTGAAAAGGACAGGTTAGTATATGTATTTTGATATTTTAAAAATGCTGGGCTGATGAGATGAGTCAGCATGTAAAGGCACTTGCCACCAAGCCTATTGACCTGAATGTACCCTGAAAGGGGAGAGCTGATTCCTGCAGGTTGTTCTCTGTACCATACCATGCATGGTTGTGCACTCACTAGCTGAAAATGTAATTTAAAAAGAAAAGAAATAATAACAATGGGAGATTTCAGGTAGGTACATAACAACCAAGTGTAACTTACTTTGATTTTACCTGTTAAGCCCATCTAGTGAAAGTGAAGCAGAAAATCTTGACACACAGCCCCAGTCTACTGTCCGCCCAGAAGAGATCCCTCCTATACCAGAAAATAGATTCCTAATGAGAAAAAGTCCTCCTAAAGCCGATGACAAGGAAAGGAAAAACAGAGAGAGAGAAAGAGAAAGAGAATGGTATGTGGAAGTGTGTATCTTATAGTACTGTTACATACAAGTTTTCTTTTTGAGCTATTTCTTTTTTTAACAGTATGAAACTTCTGACCTTATTCCAATGAAATCCTCTTTCAATTAGCTAAAAAAAAAATGCAAGTGAGGTGGTTTTGTTTTGCTAAACATACATAAATGACTAAAGAATGATTTCAGTTCCTAGCAGATTTTGAGGAAATAAGTTCTGAAATGTAAGTAATATGGTATTAATGAGATAGTGTTAAACCAATAAAACAAGATGATATTTTGGTATGTTGCTCATACTTTTTGGTTTTCCGGGACAAGGTTTCCTATGTAGCCTTGGCTGTCCTGTACTTGCTTTGCAGACCAGGCTGGCCTCAAACTCAGAGCAGTCCGCCTGCCTCTCTGCCTCCCCAAGTGCTGGGATTACAGGCATGTGCCGTGCTCATACAATTTATTAAGTGGTTTATTTTGCTATTTTTATTATATGTATATGTATGCACATGGATATATGCATTGTGTACATGTGTACGTGTATGTATATGAATGCACGATCCCTCCTAAACCAGAAAATAGGTTCCTAATCAGTAAAGGTCCTCCTGACAGGTGAATGTATGTATTTTCCACTGGACCCTTATAGTTTAAGGAGAGGATTAACTCCTATAAGTTGTCCAAGCATGAGAGTCTTAGTTTCATCACTGAAACCTTAGTAAAAAAGCTGGGTGCAGTGGCATGCTTGTGATTCCTGATCTGGGGAGGTAAAGATAGGTGAGCCCTTGGGTTTGCTTACCGATGAGTTTAGCCTACCTACTGAACACCAGGCCAATTAGAGATCCTATTTCAAAAACAAGATGGGTGGCTCCAAAGAAATGACACCCAAGGTTGACCTGAGACCCACCCACACCAATAGGTGCACCTGCACTTACATACATATTCGTGCATTCGTGAGCAGACACCCCTCCCCCCCCAAAAAATGAACCTTGCTATATAAATTTGTATAAAGGGGAAGAAAGTCTTGCTTTCCTAACCTGACTCTACACTGTAATGAAACTTAGGATGTTCAGTAACTTTGGATATTTTTCTTCATAAATTTACTTTATTAATGTTACAGATTTTATTGTTTTTATGAGTCATTTAAATAATACGTAAAAGTTTTAAAAATTGAAATCTTAGCCAGGCATGATGGCATATGCCTTTAATCCCAGCACTCGGGAGGCAGAAGCATGTGGATGGCTGTGAGTTCGAAGCCAGCCTGGTCTACAGAGCAAGTCCAGGACAGCCAAGACTACACACAGAAATCCTGTCTCAGGAAGAAAAAAAAAAGAAAAAAAATCTTAGTCATGATGAGAAATTTTTAAAAAATTTCTAAGCATGGTACAACAAAAATATACCATGCTTTTTATAGTACATGAAAATAAAAGTAGAAAGCTTTGAAACTGGAATAATTTTGATTGAGTATATTTGTCTACTAGTTTGGAAGATAATTTTGTCTTTGTTTTAAGATTTATTTATTATGTATACAGTGTTCTGCCTGGATACACACCTACTCACCAGAAATCACTATAGATGGTTGTGAGCCACCACGTGGGTGCAGGGAATTGAACTCAGGACCTGTGGAAGAGCAGCCAGTGCTCTTAACCTCTGAGCCATCTCTCCAGCCCAGAAGAGAATGTTTTTAAGGATAAAAAGATTAAAAACTATTTGAACTACTAAAGTCCAACTTTTCATATATCGCTTATACATGGGTGTTGTTAATGAGCTAATTTTATGTGTAATTTTTAAAGTTTCGTGTTGGACATATATCATGAGTAGTATTTGTCTAATTCAGACCAATTTGTCTCTGCCTAACTTGCACTGCTTAATTTTGCCATAGTTCTCTTACTAATGCACAGCTGTTCATAGGGGATTATAAGGCATTTTGGAATACAATAGTCTTATTTTCCTCTCTTTTGAAGCCCTTCTGGGCTATATTATATTTTGGCTTCCTTAGCACTACCAAATTAGCTTCTCATTACTAATAAGTATTTCTTTCCAAGATCAATCACTTTCAGGGTGGTACAGCCATAGGCAGTAATGCCTACTGGGATCCGATAGCATTTTGGGTCAACAACACCCAATTATGTAAAGAAATGTAAATTCACCCATTTAGATTAGTAAAACTATGCTTTCAATTATAAAAGTAATATGTTTAAATTTTCCCTTTTCTTGCTTCTAGTAATCCTCCCAACTCCCAGCCTCCTTCATACCAGCGACGGTTCTTAGTTACTAGATCTGGCAGGAAAATTAAAGGAAGAGGACCAAGGGTAGGTGATTGTTTGTCAGAAATGTTTAAATAATACTACATTCATCCTTCCTATAGAGTTCAGAGTGCTGGTGTGGCCCAGTGGTAGAGTGCTTGCAGAACATGAGCATGTCCTGAGTTCCTAATCCCCAGGACTACAAGGAGAAAAGGTGTCATTTTGCTATTTAAGTAGTTAAAAATGTACAGGACATGCATGTTTTAATTTATACATCCCTCTCTTGTAGTAATTTCTATGTCTTGGTACTTCTAAATTGAAAATAGATTATATATTTGCATACTTTAAAATGGCATTGGGATGGGTGTTGTGGTTCATACCTCAGGAGACTAAGGCAGTAAGAATGTTTTGAGTTTCAGGCCAACTTAGGCTGTAGCATGAAACCCTATTCCAGAAATGAATATTAAACATTAAAATCAGGTCAGAACATGAAGGGTATTGAAGTCTTTTGATAATTTCTATACCTCATATCTCTATTTTTACCAAAAACTAAATAAAAAGTAATATTTTTTCACTAAATTTTCCAATCAGAATTTAAGTAACTTTCAAAACTTTTTTAAAAGAAACCTAGCTATAGTTTATATCTTAGTTCTTTGTTTCTTACTCAGTTTTTCTTCTTTCTACCGTCCACTGAAAGCAGCACTTTTGTCTGGTTGGTTCCAAGTTAGAAAATCCATTGAATCCTTTCAGTCCTTTACTCAATATCCGTCCTTACACTATCCTTTCTCTTGCCTTCATCTTATCTTTTCCTGTCTCTTAAGACAGTCTGTCTTAAACATAGACTACTATTTTGCATTCTATACATGACCTTTATAAATTAGTGACCAGGCTGCAGTTCATTTTAAATTGCACAGATGTCTTGGACAGGCTTTTTACTCTTAGGAGTGGCTGATAATTCACAGTTCCATCTGCTCTTGGCACCAAAGGTTTATATGGCTAACAAGCACTTCCCTCTTACCATCAAGAAAGCTCAGCATAAAGCCGGGCATGGTGGTGCACGCCTTTAAACCCAGCATTTGGGAGGCAGAGGCAGGTGGATCACTGTGAGTTCGAGGCCAGCCTGCTCTACAAAGCAAGTCCAGGACAGCCAAGCCTACACAGAGAGACCCTGTCTCCAAAAAGAAAAAGAAAAAAGAAAAACAAAACAAAACAAAAAAGCTCAGCATAAACACTTCCTCTTAAGATCTCATGTCTCTTTAGGCTGTTGGTCACAATGACTACTTCCACCACCTGTGTACTATTTGACCCTAAGGCCAATAATAATTTGTATTCTCTTTAAATTTTACACTTTTTTTTATTTGTTTGTTTGTTTATGTTTTTCCAAACAGGGTTTCTTTGTGTAGCCTTGACTGTCCTGGACTTGCTTAGTAGAGCTGGCCTCAAAGTCACAGCAATCCACCTGCCTCTGCCTCCTAAATGCTGGCATTAAAGACGTGTACTACCACCCCCCATCTTAGACAACTTACTTATGTCAACTCCTGCCATTTGTGTCTCCCCACATGTATCTGCTTCTATAAAACCTTACTCAATGCTTTCTCAAATATGAATGGCTTCCAAACTTGTACAGGTTTAAACTTAAACCTTAAATGATTGCAGACCCTAAAGAGCTTTTGTTCATGTGAGTTATACATATCAATACTGTTGCTTTTAGGAATTAAAATTGGGGCTGGAGAGATGGCTCAGTGGTTAAAAGCCCTGACTGCTCTTCAAGAGGTCCTGGGTTCAGCCGGGCATGGTGGCGCACGCCTTTAATCCCAGCACTCAGGAGGCAGAGGCAGGCGGATCGCTGTGAGTTCGAGGCCAGCCTGGTCTACAAAGTGAGTCCAGGATGGCCAAGGCTCCACAGAGAAACTCTGTCTCGAAAAACCAAAAATAAAAATAATAATAATTAAAAAAAGAAAGAAAGAGGTCCTGGGTTCAATTCCCAGTAACCACATGGCAGCTCATAACCATCTATAATGTGATCTGATGCCCTCTTCTGGCCTGCAGGTGCACATGCAAACAGAGCGCTATACACATAGTCTCAGTGATTCTACTGTATGATCATGAGGGACAGAAGTGGAAAAGGCATACGATGTGTTTAACAGTAGTCAGTCAGTGAAAAGTACGAATCTGGGCTGCAGATGTAGCTCCGGTGACCTGAGTAGGTGTTGATTGAACAGCACTCTGTATGTTCATTCTATTTCTCATGATATTTGCCTTAGAAGGTGATGTATATGTCACATTAAAATAAGAGCTTGAGAAGTTGTAGTAGTTAATATACAAAGTATTCTAGTCCCAGGTAAGCGGGACTATTCCTAACAAGATGTGAAAAGCCCAAGTTGCTGTGGGTAATATTTCTTACTTGGAATTTAAGGTGAGACTATTACAAGGTTCTCTGCCCATGTTCTGCCTGAAAGCTAAAGCTTGATGTATGCTAAGCACACATTCTTACCTCATCTCTAATTTTAGCAATTTCCGAAAGCATAGAAACCTCTTTGATTTTATTTCAACATAGAGATAAGTATGTATCTTAGCTATGGTATTGCTTTTAAATTTTTATATGGTCTTTTTTCCCCCTTTTATTCTCTTAAGCGTTATCGAACTCCTTCCAGATCCAGATCAAGGGATCGTTTCAGACGAAGTGAGACTCCTCCACATTGGAGACAAGAGATGCAGAGAGCGCAGAGAATGAGGGTGTCAAGTGGTGAAAGATGGATCAAGGGGGATAAGTAAGATTTACTGATTATTTTAAATTAGTATTTTTTTTTTTACTGTTGTGCACAATTACTTTATTAGGAGCCAGTTTATTTCTGTATGCCTTACAAAAACCAGTAGCATTATAACTTATAATTATGCTGTTCTTTTCCTAATAATCTTTCCAAATATCTTTTCTTCCTTTACCTTTTAGGAGTGAGTTAAATGAAATAAAAGAAAATCAAAGGAGCCCAGTGAAAGTAAAAGAGAAAAAAATAACAGATCACAGACACATGTCTGAGAGTCCAAACCGAAAAATAGAAAAAGAAAAGAAAGTTAAAGACCATAAATCTGAAAGCAAAGAGAGAGACATCAGAAAAAATTCAGAAAAAGATGATAAATATAATAAAAACAAAGTGAAGAAAAGGGGCAAATCCAAAAGTAGGAGTAAGAGCAAAGAGAGATCCAAGAGTAAGGAAAGAGATTCAAAACATAACAGACATGAAGACAAGAGTATGAGGTCAAGAAGTAAAGAAAGGGATCATGAGACTACTAAAGAAAAGGAAAAACCATTGGATTCTAAAGGGAAGGATCAGGAAAGGAGCAGAAGCAAAGAGAATTCTAAACAGGTAGAATCAAAAAGTAACGAGCATGATCACAGCAAAAGTAAAGAGAAGGATAGACGCGCACAGTCTAGGAGTAGAGAACGTGATCTGACTAAAAGTAAGCACAGTTACAACAGTAGGACGAGGGAAAGAAGCAGAAGCAGGGACAGGAGCAGAAGAGCGCGGTCTAGAAGCCACGACAGAGATCGCAGCAGAAGCAAGGAGTACCATAGATACAGAGAACAGGAGTATAGGAGAAGAGGAAGGTCACGGAGCCACGATCGAAGAACACCAGGACGGTCAAGAAGTAAAGATAGGAGGAGGAGAAGGAGGGATTCCCGGAGCTCAGAGAGAGAAGAAAGTCAAAGTAGAAACAAAGAAAAATATAGAAGCCAAGAAAGTAAGAGCTCACACAGAAAAGAAAATTCTGAAAGTGAGAAAAGAATGTACTCTAAAAATCGTGATCATAATAGCTCAAATAATAACAGGGAAAAAAAAGCTGATAGAGATCAAAGTCCAGGGTCAAAAACAAAACAAAGCAGTCAGGACAATGAATTGAAGTCCTCCACATCAAAAAATCAAGAGGACGAGAAGACCAGATCACCAGTGGAAAAAGAAAACCAAAAATCAAAGGGTCAAGAAAATGACCACGTACATGACAAAAATAAAAAATGTGATCATGAATCAAGCCCCGGGACAGATGAAGACAAAAGTGGATGAGTGAGTTGTACACTTATTTCCTTCCTGTCTCAAATTTTTAAGTTTTCAAGACCTACTGTTGAATCTCCTTTTTGTTGTTTTCATTGTTTTGAGGTTATTTTATGTTTGTTTCCCCCTTCCCCTCCTTTTTTTTTTTTTTTTTTTTTTTAATGTGGACTTCATTGAGTTGATCTTTTGATAATCTGCTACCTGGATAATTTGTACTGCTAAAGTTTTAATAAACTTGAAATGAAAAAAAAAAAAACAGCTCAACACTTTTGGTGTAATGTTGTGTGCTATGTTAAACTATCTTACGTATTCATTTTTGTGTTGTAGCAGTCAGTCAATAGCACCCTACTCTGCTTAGTTAGCCATTTAGAAACAAGCTTAACTGTTGGTTGCAGTACATTATGTGCACACTTGTGTTTCTTTTGATAAAAATCCCTTGAGACACCAATAGAAGTTTTGTATAGTTTTTTGGGGCTTTGTTTTGCATTTATAATTCATAGGCTTACAGCAAGTTCTTTAATTACACAGAAGCAGGATCTTTATATGAGATCTTAAGTCATCACTTGATTTTACATTTCTTTGTATGTTTGTTACTTTTCCTGTGCTTCATACCTTCACTTTACAGTTCCAGCTGTAGCTTGTTTCTCAATATTGTCCATGCTGCTCTATGAGCTATAGAAGTGAGATGAACGCTGCTTTCAGTTGATGTGCGGATTGAGCTTGAGTTGCTGTTATACAGCATTGGACAGAGATTAGACAGTGGAAGATCAGACTATAATTTTCAATTCTTTGATGCTTTTGGTGTAAAGAGCTGAAATTGTTGCTTTTTAAGAACATGTTACTACTTTTTTCTACAATTTAAAAAATACATTTCTCATTAAAACATACCACTTGTGTAAGTCCTTCTAAAGCTAGACAGATTCTAAAAAGCACTAATATTGGAAATAAGATTTCCCTATTTTGGCTATTAGCCTGTATCACATTGAGTGTTAATTCTGCATGGTTTGGGTTTTTTTAAACTTGGACTAACCTCTCTAATTCTCATAGCTGTGAATATGAAATGTCAAGAAGATACATCTTTCTATATGTGTACAATGATAGGCTGCAGCATGTTTGTGACTCTGGTTTCTTTCTGTTCAGATGGCTTTAGACCAGTTTACTGCTGACATTATTTTAACTTGGCACGTATAACATTGCCATATAAAGTAGAATAGGAAGTTGCAAAATACGATACCTTACAGAGTTAAACACAAAACATATCCAAAATCCATTCAGAATTGTGTGTGTTGTATTTTGCTATTTTTGTGATGTGTGGCCTTTTATTCTGTAATATCCTTCTAAATAAATCATTGAACATCCAGCAAACACAAAACCTGCCTCATTTGAAAAATATTTCCAAACTCCAGTTACTAGTAGCCTTTAGAAAGCTTTGTACTCTGTTTGTCAGTATAGTGCCAACTCTTACCAAGGTAGCTTCCTGGTAAACTCAGTGCTGTCTGTGTGGAATAAAGTGATGCCTGATGTGCTTCCCATTATTGATTATTACAGTAAGATGTATTTGGCATTGTAGCTGGTCCTGAATGAAGAGTACAGTGATTATAAAGCTGTTTGGAATATCCTAAAGCAAATGCCCACAGAGGGTTCTTGTGGGGTTTTTGTTTTGTTTGTTTTTTGGTTGTTTTTCGAGACAGGGTTTCTCTGTAGCTCTGGCTGTCCTGGAACTCACTCTGTAGAGCAGGCTGGTCTCAAATTCACAGGGATCCACCTGCCTCTGCCTCCTCCCAAGTGCTGGGATTAAAGGTGTGTGCCACCAAGCCTGCCACAATGGTTTTTGTTTTTTTGTTTTTTGTTTTTTGTTTTTTGTTTTTTGTTTTGCCACAATGGATTCTTTACAAATTATTTTTGCTGATAGGAAAAGTTAGTATATATTCAATCTGTTACATGTCTTAAACAAATTGATTATGTCTTAAATTCAGTTGATTGTTTTTTAAAAAATATCCCAAGCTACCTGATCTTTAAGAAAGAAATTTCTACTAACATTTTAAAATCCATACTGAGTAAAAATACTTTTCTCCCCTGGTCCTAGAGCTTTTACCTGTTAACATATATATTATAAACAAGGACTTTACAGTTCTTTCAAAAAGTAAAAAGCCGGCATGGGAGAGAATTGGTAATGCCCATGATGTCCTCCTGCTCCGGTCCTCCAGGGAGCAGGTCCATGCTGGGCACTAATAGGCCTCCCACCCCTGCTTTGATGGTTTTTTTCAGTAGAACATATACGGGAGAAGGAGTTGAGACAAAACAATCATCTAGATTTTATTTTCAGAATATAAAGAACATTTGAGAAACTATTCAACAATATTAGCTTTATACCCCAAGACTCACAGCTCTCTAATTGCATAAAGCTCAAGTCTTTGTTGTAGTAGTTGTGCTAGTAGATTTTTAGTTTTTACTTAGACATCATTTCCCCAGAACCGTTTCTTACTTCAATTTTCCCATCAAATTGACTCTATAGGAGTACTGAATTTACAGTTAATTTGTAATTTTGTCTTAATACCTTTAAAAAGTATTTTCACTTCTTTTTATTTCTTGATTCTAAAGCTGAGGAAATTATTTCAATATGTAAGACTTTAATGATTATTGTATGAATTTTTTCTCCGAGTAAATTATCTACTACAGAAATTGACACTACAAAGAGATCGTTAGAGAAAGCATGGTGGCTGGTACGGAATGGACAGTGCACTGAGGATGAGACTGATGAGAGTACCTTGGAACCAATACCACAGTGGACTGTGACAGCAAGGAACCACTGATGGTTTTAAAACATTCTTTGACTTACAGTTGATGCTGTCATAGAACCTGTTTCTTTTAAATTGCTTTATTGGAGCTCTTAGAATTTGTCAAGAATTAATCTGCTAGGCCTTTCTTTGCCTCTGTGTGATCCAGATGCTCACCGGCTTTGCCAGGTGGCCTTTGCTCATATCAAGTTTAAGATGTCAAATTAACAACAAAAGACTCCGTGGTCTGGATAGGCACATGCTGGGTTTTTGGTACTTTGGGTAATAGTATTAATGGATGCTTCTAATTTATTTTCTAGTGAATATTTAGAGCAGTTAGTATGATTGGTAGTGCTTGGTTGTACTTTGTTCAACATGGTAATAGTTTTTATCACAGAACCCTTTACAGCATTATTTCTATAAACTTCCCAGAAAGAACTTACACTTAACTGGTATAAAGAAACTAAATGAACATTTTTTCCCTGTCTTTTGTTTCTACTTACTGTAGTTATTCCTTATAGGATTTATGCATTTACAGTTGACAAACTCTATAACTTGATACGCTTTAACTGTAAGAATATTTTTTAATCTTATTCTTGTTTTAAAAAATAAAGTATAGCCCAAGAAAATGCAGTGCTGATTACCATCACTGCCTGCTGTGAGCTTCTGTCCTGCCTTGAAGGGATTTACCTGCTATGTAACAAGCAATTAAACAACAGATCACATTTTTTTAAAAGGCCACTCAGGCCAAAAAAGGAAATGTTATCAACTTTGTTCACTTACACACACACACACACACACACACAAAAACCAGTGCTGGAGGATGTAACAGCATTGATCTGTTTCTGCCTGGTTTTGGTTTTCCAAAGTTACTAAAGCACATGGTCTACATTTTCTGCCCTACCCTCCCCACCCCTCCTGGTGTGTGTTTATAGTATTTTTGAAAGATTGATACATAAATTGGGTATTTCTATGGATCTTTAAGGTATGGCTGCTCTCCATGGAAGGGAAAAGCATAATTAAGTTAATGCACTTCTTTTCCTAGCTCCAAAGTCACTGTGATGTATATTTTTTTAATGGAATTTAGAAACCTTGTTTTCTCAATTGTAAAATTAGTTTTAAAATGCTGCTTCTCTTATCATTAGTCAAGTAAATGTTGGACTGTTTTCTGCAAATTGCATTTTACAAAATTTAAACTTCAAAACTGTATTAACTTTTATAGTTAAACATTGTATTAAATAAAGTATACTATAATAAACAATTTTGAAGTGTATTTTTGTTAGCCTTATTAAAAATAACCAATAAAATATTATTGTTATAGAAAAGCAAAATGATTTGCATTTAAAAAAAGGGTAGTTGACAAAATGGATCTCTAAGAAGTTATTGGGCATGTCCAACACTTGGGAAGCAGAAGCAAGTGGATCTCTGAATTCAAGGTCAGCCAGAGCTAAATACTGAGACACTTAAGAATTACCAAGCTGGTGATTAAAATTTTACCGTTTGCTTTTTAATTACTCCAAATTTCCCAGTATTAGAAAGAATACCAAGTTTTCCTGTGTCTTTTTCTGTGTGGCTTTGAGGTTTTGTTTTTGTTCTGGGGTGAGTTTAAAGTCAATATGTAGCCAACAAATTAAACAAAGATGTCACACCCACCCAGTGTATGATGATGGGAGTTCTGCCCCAGGGCTTAATACACAGTAAGTAGGTAAATACTTACATGGTAGGTAAATACTTCAACAGCTATGCCCCACCCACCTGTCATTTTGAGACAGTTGTGGTTTGTATGTTTGTTTTTTAAGAGAACTTCTCCGTGTATGCTATTCTGAACTCACTTTGTAGACCAGACTGGCCTTGAGCTTGTAAAGATACACCTGCCTTTGCTTCCCCGAGTGCTGGGTCACAGGCATGAACCACCCTACTCTGGCTTGATACTAGTTGTAACCATTTTTAGATAAGACCAGGCTGGCCTTGAACCCTGAAGAGATCCACTTGTCCCTGCCTTCCAAGTGCTGGGATGAAAGGTATGCACTATCACGCAGAGAACTAGAGCTATATTTTTAAGATTTGTAAGACATTTTTTGGTTTTAATATAATTTAGAAAATGTTTAGGGGAAACTCCCACAGTTAATCATTTAAGATGTGTATTTTTTAATGTACAGGTAACATTCTGAATGTGTTATATTTTGTTGATGGACATGCTTGCTTTTGTGTTTGTGTATGTGTGTGTCTGTCTGTCTGTCTGTACCTTGTGCACCTGAGGTCAGAGTTGGTTCTCTTTGTCCACCATGTGGATCCTGGGGGTCAAACTCTACCCGTGCCATAGCCTTTTCAGTTCTAGGTTTGCAGATATGAGTTGCCATGACTGGCTTTTTAATTCTATCACAGTCCATTACTGTTATAGAACTGGTTATAGAACAAGCCTTGGAGTCAGATTGGGCACACACACCTCTTGGCTGTTTTCCATTTGTATGTATCCCTTGAGTTTTGTCATAGTAAGCATGGCCATACAGAAATGATGTCCTAAGCTAGTAGTAAACCTGTGGTGTTATCCTGTTTGTCCCTTTGAGTTTGTTGTCTGCTCAGGACATCTTGCATACAATTTAGCAATCTGTTACAGTGTTTTTGGTTTGGTTTGGTTTTGGTTTTTCAAGATGATTTCTCTGGGTAGCCTTGACTATCCTGGACTCACTTTGTAGGCCTGCCTTTGCCTCCCATAGTGCTGGCATTATAGGCTTGTTCTGCCCATGCCCAGCTTACAGTGTTCTTTTTAAAACACTGGTGCTTTGCCCCCAAGACATGGTTTCTCTTTGTAGCCTTGGCTATCCTGGACTTGGTTTGTAGACCAGGCTAGCCTCCAACTCAGAGATCTGCCTGCTGCTGTCTCCTGAGTGCTAGGACTAAAGGTATGAGTTTAATTAGTTACAGGGTCTGGTCTCTATCTGTAGCTCTGGCTCTCCTGGAAGACCAGACAGACTTCTAACAAAGATCCCTTTGCCTCCCAAGTGCTGGGATTAACAGTGTGTGCCACCACACCCAGCTGAGTTTCGGATAAAGTAAACCTCACAGTGATTCAGGGTTAATCTAGCCATAGAGTCAAACCCCATTTTTCAAAGTATGGGTGGCTATTGTCATCCTACATAACACAGAACTACTCCCAAACAGTCTTGAATATGGGAGTCACTGCACTGTGCAGTCTGGGTGTTACGAAGTCCTGCTTTACTGGTGAAGGAGACATGTAATTACCCCTAGAGGATTGTAACATCAAATTGCACTGTAGAGTTTGGAGAGCAGCACTTAGTGGCTGCCATTCCAGAGGACCTGAGCACAGTTGCCAGCACCCACATGGCAGCTCACAGCCGTCTGTAACTCCAATCCCAAGGGTTAAAACAACCTTCTGGCCTCCCCAGGGCATCTGGCACACAGGTAGTACATAGACATACATGCAGACAAAACTGCCATACACATAATTTTTTTAAATGTTATAAATTTTTTTTATCTGTGAATGATGTATGACATCTTTATTTGGTACTCCCCTTCTTAGGGGAATAAATATGAAACATTCACAAAGCTATTTGTGATATTTGTAATAGCAAAAGACAAGAAACCAACCGAATATGCCTTTGCCAGTTGTTGAATAAATTAGCACACTCATGCAGCTAAATCTGCCAGAGAGAAAAAGTGATTCACCTTTGATTTTAAAGATAAACAGTAGGTGCTGGAGAGAGAGCTCAATCTGTAAAATACTTTGCTGTGCAAGCATAGGACGTGCATTGGATCCCCAGCACCCACTTAAGCTGGGCATGGTGGTGTGCATGTGTAATCCAAGCACCAGGAGGAGGGTTAATGGAGAAGGGTGAAACCTTGCCTTTTAAAACAAAATGGCACTTGAAGAACATCTAAGGTTCACCGTTGACACATGCACACACCAGCCAACAAAAATATGAAAGGGTCATCAGTGTGGTGCTGCCTGAATGTAATTCCAGTGGTTGGGAAGCTGATGAGATTTAAGTGGAGGGGTTCTGAGTTTAAAACCAGCCTGAGCTATATAAGATCTTGTCTCGGGGGGGAAAAAAGGCAGGGGGTGTGGGGAGGCGGCTCAGAGGTTAAGAACACTGGCAGTTCTTCCAAAGATCCTGAGTTCTATTCCCAGCAACCACATGGTGGCTCATAACCATCTAAAATGAGGTCTGGTGCCCTCTTCTGGTGTGAAGGCACAACATGCAGGCAGAATACTATATGAATAATATTTTATTTTAAATCACACACATGCACATACACAGTAAGAACCACCAAGGTTGCAAGGCCTGGGTTAAAAATCAGAACACAGCCTCACAGTCACTTAGATTTTTTTGTTGTTGTTAGTAAGACTATGGATCTTTAATGGGGATGTAAAATGGTGCTAACTGCTTTAGAAAGTAAGGCAGCCTGATGTGATAACTCACACATGTGAGCCGTAAGGGCTGGAGGAAAGTCAGAAGCTTGAGGACAGCTGCTAGACAGACCTCTCAAGAGGAGTAAGAGGGAAAAACACCAAAGACACACTAGGGCTGGAGAGATGGCTCAGTGCTTAGAGCACTGGCTGCTCGTGTAGAGGACCCAGGTGTGTTTCCCAGCACCCACATGGTAGTTTACAAATATCTGTAACTCCAGTTCCAGCGAATCCAACACCCTTTTCTGCCCTTTGTGGACACAAGTCCTACACATGGTGCATATACACATGCAGGCAAATCATACACATGAAAAGAATTTTAAGTAAATACTGTAGGATTCTACTTAAATCAGGTGGGTGCCAACAATGGTTATTCACAAAAGTTGAGAGAAGGGGGCTGGAGAGATGGCTCAGCAGTTAAGAGCACTGGCTGCTCTTCCTGAGGACCCAGGTTCAATTCCCAGCACCCACATGGCAGCTACAACTGTCTGTAACTCCAGTTCCAGGGGATTTAACACCCTCACACCAATGGATATAAAATAAAATAAAATAAAAAGATTTTTAAGTTGAGGGAAGAAGGGAGTGGGGGATACATGAAGTGAGTATAGTTTCAGTTGTGCAGAATGACTGAAGCCCAGAAATTGCGTAACAAATTAAATATACTTAGCACTATTAAGCCATACTTAGAAGTGTATGTTCTACCTCATGTTCTGTTGTTTTTCTTAACCACAGTTTTTGCAAGGGACGCTCAGTTCATAGAAACCCGATAAACTGGTGTATCAAGTTGACAAAACTACATATAACAATAATTTTAAGTAATTTCATGTCCAGGAGATATACGCTATGCAAGCCACAGAGATGTCGAAACTGTATAGTAACCATCTTAGTAACAGTGAAGTTTGAATGATTGTAAAAAATTGAACGAGCATATGAATTTCTGTTGAGGATAGTAGTAGCTGTGATTCAGTCATAAGAGCAAAGTACAGGCAGCATGGCGCACAGCACAAACACCCTCCGTGAGGTGAGTCAGACACTGAAGTCCACAGCGAGGCTGCATTCTTGTTTGTTTTGTTTTTTGAGACAGGGTTTCTCTGTGTAGCCGTGGCTGTCCTGGAATCACTTTGTAGACCAGGCTGGCCTTGAACTCAGTGGTCTGCCTGCCTCTGCCTCTCAAATGCTGGGATTAAAGGTGTGTGCCCCACCACTGAAAACATTTTTAATAAAATTGTCGTGTGCCCGAGTATACAGCTCAGTCAATAAAGTGAAAACCTGACTTTGAGCCCCAGAGCCCACATTAAAGAAAACACCCAGCACTCAGGGAGGCAGACTCAGGCAGATCTCGGTGAGTTCAAGGCCAGCCTGGTCTATAAATCGAGTTCAGGACAGCCAAGGCTACACAGAGGAAACCCTGCCTTAGGAAAAAACAAAACAAAAATGCAGTGTGATGGCACAGACTTGTCATCCCAGTGCCAGGGAGATGGAGATAGCCAGATTGCTGGCACTCAACTGGTCAGCTTGCTTGTTGAGCCATTGAGAGATCCAGTTTTCTTTTTCTTTCTTTCTTTTTTTTTTTTTTTTTTTTTTTTTTTTTTTTTTTTTTTTTTCCTTTTCTTTTTTCCGAGACAGGGTTTCTCTGTGTATCCCTGGCTGTCCTGGACTCACTTTGTAGACTTCACTTTATAGGCTGGCCTTGAACTCACTCAATCCACCTGTCTCTGCCTCCGGAGTGCTGAGATTAAAGGCCTGCACCACCATGCCCAGTGAGAGATCCAGTGTTCTTAAAAAACAAACAAAAACTGGAGGGTTGGGGGTGGTGGTGGATGCAGTGTAGGAAATAACACCAAGGCTGTTCTCTGCAATCTACATACGTGCACAGCCTCCTGAGCTTTTGCGTGTACTTAGTGTAAATACTGCAAAGAATCAAATACAGCAACACATTTTATAAAGATGAGTAGTTGCTTTATTATCAGAAATTCCATTACATTTGTAGCTCATACTTGCTACAATAAATTTTATCAAATCATAAAAATAAACTTTTTACCATGTAAAACCTAGCCTTCTCTTTGACTTCTGAAAATCATTGTACTTTGAACCCTGAGAATTATAAAAAGGGAGCTGGACACCAGTGGCATTATTTGCCTGATAGCTCGGTCTTAGCCCACCTCGGCCTACAAAGGGTGGTCCACGCCCGCCGCCCACTCCTTCCTGCGCAGCTTTTACAAGAGGGTAAATGTATTTCTTTGTTGACTTGGATTCAAATTCAATTACTTCTCTGGCATACTTCTGAAATTCTTCCTCCTTCTCAGCTGCAAGGGCTTCAGTAAGTCTCCAGTAATCTAATTCTTCTTCTTTGGATTGTTTTGCATTAAATTTATTTATGGCCTATTGGGAAGAAAAGTAAATTTTAATATTGGTAAAAAACATGTTTAAAATATTTGTAATTTTAAGGTACAGTTGTAATTTCATAAACTCAGTAGTTTACAAATATGCTATAACTCTCATTCTTCTGGGCATCTAAGAATATACTCAAAGTGTAGATTAAACATTTAAATTCATAGCTTTATGTGACACACAGTCAAACAACATACAACGTTACAAACATAAGTAAAATGTAGGCTAGAAACTGGGCAGCTATATATATAGTTATGATTTAATCATTTATGTATGTGATCTTCAGTATGTTAAAAGGCATATACATAATTATTATTCCTGTCTGTTGACATAAAACTAAGCCAGAAGGAAATACCTAAGTTATATGCAACCAATTATATCCTGTTTCCCAGGAATATGAAGCTAGAACAATGAATAATATTAATCTCTGAAAATGTATTCAGAAGTGAGGAAATGAATACACTATAGGCAACCTCCCAAATCCGTTACAAAGCCTTTGTCTTATAATGTCACATTAATTTATATTGGAAGACATATTTTTGTTTTCTTGGTTTTTGGTTTTATTTTTGTTGTTGTTGTTTTTGTTTTTCGAGACAAGGTTTCTCTGTATAGCCTTGGTTGTCCTGGACCAGGCTGGCCTTGAACTCACAGCGATCTGCCTGCCTCTGCCTCCCGAGTGCTGGGATAAAAGGCGTGCACCATCACACCTGGCTTTAGTTACTTTTCTATTACTGTAAAGTAACACCATGGCCAAAGCATTTACAGAATAAAGAATTTATTGGGGACTTATGCCCCATTACGTCTGAGAACATGACAGCAGCAGGCAGAAGGGACACTGGTGCGGTAGCTGAGCACTTGCATCAGGTCCACAAGCATGAGGGGGGAAAAAAAGAGCTAAGTGGGGATGGTATGGGCGTCAGTGGCTCAGTCAGTCAAGCACATGTCTTTCTTCAGAAGACCAGGGTTTGATTCCCAGTACCCACACCAGGTAGCTCCCAATTGTCTGCAACTTCAGCTCCAGGGCACAAAAGTAAACAATAGAAATATTTTTTAAAATCCCACCTGCAGCGGTACACCTCCAACAAGGGCATACCAACTAATCCTTAAACAGCACCACCATCTGGGGACCAAGTTCAAACATGTGGAGCCTAGGGGAGCCAGTCTTGTTTGAACCACCACAGTGTGTTACTGGTAAGAGAAACTAATTTCTACTTGAGATTAGGAGCAGGAGAACAATGGCACTTCTTGTACTGTACTGTACTGTGCTGTCTTGAATCAGTTTAATAAAACCACAGAATTAGCATGCAGATTGAAGAAAGAATTACAAGTGTCTTTATTCACAGATAACATGATCACATAGGTAAAAAGGTAAAGTTACAGAAAAGCTAATAGGCTGCAGGATACAAATCAATGCACAAAATCAGCTGTGCCTCCATATTGCAAACAAGTGGTATGAATATGGAATATAAGCCAACTTCACTGACAGGGACATTTAAGAAGTACAGCCAGGCATGGCAGCTCACAGCTGGAAACACCAGCACTCAGGAGCGTCACACGTGTGAGGCAAACCTTAGTTACATAGTGAGAGCCTGTTTCAAACAAGTAAAATGAATGAAAAGTTAAAATACCCATGTACTCCAACCACATACATTATGGTGAAAATTTGAAGACTATGTACTACTTATACATTTGAAGACTCGCTATCATAGTATTCAACTAAATATTCTCAATTCTCCACAAATTAATTTAAATAATGAAATCTTTAAAAAAAATTTTTTCAACAGATGGGGTAGTGTGCACACATTTATGTGTGCAGTCATGTTTGTGTGTGCAAGTATACGTGTGTATACAGGAACCACAGGGCAACCTTGGGTGTCATTCCTTAAGAGCCTTGTTTTATGTGGTGGGGTGTGTCACTGCCCTGGAACTCAGCGAGTAGGCGGTCCCCAATGATCTGCCTATATACAAGCTCATATGAGGGCCTGCATTCAATCTCCAGCACTGCCAAGAAGAAAAGGCTGGGACAAATACATACCCATGTTTTCATCTCCAGCACCACACACACAAAAAAAACATTAACAGGGTAAGTTTTATATTAAGTACATTTTAATGCAATTGGGGGGGGGGTGCGGTTCGAGACAAGGTCTGTTTTAGCCTTGGCTGTCCTGGACTCGCTTTGTGGACCAGGCTGTTCTCAGACTCACAACAATCTGCTGCCTCTGTCTCCCTAGTGCTGGGATTAAAGCCATGCACCACTACACCCGGCTTAACATAATTTTTTAAAGCTTAAAAACTTCAACAGTAGGTGTTGAGGAGATGGCTCAGTCAGTGAAGTGCTCAAGCACATGGAGCCGAATTCTGAGCACCCAGCACGCATGTGAAAACTAAGTGAGGTGCTATGCATCTGTAATCACACTGCAGGGGCAGCAGAGGCAGGAGAATCCCTGGGGCTCAGTGGCCAGCCAGTCTAGCCAAACCAGGGAGCTCTGGGTTCAATGTGAGACCTTCTTTCTCTCTTAAAAAAAAAAAAAAAACAAAAAAACTAGAAGGGCTGGGGAGATGGCCCAGTGGGTAAGAATATGTGGTGTTCTTCCAGGGAACCTGAGTTTGATTCCTAGCACCCATGTTGGGCAGCTCCAAATCTAGGGTACCCTACACCCCGGAGGTAACCTCATCCATGTGGTACACACATACACATACAGGAGAGGAGAGAGACAGAGACAGACAGACAGACAGACAGACAGACAGACAGACAGAGAATATTAAGTAGTAAGGTGGAGAACAATCAAGGAAGAGGCACATGCATGTGCTCATAGTCTCATGCACATGTGCACACACGCCACACACTCTTCAGCAATGAGAAAAAACTTGGACTAAGGAGCTAGCTCAGGCAGTTAGGTGCTTTCTGTGAAAATATGAAAACTGAGTTGGATCCTTAGAATTCATGTAAAATGCTGTGGTTTTTTGTTGTTGTTGTTGTTTTGTTTTGTTTTTCGAGACAAGATTTCTCTGTTATCTTGGCCATCCTGGACTCTCTTTGGAGACCAGGCTGGCCTTGAACTCACAGCGATCCGCCTGCCTCTGCCTCCCAAGTGCTGGGATTAAAGGTGTGCGCCACCAATGCTGTGGTCTTCTAATCCTAGCTGTAGGACAGTAAAGTCAGGTCGCTCCTTGGGACTTGCTAGCCAGCCAGCCTAACGTAATTGCTGAAGCCCGGATTCCACTGAGAGACTCTGTCTCAAACAACGTGAAGGGCTCTGGAGGAAGAAAATCCAAGGCTGGCCTCCAGTCTTGACATGCACATCACCTACACAAACACACATACAACACACACACGCACGCGCACGCACATGCATGCACACACACAGACCCTTCTTCCTGTATATACACAAAAACAACCAATCACCTCTAACAAAACGCCTCTAATCCCAATACCTTGGGAGGCAGAGACAGAGGGATTGCTGTGAGTTTGAGACCAAACTTGGTCTACTAAGTGAGTCCAAGTCAGCCAAGGCTACACAGAGAAACCCTGTCTCGAAAAACAAAACAAAAACAAACAGAAAAGAAAGTAAAGATGGAAGAAGAGTGAAACAAAGGATGAGCGTCAGGGCCTATCCCATACATCTGCGTTTTCCTTAATATTTACTAAGCATAATCTGCACTAAAGAAGGATAAAAATGTGTACAAAGAAAATCAAAACCCTAGAATTGAGAACTATGGGGAGTGGATAAAGTCCTGAGTGACCGGATAGGAGCACAGACACGTCAAGGGCGCCAGTGTGTAGATAGATGTGTGTAAGTGTATGCAAAAACATCCACTTCCTCTTGGAAGTGTATGCAAAAAGCATCCACTTCCTCCTGGACGTTGATAGCCTGAGACTCCTTCCCTATCAGACCTCTTACTGAGAGGAAGTAAACCTGACTCCTTGCTCAGCCGTATACAGTACACTTGTGGAGCTTCCCGGCTGTTGCTGGTGTGTCTCCATCAGAGTGCGTGGCTCAGTCAATACCTGCTATTCTGGATGAATGTCTGCTGTTTCTTATTTCTGATGCCCCCATGAGCCACCATAGCAAAGACTCAGAGCAGAGACTCTAAAGCTAAGTTCATATTTTACTTTGTTTTCACTGTGACACCATAAAGGAAACCACTAAAGAGAAAGAAAACCAAAATAAGCCTGTTACATATTTACTTTTAAAATTCCTAAAGAAGTGGGAATAATTACCATTTGCTGAATGTGAGCATCCTGAATTTCTCGTTGCTCTTTGCTAGCTTTGAGCTTTTTCTCATTTTCAAGCTCCTGGAAGATCTTATCTGCCTCTAAGATAGCCAGCATTTGTTCTTTAGACTCAATTTTTCTTTGTTTTTCTTCTTCCTCTTTATTTTTCATCTAGATGTTTAGTGGCAAATAAAAAAAAAAACAAGTCATTTTTAGCAACCAGATCTCATTGAAAAGGAGTCAAAGTGCGTCAAACAGAGAAGCCAGGGGCCACGTGAGAGCAGGAAGCTGTGCGCGCGCCTGGGGCAGTTTGTTTTGTTCTCTTGAGTATCAGAGACAAACTTAATAAAAATGTAAGGAGAGCATTAAAAACAACACCACACACAGTTGTGTACGGCGATGTGCCTGTAATCCCAGCACCGAAGATAAGGAAACAGACACAGGAAGAGTCTCAGTTCAAGGGAAGCCTGGCCTTCACAGTGAGACTGCGGAAGGAGGGCGGGAGAGCAGGAGGGCGGGGGAGCAGGAGGGCGGGAGAGCAGGAGGGTGGGGGGGAGCAGGAGGGTGGGGGAGCAGGAGGGCGGGAGAGCAGGAGGAAGAACTCAGGACAGAGCAGCAAGGTCTAAAGGTACAGAACATCTGCAATGTTAACAACTAAGTGCGAAATGTTTTTGAGCTATGTGGTTTGAATGTTCGGAGAGACACATAGGGGATGAGGTAGGGGGATCCATTTTCTAAAATTAAGACATAAAAAAATGTATTAAGATAACTTATGTGGCTTCTCTTAAAACATTTAAATAAACATAAAAGGCAATCCTGTCATTTAAGATGGTTCTGAAGAAGAACTTGTTGCTTTGCATCCATAAATAGCTTGATGGGGGGGGGGGAGTAATAGAGATGACTCAGCAGTTAAGAGCAGCCGGTTTGGTCCCCAGCATGCACATAGCGACTCATAACCATCTGTAACTACACTTCTAGGTGATCCAATGCCCTCTTCTGGCTTTCCTGGGCATCAAGCACACTCGTGGTACCCAGATGTACGTGCAGGCAAAACATACACATAAACTAATAAATATAAGTAAATACCTTTAAAAAAACATCTTGAGTTTAACTGATGGTCATACTATCTTCAGTAAAAAAGTAAACATTGTTTTTTCAGCAACCAGAGAACAGTGGGCCACTGGGCAGCAAGGCCTCCAGCTTCTGCAGACCCGAGAGCATTGCTCTCAGAGGTCAGCACAGTGCCAAGCTCCAGCTCAGGGGATGCCCAGGGTCCCCTGAAAGATGGGAGTCTTGGTTCTATGGTCTCTGAGGTCATTAATAGTTACAGAATTCTGATGTCTGAGGTTCCAGTAGTCACTGACGACCTAGAGGCTATGCTGCTGTGATCCCAGAGGTTACTTTGGGTCCATGGCTGTAACCACATCCAATACAGCAGGCAAGCTTCACTGGGTCTGAAGTTTGGTGTCCTGCCTTCCAGCAGGTTCATAGAATCCAAAGGATGACCAACGTTGGTTTTTTCTTTTTAAAGATTTATTTATTATTATGTATACAGTGCTCTGCCTTCATGTACTCCTGCAGGACAGAAGAGGGCACCAGATCACGTTATAGATGGTTGTGAGCCACCATGTGGTTGCTGGGAATTGAACTCAGGACCTCTGGAAGAGCAGCCAGTGCTCTTAATCATGGAGCCATCTCTCCAACCCAAGGTTCTTGTTTTTTAATATTTGAGTGATGAGTTGGGACTGGGGAAACTTGATGTTGACTACTAAATGAGCTGCTGAAGTGAGCCTGTCTTGGCTATGTGACAAGACCAAGGGTACGGCTGCACACTAAGCACCAGGGTGACCAGTTGAGTTAAAACTTTGGTTATCAGGCTGGAGAGAAAAAGTTATGGAAACTGACAAACCTTTACCTAATCTGATAAAAAGAAAGAAGGGAAAGATCAAATTAATAAAACTAGAGGTCAAAAGGTACCATTACAACTGATTTCAATAAAACACAGAACATCAAGCCAGAAGTGGTGGCACATGCTTGTAATCCCAGCACTCGGGAGGCAGAGGCCAGTGGACCTCTGTGAGTTCGAGGCCAACCTGGTCTACAAAGCCAGTCCAGGACAGCAAAGGCTACACAGAGAAACTGTGTCTAAAGAAAAAAGAAAGAAAGAAAACAAAACAAAAGAAAGAAATACATAACATCATTAGAAATAAATATGAAAACTTATACTCTGAAAAGCAGGATAAGCCAGAAGTGGTTCTGAATCATACCAAAATTAAGCCCTGAAGATATCACTTAAATAGACCAATTACAAGCAATGAGATTGAAGCTGCTATTGAAAGCCTCCCCTCAAAGAAAAGCTCCCAGCCAGGTGGAGTCACTGCTGAATTCTATCCAACTTTCAGTGATGACCTTAGACCAATTCATCTTGTTTTGTAAAGTAGAAAGTGAAGGAACACGATCAAATCCACTCTGTGAGGCCAATGTTATCCTGATACCAAAACAAGGTAAAATACTATAAAAGGAAGGAAGGTAGGAAGGTAGACCAACGGAAGGCAATAAAGGACCTCAAAATAAAATGACGAAGGTGGATCCACATAGTTTTTGGCAAAGGAGGCAAAAACATACATTGAAAACCCACAGTCTGTTCTGTAGACAGTGCCAGCAACACCGGGTCTCTACCTACAGAAGAGGAAACTACACTCAAAATGGATCAATGACCTTAAAGGCCAAAACACTGAAATTTCTACAAGAAAATATAGGGACTATGCTTCAATATACTGAGGTAGGCAAGAGATTTTTGACTGGAACTAACCCCAGGATCAAGAGGTGGGACTCCCTGAAAATAAAGGGGTTGTAGAGCAAAGGAAACCATCAGTGTGAGTTAACAGACAGACCCCCGAGTGGGAGTAAGTCTTCATCAGCACACTTCAGACAACGGGCTAATATCTAGAACTTACAAATTGCAGATTAAAAACCAAGGAAACAAAACTACCAATCAACAAAAGCAAATGAACTGAATAGCACCCCACCCCGCACTCCTCATCCCTCCACTCCCACCCCCCACCCCGCCTCTAGGTTGGTTAATAACCTCTGACACCACACGCAGCCTCCAGGTGTGTACCAGTGTGTACCTTTACATCGCATGATGGTGTGCTTCAGCACTGACCCATCATTGTGCTTGCTCCCTCCCTCCTCCTCTCTCTTCCCCCATCTCTCTCTCCTGGTCACTCCTGCTGGTTGTTCTCCCACTGTCTCCCTGCCTGCCCTCCATCTGCCCCTCTGATCTTCTGTCTCCCTCCCCATTCTTTACCCTCCTCTCTCTCATGCTCTCCCACACTGTGTGTCTTCCCTGTCCCATAATGAACTTCCTTGTATCACACCTGTTGCATAGCGTGTAATTTATATATAACAGATACTTTAAAAAAAAAAAAGAAAAAATATAGACATTAGTGTTTTTTAAAGTGTACAATATCCCTAGCTATCAAGAAAATGCAAATTAAAGTGACTCTGAGATATGACCTCACCCCAGTCAGAATGGGTATCATCAACAAACCTGGCAGGACAGGAGAGAGGGGAACCCTTATTCGTTGTTGGTGGGGGTGGGGTGCAAATGAATACAATCACTGTGGGAATCTGTTCAAAACCTTAAAAATAGAAAGACCATATGACCCAGCTTTTCACTTATGGGCAAATAGCCTAAGAATTCCATACCATATCATAGAAATACTTACATCCCCATGTATATAGCTTCTTTATTCACTTCAATAAGAAATTAAAATCAACCCTAGTTTTCCATCAACAGATGAATGGATAATGAAAATGTGTTGTATATATTCAAAAGAAAACTATAATCTGAATATTTCCAAGAAATTGTATAGATTTAAAATGTATAACTTCAGGTGAGGTCACAGAATCTCAGGGGGGAAAACCTTCATGAAGTGAGAATTCTGGAATTTTGGATTCTTTAAAAAACACAAAAATATTATAAGAATATGTTTTTGTTTTAATCCCAGGCGTGGGGATATAGGGCTGGCTGTTTTGGACTGTCCACAGCAGCTGACTGATTTGCCTCATGCTCTAGTAGAGGCATGGTTTTGCCAGCTGCAGATACTTTCTGTGATTGTATGACATTTGGGATTCTGGGAACTTTTCAGGGGGTATATGAATGCCAGGGCCCTGACAGATGCCTTTATCCCAGCTCTCAGGAGGCAAAGGCAGGTGATGAGCGTGAGCCATGAAAGGGGACATAAAGCCAGCTGTGTATCTAGTTCTCACTCTCCTGGATTTTCACTTTTTGTGGAGGACAAGAGCATTCAAATACATTGAACAGTCAAAATACAAAGCCCAGTGTGGAGCTGCACATCCTCTCTTCAGTGGCCATTCTAACTGTACACTCATCAGGGTGTGTAGAATGTGAGTCTAGCCATTTCAGTGGAAGACTGATTGATTGGCTGGCTGATTGATTTGGTTTTGTTTTTCAAGATAGGGTTTCTCTATGTAGCCTTGGCTGTCCTGGACTCCTTCTATAGACCAGGCTGGCCTCGAATTCAAAGATCTGCCTGTCTGCCTCCCTTGTGCTGGGATCAAAGGTGTGCACCACCACATCTGGCTTTCAATGTAGATTTTTTTTTTTTTTTGCAAGGTTTTTGTTTAGTTTGGGTTTTTGTTTTTGTTTTTGTTTTCTTTTTCCAGACAGGGTTTCTTTGTGTAGCCCTGGCTGTCTTGGACTCACTCTGTAGACCAGGCTGGCTCAAACTCACAAAGATCCACCTGCCTCTGCCTCCCCATGTGCTGGAATTAAAGGCGTGAGCCAACACACCTGGGTAAGTTTTTCTATAATAAAGTTTATAAACAAACAAAAAAAAAGTGTTTGTTTCAAACAGGGCTGGAGAGATGGCTCAGAGGTGAAGAGCACTGGATGCCCTTCCAAAGGTCCTGAGTTCAATTCCAAGCAACCACATGGTGGCTCACAACCATCTACAATGAGATCTGATGCCCTCTTCTGGCCTGCAGATGCACATGCATATAGAGCATTTATACATAAAATAAAGGATAGAAGATGATTTGCACACTGTTTTCAAATCTGTTAGTTTTGACAGAGAGGCAAAGAGGTAGTAGCCACAGCAGGAGAGTCAACTCTATGCACTGTGACTGAATGTTTACCACGGTGGCTCTATGATCCGCAATGGCTTTCAACTCTGCTTGAGTCTTTTCATATTTTTCTTTCTCTCTTCTCTCCAGCTCAGCCTCAGTTTCAGCAATATCTCTAGCAATAATCAAATCTTCAGTATCAAGTTTCTCTTTCATTAGTTCACTTAGGAAGTTATTTATTCTTTCTCTCCGTTCTTCCATTAGCCTATAACAGAACAGTCACATTTGCCAAATCATCCTGAACAGCTCTGTAGTAGAGTTAAAATACTTTCATTAGGGAATTGAGATACATTTGTCTACAAAACTAAAAAGAAATCTTTGGCTCCCTTTATATATGATTATATCAAGTGAAAATTAATTTGTCATGGAGGCAGAGGCAGGTGAATCACTGAGTTTGAGCCCAGCCTAGTCTACAAAGTGAGTCCAAGACAGCCAAGGCTACACAGTAAAACGTTGTCTCAAAAAACTAAAAAAAAAAAAAAAGTATTATTTATTTTATCTCATGTTTTCAGAGGTGTCACTTGATTGTGGAGGGAAGAGAACGGCAGAACAGGACAGAAAATTGGCAGCCAGGAAGAAGAACAAAGAGAGAACAGGGGCCACGCATGGTGGTGCACACCGTCAATCCCAGAACTCCAGAGGCAGAGGCAGGCACATCTATGAGTTTGAGGCCAGCCTGGTCTATAGAATGAGCTCCAGCATAGCCAAGGCTACACAGAGAGGCCCTGTCTAAAAAGGGCCTAAGAAGAAAAAGAAGCAGAAAGGCTAGCAGAAGAGCTAGCCTCAAGGGCACACCTCCAGTACCATACTTCTTTCAGTTAAGCTCCACCTCCCCCACCTCTCAGAACTGGCATCACTTCCCTGGCGGATGCGGATGCGGTGTCAGCTCTCAGCTCTCTCCAGCATGCATTCCCGCCCCAAAGCAGTCATGCCAACTGACTACGAACTGAAGCCTCCGAATCTGTGAGCCAAAATGAAAAACCCTCTTTCTTTTTAAGCTGAAGGTGTTTCTTACAATTTGGAAAGTTAACTAACAAAGTGCAATTTTCCTTTAGTTTTCACATTTTATTTTGGGGTTTTATGCAATTTTAACTGAAGTAATCTTGAAAACCTTTAATGGGAAGGGGATACTTACTAAGGGTCCAAGGGTTTAGGCCATGGTGGCTCCTTTAATCCCAGCACTTGGTAGGCAGAGGCAGGGGGATCTCGGGGAGTTAGAGGGCAACCTGGCCTACATAGTGAGTTCCAGGACAGCCAGGGTCATATAGAAAGACCTTGTTTCAAAAAATAAAAATAAAAAAGTAAACACCCAAGACACTGGTGAGGCACACATTTGGGCTCATCTATTACGGCATTCTCAGCGAGGACTAATTGAGAGGGAAGGCCCATCCTCAACATGGGGCAGCACCATCCCACGGGCTGGGGGCGTGGATGGAAGAGCGAGCGGAACAGAGAAAATGAGCTGAGCTGAGCCTGTGCATCTCTCTCCGCTTTATGGTCCAAGTCAGTCTGCACAGTCCCATGCTGCTGCCTGCACAGCTGTGAGCAGCTCTGGCCACCATGCCTTTTTACTATAATGGGTTATTTATACCCCACAACTGTGAGCCAAAATACGCTCTCCTCATTCAGTTGTTTCAGGTACAGCAATGAGAAAAGGAAATGTATAAACTGGTGGCTTATAGCGCCTCCTCCAGCTCAGCGCTCTCTCTCCTACAGCATACCAGTGTTGTCAGCCATCTACCATAGAGAATTCCGGAATACTCCAGGGGTACACCTCAACTTTCATGCCCCAAACTGAAACTATTGCATCACTAAATGTCCTAGTCATCTATGAGTCACTGAGAAGCAACCTCAGAGAGCACTTTAGTAATCATGTTATGCCAAAGCCTCCCTGTGGGACCAGACAGATGGCTCAGCAGTTCAGAGCATGTACTGCTCCTGCAGAAGACCCAGGTTAGATCCCAGCACCATGACGGATTAAAACAACCCACAACCCCAATTCCAAGGAATGCAACAAGCACACATGGATTCATGCACACATATGCACACAGGCAAAACACTCATATTTATAAGGTAAATAAGTCTAAAAGATTATTTTTCAATCCTACCTGTTTATTTCAGCTTCTTTGTCTTTCCTCATTTGTATAAGACGTTTTTTGGCTTTGATAAACTTTCTAATCTTTTCATCTTCCTCCTCTTGCTGCTGCTGTTCTACAGCTCGGATGATGTTTTTATCACGCATATTGTCCTTAAGGAAATAAGTATGTATTATCCAAAACTGTCTTTCAACATATATACCAAGAAGTTGTCAAGCTGGGCATGGTAGCACATGCCTTTAATCCCAACACTCAAAGCAGAGGCAGGTGGATCACTGTGAGTTCAAGGCCAGCCTGGGCAGCAAGCAGGCCTAGGAAACAAGAAGTCCTAAAGGATAGGAGTGGGTGGTGGTCTCCATAGATAAACTCTAAGAAAAACAGAAGTAGCTAATTATTATTCAGTAAAATATTGAAAATTAGCATCCACATTCATTTGGCAGAAGTTATTGAATATAGGAAAAAGCCCATGTCATCAAAATAAAATTGTAAAAAGGTAAAAAGTTTAGTTACTAAACAAATGAAAATCAAGGTAGAAAAGCAACCATTTGTAATACTGGACAACATGATGGACTCCTGTGATCTGTGTGGTAGGGGGAGAGGACTACGGCAGGAGAATCACCAATAAGAGGCCAGTTAGAGTTGCATAGGGAGACCCTGTCCTAAAATGAGAGTGAACATTCATGTAATGAAAGCACTGGAGCCATGGGACATAGCTTGGATCCGCAGAGGCAGCTACTTACACAATCCTGATAACGACCAAGTGTGATAACTGTTGGAAGGGTAAGATGAGAAATTCATTACATAGGAAGTGAGCCAAACCTTCCACAACCAGGACAAAGAGGCAAATAATGGCTGAAACTAATTAGTCAGACTGGCATCATTGGGATCCTAAACAATAAAAACTAAATACAGGGACTAGCAAGATGGCTCTTGGAGGCAGGGTACTTGAGCCTTATCTCACATGGTAGAGGGAGGCTCTACGCAGCAAAGGAGCAATGAAGCATCTCTCCTTTTCCACATCTTATAGTGCTTATGTTTTAACTTTGCAGCAGGAATATTACTTTTTAAAAAAAATATTTATTATGTATACAGTGCTCTGCCTGAACACATACCTGCAGGACAGAACAGGGTATCAGATCACATTATAGATGGTTGTGAGCCACTGTGTGGCTGCTGGGAATTGAACTCAGGACCTCTGGAGGAGCCATCAGTGCCCTTAACCTCTGAGCCATCTCTCCAGCCCAGGAATATTACTTTTTAAAAAACTGTTGGGGTTAAAGAGATGACTCAGTGGTTAACAGCACTGGCTGCTCTTGCAGAAGATCCAGGTTCAATTCCCAGCACGCACGTGGCGGCTCACACCCATTTGAACTCCAGTTCCAGTGGATCCAACCCCTTCTTTCTGTATCTCTACAGGCACAACACAAATGTGCTGCATGGAAATCCATGCAGGCAAAACACTCAAATACATAAAATAAAAATAAACCTTTAAAATGTTAAAAAAAAAAAAAAAGAAGAAGAAGAAGAAGAAGAAGAAGAAGAAGAAGAAGAAGAAGAAAAGAAAAAAGAAAAATAGGGCTGGGCGTGGTGGGGAGGCAGAGGCAGGCAGATTGCTGTGAGTTTGAGGCTAGCCTGGTCTACAAAGTGAGTCCAGGACAGCCAAGGCTACACAGGGAAACCCTGTCTCAAAAACCAAACGTTAAAAATATATAGAATCATGAAAGCAAATAAATTGACATCCATTAGCTATCACAGCAGAAATTATACATAAACCACCCCATTCATTCTTAACAACTCTTTTGTTTTTTTGTTTGTCTGTTGTTGTTGTTGTTGTTGTTGTTTTTTTTTTTTTTTTTTTTTTTTGTTTTTTTTTTTAAACAGGGCTTCTCTGTGTAGCCCTGGCTGTCCTGGAACTCACTTTGTAGACCAGGTTGGCCTCAAACTCACAGAGATTTGTCTGCCTGTGCCTTCTGAGTGCTGGGATTAAAAGGTTTCACCACCACTGCCCAGCCACAATTTTTGTTTTAAGGAAATTAATTTCATATAGGAAACTTACTATTTTCATTCCTGCATGAAATCACACCCACACAAAATCAAACTGACTAGTTGGTCCTCTCGGGGCATAGCTGACTGGGTACTTTCCTACCCCAGCGTGTCTTAAGTCAGGAATCTGACTGTGGGGAACTCCCTGACTGGCATTTTCAACTTACAAAAAACAGTTTCCTGCTTTCATCTATCTCTTCCTGTTTCTTGCTTAGCTTTTTTTTCAGTTCTATCTCATACAGCAAATTCTGCCGCTTTATCTCCTCAGCGTCCTTTTCTTCATTTTTCTTTCTGTTTTCTTCTTCCGTTTCATGTTCCTCTATCCTAAAATGAAAGCGTAAGTATAACAGAGAGCAAAGCAAAAGCATAGGTCATATCTTAGGGCGAAGAACCAGCGTCCCCACCCCCTCCCCGCCAACACCACCACCCCCTCCCCCCCCCCACCCCCCCCTCCGGTGACGGGACGCTTCAGGAAGGTCGAAGAGAAAAGAAGACAAAGGGGCAGTGGCAAAACCAATCTGAACAGCCCAGGCTACCCATGTTCACCTGCGTCCAAACCAATCTGAACAGCCCAGGCTACCCATGTTCACCTGCGTCCAAACCCATTTTGCTCTTCCACAGAAGGAGCCCGGCAGCAGAGCCCAGGGCTGCCTTCTGTAGAAAAGACAGCTAGCTGAGTAAGAGGGACGGAGAAGCTCCTGGGCTGCACATTACAGCTAAGGCTTCAAGAGGTTGGGTTTGACAGAAAGCAATGGTCTCTGTACCCAGTGAGCCTCACTGGTTGCTATTCCTCCGGTAAGCTGCAAACACTTGCTGACTCTCAGGGTTCCTGTCTGAGTTCTTCCGGGATAACTGAAGGTCAGCCTCACAGCACAGCCCTGATCTGGAAGGGTTATCTCCAGTATCACCTCTTCAACTCACTTCCAAACCCCAGGAGCTCCCAGCAGCAAGCAGCTTGTAGCAGATTCTGGATCCCTGGGGTCCCTCAACTGGCAGGCACCCATGAGCACACAGCAAGACTGCTCATCCATCTCCCAGGGGACTGCCGCGTGCATCCTCCTCTAATTGTTTTCCTTCTGAACAGGTGGTATGGGGAAGCCAACAATCTAAACAGCCATTCTTTCCTAGGCACGCAATCAAGCAAACATTTCTCCTCCTGGAGTCTTTTTGCATCAAGGATAGGAAAACTCTCGTGGGCCACAGAGGACTACACAGGGAAGCAGGCCAAGAAATTTGGCATGGACACAAAGTAAAGAAGCTTGAGAAGTCAGAGCCCTCTCTCCAGGAGGAACTAAAGAAACCAAGGACTGTGCTGGCCCTAGCTTCCCAGGTTTACGGTGGTCCTAAAGTCAGTTTTCAAAACTGTACTGGCTGACTTTGTTATATTTTATGATTACTAATCATATTGAAGAGGCAGATTCACAATTCAATAAAAGATCTCAAGAATATCAGAAAGAGAAATATCCAATTTTGGAAAGAAAAAAAAAAAAAAAAAAAAACACCTTAGAATGTTTTTAAGGGCCAGGTGTGGTGGTACACGCCTTTAATCCCAGTACTCCGGAGGCAGAGGCATGTGGATCGATGTGGGTTCGAGGCCAGCCTGGTCTACAAAGTGAGGCCAGGACAGCCAGGGCTACAGAGAAACCCTGTCTCGAAGAAAATGTTTTTAAGTTTAGGACAAAACAACAAAATATTGCAGCGTTGGGGCTGGAGAGATGGGCTCAGTGGTTAAGAGCACTTTCTGTGTCAGGCTCACAACCCCTATAACTGCTAGTGCCCTCTTCTGGCCTTTACGAGAATATACCATGTGGCTTATTCACAGAGACACCAATACACATAATATAGGGCTGGTCTTTTTAACCTGATCAAATTGACAGTCAAGATTATCATGAGCAATACTAAAAAACTCCTCTGACGCAATCAGCTCCAGAAAATTAGTAAAAGCAGCCCAGTGTATTGGGTTGAGAAGAACCAAGACTCAAAAGGAGTAGAGTAGTGTGGGTGACTGATGTCTGCTCTAAACCTCAGAGTTGAAAATAAGATACGAGGGCCAGGTGGTGGCGGCGCACGCCTTTAATGCCAGCACTCGGGAGGCAGAGGCAGGCAGATCGCTGTGAGTTCGAGGCCAGTCTGGTCTACAGAGCGAGTCCAGCATAGTCAAGGCTACACAGAGAAACCCTGTCTCAAAAAAGAAAGAAAGGAAAAGAAAAGAAGATACGGATGTTTCTATTTATTTGTTGAACCAGAGGACTGGACATTTCCATCAGCACTCTAAAATTACAATAAGTCAAATTACCCAAATAAGGTAAAAATCTTTACTGACATGCAATTTTAAAAAACTGACTCATTATAAATAACACCAGTGACAACTTTTCATTGGCACAGCAGATGTTTCCCTCACAGACATGCTCAGAGTGCACACTTGCTTTTTGCCCAAAGAGGGAATCAGGTGGTGGGTGCACAGACAGGTTTGACTTCCAGAAGGAAAGTGCATTCGTTTCGAAGCTCAGCCTTGCTTTGCACACACCACCATGATGGCTGACAGCCCCACAGTGTTAAGGAAGGCTGTGCTTATCAAGGGCTAGCTTCTCTTGAGCTCAACCAGACTATAAATAATCCCATAAAAGCAGTGGGGGGTGGGGGTGGGCATGGTGACACATGCCTTCAACTCAGCACACAGAGACAGAAGAGATAGCAGAGAGAGGAGGGGGGAATCTCTGTGAATTTCGGGTCAACCAGGGCTACATAGTGAGGCTTGGTCTTAAAATAAATAAATAAGTAGCTTATTATTACAACAGAAAAGTTTGGTCCTTACAGTGCAATCCAGTAGGCATCAGTACCCTGCTAATTCTATAGCCATCTTACAGTCACTATGTGTAGTGGAAGTTTTGGTTTCTTTAAAACTTCAGGTATATAAACAGGTTTTTGTTTTAATCCCAAGTGTAGGATATGGAGATGCTTTTGGTTTGCCCACAGCTGATAACAGCCTCCTGTGGCTTGGAGAGGGGAGTGTGGTCTTTGCCAGCTGCAGTTAGTTTAATTCTGAGGACTCTGAGGGAGTATAAATATCTGAGTCCAGAGAGAGGAAGGACACAGAGAGAGGGGGGGAGGGAGAAGAGGGAGAGGGAGACGGAGAGAGAGACAGAGACAGAGACGGAGAGGCTTTGAGGAAACAGTAGAATAAGGAAGAAGGCTGCTGCTGGACATCCTGATGACTGAGATTGGAATTGCCCACAAGAACCCAACAACCCTAACCAGCCAGAACTGAGTCTAAAGAGACCTGCATCACCTTTCCTGTCTCACCTTCCTTCTCTGCTACCTAGGGTTGGGGGGTTGGAAGGGAGGTAGAGGCTTAAGGAACCCCAAATAAAATACAGTTTAAAATCTAGTGCATAAAACTATGTGCAAACCCAAATCCATCACCTTTCTCTTCTAAATGGATCCATCTGGACTCATTTTTATGAACAGCACCAATTTTCCAGTTGCCAATGCTGGAGTCCTGGGGACAGTCCTTAGTGCCCCTGTAATCCTTATTCAATTATCTAATACCCAGTTATTGAAGTTCTATTACAATGATGAAACTGCCATGAAGAAACGTACATTAAAGTTGGGGGCAGTAACTAAAAATTGTGATGTGTCAGTCAGAGGGTGGCAGTCCATACCTTTAATCTGTCAGCACTTGAGAGGCAGAGGCAGGTGGATCTCTGTGAGTTTGAGGCCAGGCTAAAATGAGTTCTAGGACTATACAAGGAGAAACTCTTCTTCAAAAGAAAAAAAAAAAAGGAAGAAAGGAAGAAACAAAAAGAGTAATAAGAGTCATATAAACCTCTCTAGATTGAACTGTGTGCTAAGAGAGGCAAGACCTGTCTGAGCTGGTAAAAGGACTATAGATAAAGAACAGGGGAGTAAATTCTGAAGAGAGAAAAAACAGTATATGAAAAGTACTGAGAAAGTTCTTAGGAGACACTCAAGGCTGTGGAAGGTGAGTGTGTCAGAGTGATAAAAAATGGACAAGTGGTAGGAGAGAAGCTCGAGACAAGACGAGGTCAGATTCCTCAAGGCCAAGTAGTCGTTTTACTTTAAATGACTGAAAAGCTACTGAAGCACCAAAAGTAGCAGAATGATCCAATCAACTTTGATTTTAATGGAGTATCACAGGTGATGACTATCAAAGGGGGTTAGGAGAATGATAGTGTGGGGCCAACTAAGAGCTGACACAGTAATCCATGGACTGGATGAGAGTATCTAAGGCTGAGACAATAGCTGTAAATTCAAGACTTGTTCTGGAAGAAAACAAGTCGGGAGGGGGAGACCTGGTGACATCTTTAATCCCAGCACTTGGGAGGCAGAGGCAGGTAGATTGCTGTGAGATCAAGGCCAGCCTAGTCTACAAATCAAGTCGAGGACAGCCAAGGCTACACAGAGAAATTCTGCACGAAAACCTAATAATAATAATAGCCAGGTGTGGTGGCGCATGCCTTTAATCCCAGCACTTGGGAGGCAGAGGTAGGTGGATTGCTGTGAGTTCGAGGCCAGCCTGGTCTACAAAGTGAGTCCAGGACAGCCAAAGCTACACAGAGAAGCCTTGTTGTTATTGATATTATTATTGTTGTTGTTGTTGTTGTTGTTTGACTTGTGGGCATGGGTGTTTTGACTATGTGTGTCTGCACACAATATCCATGTAGTGTCTGAAGAGACTAGAAAAGGGTGTCAGGTCCCCTACAACAGGATGGTTTGTAAGCTTCCATGTGGGTGCTGGGAATCAAACCCAGGTCCTCAGGAAGAGCAGCCAGCTCACCTTTAAATGATGAGCCATCTATATAGTCCTTTGTTTTGTCTTTCTTAAAAGTTTAGTGGGTATGTGTGTACCTGTGTATGCGATTCATGTGGGGTTGTGTACTGGTTAAGGTCAAAGGACAACTTTGTGGAGTTAGTTCTTTTCTTCCAGGGACTGAATTCATGTCAGGCTTGTGTGGCAGATGCCTTTACCCACTGAGCCAGCTCAATATTTCTTTGTTTCGTCTTTTGAGATAGGGTCTTACTATATAGGCCAGACTGGTCTCCAATTCTTAATTTTCCTGCTGCAATCTCCCAAGTGTTGCAGTTCCAAATGTATCACCGTACTTGTCTCTAGTAGTGAGTTTTCTAATCTTTTTGTGTTTTTTTTTTCCTACCATGTATTTTGGTGTCCATTAATTTCAGAATCCAGGGGAAATCTATATCCATCATGAGGAGGACACATAAAAGGTCATTGATGTATACGTACTGTTTCAGATGCTCTTGGGCAAGAGCTATTCTTTCTCGGCGCTGTTTTTGTTCTTTCTCTTGCTCTTCTTTAAAAGCTTTTTCAACATCGAGTTTCACTTGCTCCTCCCATTTCTTATCAGATTTTACCGCGTTCTTTTTGAACTGAATCTGGGCATCGCGCTCTTGCATAACTCTACTGAGAAGAAGTCCTGACTACAAAAAGAATTGCACTATTTAAAGAAAACTATGTCTAAGTATATAAAGAAAAATATTAACTATTCATGTTAAGTAAAGAGAAGCAGACAATACATGGAAGTTTTTCACTCTTTCTGTCTGGTGATACTGATGCTGCTTTGCGTTTTCAATGGCTTTCTTTCTTTCTCCTTGTTTGTATATTTCTTCCTCCAAATCAAGAATTTGTCTTTCAGTCTCAATCTCTTCATCACGCTTTTGCTTGGCTCTAAGTTTCTGTTCTTTCATTCCCTGTGAAAAGACAAAATAATCTCTCTCTTCCTTTTTTCAGGAATCAAACCTAGGGCCCTTATGGTCAAACCCTAACCCCAAAGCAATCTTTGTTTTGAATTTTCAATTTACTTGACTCAAAAGTTAATATCAACATATGATCACTTGAATTGCATTATGAAATTTAACTGTTTGCATAATTCATTAGTAAACATGAACTTACACTTTGAACTATTTTTTAAATTGTATTTTTAAAAAAGATTTATTTATTTATTTTGTATACAATGTTCTGCCTGCACACCAGAAGAGGGCACCAGGTCTCATTACAGATAGTTGTGAGCCACCATGTGGTTGCTGAGAATTGAACTCAGGACCTTTGGAAGAGCAGCCAGTGCTCTTAACCTCTGAACCATCTCTCCAGCCCCTTTATATTGTATTTAGTTAGTTAGTTAATGTGCATAGCTGTTTTCTCTACACATACGTCTGTGCATCACATGCTTGTCTGGTACCTGAGGAGGTCAGAAGAGGTTGTTCGATGCCCTGGGATGTTACAGGACATCGTGAGCTGCCATGTGGATGCTGGGAGCAGTCAGTGCTCTTAACCACTTAGCCATCTCTTCAGTCCTGCACTAATTTTTAATTTAATTTTTTCGGTGGTAGCACATTTACATGATTTGAAATCCAAAGCCATGAATGGGGCTTATTATGAATTTCTCTCTCCAATCCTAAGACCTCACTAAAATTTAAAACTTTTCTATTGGCAAATCATGACAGTGCATGCTTGTAACTCCAGCTACTCTGGAGAAAAAAACAGAGACAGGAGGACCCCTTGAGACTGAGTTTGCGGCTGTGGTGGCCCCATACCTATTCATGTGTTCATTTATTTGAATGCGTAAGCCATGGGGAGCTGCACTATTAGGAGCAGTGGCCTTGTTGGATTGGTGGGGTCTCTCTGGAGGAAGGGTGTCACTGTGGAGGAGGACTTTGAGTCTCGTATGCTCAGGCTACATCCAGTGTGGCACACCATCTCCTTCTGCTGTAGAGCTCTCAGCTCCTTCTCCAGCACCATGTCTGCCTGCCGCTGCCATGCTTCCCGCCATGATGATAATGGACTAAACCTCTGAACTGTGAGCCAGCCACAAATGAATATTTTCCATTAGAAGAGCTGTCATGGTTATGGTGTCTCTTCCCAGCAATAGAAACCCTAAGTAAGACAGAGATCAATCTGGACAGTATAAGGAAATCTCAAAAAGTAAAAATAAATTTAAAAAAAAATTTAAATCTTGTCTTTTAGAGGCTGGAGAGATGACTCAGTGGTTAAGAGCACTGACTGCTCTTCTAGAGGACCCAGGTTCAATTCCCAGCACCCACATGGCAGCTCACAACTGTCTGTAATGGCAGTTCATAACTGTCTGTAACTCCAAGATATGACACCCTTATACAGACATACATGCAGGCAAAACACTAAAAATAAATAAGTTTTTTTTTTAATCTTGTCTTTTAAAAGACAAGGTAGGGGCTGGACAGATAGCTCAGCAGTTAAGAGCACTGATTGTTCTTCCAGAGGATCTGGGTTCAATTCCCAGCATCCACATGGCAGCTTACAACTGTCTGTAATTCCAATTCTAGGGTATCTGACACCCTCACACCAATATACATAAAATAAAATAATTTAAAAGACAAGGTAAGTAAATAAAAATTCAAGATATATAGTAAGAGGAAATTTTGTTTCTTTTTTTGTTTTTTGAGACAGGGTTTCTCTGTGTAGCCTTGGCTGTCCTGGACTCGCTTTGAGGACCAAACTGGCCTTAAACTCGCAGAAATCCTCCTGCCTAAGTACTGGGATTACAGGTGTGTGTCACCATGTCTGGCTGAGGAAATATTTTCAAATACATACATTTTCTTTCAGCCAGGGTCTCATGGAGCCTGGGCTAGCCTTACGCTCACTGCATAGTCAAGGACGCCTTGAGCTTTTCATCCTCCTTCTGCCATCTCCAAGTATTGGGACTGCATGCGTGGACCACCATACCCGGCTTTAAATACTGCTGCAGACTGAGTTCAGGATTTCACTCACTCTAAGCACTCACTCTACCAGCTGTAGTAGATTCTCAGCCCTCTTGTTGTTGGTTGGTTGGTTGGTTTTTAAGGTAGGGTCTTGATATGTTGACCAGGCTAGCCTTGAACTCACTATGTAGTCCAGGCTGCCCTAGAAATCAAGATTTTTCTTCCTTAGCTTCCTGAGCATTTGGATTACAAGGTTATGCCACCACACTTACCGTTACAATATGTTTTTAAAGTTCTCTAATTCAATAACAAGAAAATAGTCTCATCACAGAAATTGAAGTGCTGGAAAACAAGCTCATCAAAAGATGTTTAGCCAATGCTCTAGTGTCTTTTCCATTGCTGTGGTAAAACACATTGGCCAAAAGGTGAGGAAAGGGTTTATTTGGCTTATACTTTCAGGTCATAATCCATAATTGAGAGAATTTATAGCAGGAACTCAAAGTAGGTCCCTGAAGCAGGAGTTATGTTGGAATACCCCCTGGCTTGCTAGGCTCAAGTTCAGAGAATATGGTTCCTTTGACAGTCCAAGACCGCCTGCCTTGGGATGGTGCCACACACAGTAGGCTGGGCCCTCCTACATCAATTATCAATCAAGACAATCCCTCATAGACACACCCACAGACAAACCTGATGAAAACAATTACTCGGTTGAGACTTTTTTTCAAGATCTCTAAGTAGAGGTTGGGGATTTAGCTCAGTGGTAGAGCACTTGCCTAGCAAGCACAAGGCCCTGGGTTTGGCCCTCAGCTCTGGGGGGAAAAAAAGACAAAAATAACAAGATCTCTAAGTAACATAGTATAAATAGTCCAATTAAGGAATACATTTTGTTAAATTTTGGCTATGCCACATTGAGAGTTAATGCTAACTAGGACAGCTGGTGAGATGGCTCATCAAGTAAAGGCACTGCACCCAAGGCTGGCACCCAAGGCTGGCAACAGGCATCCGAAAACCCACATGGTAGAGAGAGAGAGAAAGGACTCCCATGAGTTGTCCATTGGCTCCACATGAGCATGACGCATGCATGCACAAGAACTTTTTGTAAATGATATTTAACATGTGTTATTAGGAAAATTCCAATTCAAGCTGTATGGAAATTTTCACACCCACTACAATGTCTATAAGGAGAAAGGCTGACCCTACCAACTATGGATGAAAATACAGAAGCAACGGAACTATCATCCTGCTGGTGGGAATATAAAACCACAAGTGCTATGTGATTTTCTACAGTTGGGAAATCTCTTAAAAAGTTAATTTTTTAAAAATAATTTAATTTTATTTTATGTGCTTTGGTATAAGGGTGTCAGATCACTTGGAACTGAAGTTACAGACAGTTGTGAGCTGCCATGTGGGTGCTGGGAATTGAACCCGGGTCCTTTGGAAGAGCATACCACTGAGCCATCTCTCCAGCCCCAAAAAGTTAATTTTTTAAAGGTTTGTGTTTGTGTGTGTATGTGTGTGTGTGTATCCATGAGCATGCATGCAGGTATGTATAAATGTGTGCAGAGGTCACAAGAGGCCAGAAGAGGGTGTCAGATCCCATGGAGCTGGTTTTACAGGTGATTGTGAGGTGCTCAATGTGAGTCCTGTACACTGAGTGCAGACCCTCTGAAAGAGCTGTGAGCACTGTTCACTCTTGAGCCATCTCTTAAGACACGCTTTAGCCCTCTAGCAAAGAAAATATACAGTGATCACGAGATTTCATTGTATATATTCATATCAAGATATTTACTCAAGAGAAATACATACAGTGAAACCACGTGATCACTGCATATTTATAATAGTCAAAAGATGATAACCCAGATGTCAACATTTGGTTGATGTCATACCATCAAATAACCAGCTAAATAAACTGCAATGTACTGAACACTGGACTACTACACAGCAATACTCCAGCCCACAATACAAAGAGTGTATATAATATAGAACAGCACGAAAAACTCTCAAGCCAATCCTGTTGGAGAAAGCCTATAATAATAAATAGTAGATGCGTGCTGACCTATATCTAAGGAGGACAGACAAGGAGCTAAACAGCACATTGAAACTTTTACATGGTGAATATGTTCATTATCTTAACTGAAATGATGGTTTTAGAAGAAACATATACATGCCAAATTTTCACAAAATATTTATCTTAATTGGGTTATTTATGATATGTTGCTTGACCTTGAAAACATGTGTCCTTGTATTTATGACATTTTGAATACAAAATAATTTATAAAAGGTTAAGATAGTACTAAATAGCATGTGGCTTCTGAAAGATGGATACTCACTGCGTATGTGTTGGTCCAGTGTTTTACCAGCTCCTGGGACTGGGCATGCTTCTTTGTCTTTGCTGTTCTTTCTGCACGAAGGGCTGCTGCTTCTCTTGTCAACCTGTCAAGGCTGTCGCGAATCCTTTCCCACTCAGCGTGTGGAATTATGGTAACCTGACGCAGATCCACCTTGCTAGGTAGGAGAGGTGGATAGGGAATTTCTTCTTTTTCAGCGTTCTTCATTCCTAGTGCATATAAAAACGTAATTATTAAACCTATTCCAGGAAGAGATCACGTAATTTTTTTTTTTCCTTCAGAAATGCCTGTAGTGGAGTACTATCTGGAAATTGCCTCCAGTGTGTAACTTAAGAACGGCTAAGGGCAACTAGAGAGATGGCTCAGAGGTTAAGAGCACTGGCTGCTCTTCCAAAGGTCCTGAGTTCAATTTCCAGCAACTACATGGTGACTCACAACCATCTATAATGAGATCTGGTGCCCTCTTCTGGCCTGCAGGTGTACATGCAGGCAAAACACTGTATACTTAATAAATAAATAAATAAATAAATATGTACTTGTTTGTTTGTTTGTTTGTTTGTTTGTTTGTTTTTCTCAAGACAGGGTTTCTCTTTGTAACCTTGGCTGTCCTAGACTCACTTTGTAGACCAGACTGGCCTCGAACTCAGAGATCCATAAATAAATCTTAAAAAAAAAAAAAAAAAAAAAACACAACAGCTAAGGGGGAAAAAATACAAGGCTTTATGAAATCAGAAGAAACGGATTGAAACTTCGGTGATTTCCTTGATCTGTAAATCTGGGCAAGACATTTAACTTTGTAGAATCTTGGTGTTAGAGTAGTTAAAAAAAACAAAAAAACAAAAAAACAAAACCTGGGTGAGACCAGACACTCTAGCTGGGTTGGTTCAACCACTTTGACTAAAGGTCCATCCTTGAACTCGTCTTAAGTCATGCTAAGGGGATAGGCAGAATTATCTCTTTAATAAGACCCATTTAACATGAATATTTAAAATATTAAATTTTGACAAGTATGTGCCTCCAAAATCATCATTACGGTTCAAATAGTGGCTCTATCCCTCACCAACACTCCCACATCCTGTCTCTCCTCCCTAAGCCTTATTATGCCACCACTCACCTACTTTTGTTTGTTTCTTGTTTTCGAGACAAGCTCTCTCTGTGTAGCCTTGGCTGTCCTGGACTCACTTTGTAGACCTTGGATGGCCTTGAACTCACATCCATCCACCTGCCTCTGCCTCCCGAGTGCTGGGATTACAGGCATGCGCCACCACGCCTGGCTCATCTACTAGTTTTATGATAGATTTTATTCAAAGTAATTACTTCGTGATTCATTCATGTTGTTATACATGTGATCTTATAGCTTTGTTTTCTTTCCTCAAATCCCTGCCCGTAATGTAGAACCTTATGGGCTGCAGCAACATAATGTGTTAGGTCTGCTCACTCTTCTGAACTGCTCAGAGAAGTCTATTCTTTTATTCTATCTCTCTTCTAAGCGTGCATTCCTTAACACTTTGGACTCGATTTCAGACTTCCTCACGCTTTCTCTAAAGCAGTGTTCTCAACCTGTGGGTCACCATCCCTTTAGGGGTTGCCAGAGGCCATTGGAATACACACGTATTTGCAATACACTTCACAGCAGTAGCGAAATTACAGCCATGAAACAGCAAAGAAAAAAAACTGTATGGTTGGGAGTCACCACGCTATGAGGAACTGTATTAAAGGGTTGCAGCATTAGGAGGGTTGAGAACCCGCTGATCTAAAGCTTCTGTCCTCAGTGCATAGCCGCCTGTCTGCCATGCCTGGCTTCCATGCCAGTTTAACTGACACAGCTCACTCGCTTGCTTGCTTTCCTCCTTGAGGCTGCAATTGAGCTTCTGCAGATTTCTTGCCCTGAAGTTTTTCTTTTAATAAAATTGTTCTTGAGCTTCTGTTTGAGTTCGTTCTTAAATTATTTTATTTATGAGACTAAGAATCCCCAAAGGAGACCTTGATTTCCCCTGTATCATTGGTATCTTCCTCTTTCAGACTGTGTTCAGCAATGACTATACCAACAGGTTGTAATAAAAGCGGTTTCACAGTTAATTGTGCCATTTCATAGGTGCCTCAGCTAGGATTCCAGGTATGTACTGCTGTGCCGGGGAACAGGAACTTATGGGAGATTTCCACCATATTTAAATGACAACACCAAGGCACTATCGGACAAAATGAATCGTAATGACTATTTGTGAAATGTCCTTGTGGGTGAATCAAATTTCCTAATATTCTCACTGACTAGAGTGGGTCTGTCCTGGGGTGGGGGGCGGTTGGCGGTGTTACTGCTAGAGACAAATTTCCAAGAATCTACTAGTTACCACGACAACAGTCAAACTTGTGGTTGGACATTATAAAGTTGTTTTTTTTTTTTTTAGAAGTCCCACTTGCCTACATCTATGGCAAAATCAAATCTTAGGTCACCTTAATTACCTTATATACCATATATTTTTTACACTATCGAAGCATTTGACCTGGGGAAGAGTTTTAACTTTAGCGTGGAAAGAACTGAGATATATCCTTGAGCTTTAGGAAAGACTACGCGGCCGGCCTGAAACAGAAGGCTTTAATAGGTCAATAACACTTCCAAACGGCATTCCAAAATATATTCAAAGAACAACAAATCTTAAGAGGCCCCTGAGTATCTGACCAGCTGACCGTTGGGGGTAAAGCGTCTAACTTTCTGCTTTTTCTGCCCTATTCCTGTAAACTTTCTACTACGCATCCCTAATCCTCTCTCCTTTTTCTACTCATTCACCTAAAGGCCAACCTGCCTAACTTGCAAGGATGCTCACTGGGAATGCTTTCGACTTGGCAAAGCCCATTTCAAAAGGCAAGCCTCACGTGTCACTCTATGCCGGGGTTCTAGAAACAATCCCAGCTCCGGAAAGGGCCAAGGCGGCTCACCTGTGCTTTCCTTCGCCTGTCCGGAGCGCCGACCAAAGCGCACCTGCATCTCTAACAAACTGAGACCCGCGTGCCCTGCCTGACTCGGTGAGAAGAATATTGCCAAGACGACTTCAGCAACAGAATGGTTACTAAGCCGTTTGGTTGTTTAGCAACCACGCCGGAAGTGACGTTCGTCGTCGTTCAGGAACCAGGAAGGAGCCGAGTCGGTAACCGAATTTTTCCGAAGCCTGAAGCACGGAAGTGCGCGTGCGCGGTGCGGAGTTGCGGGCGAGCTCTGGCGCTCGGGTTTTCGTAAGGCACGAAGACCAACCGGCGGATGCTGGGACGGGTGTTCGCTGCTGGCTGCTGGCTGCTGGCTGCGACCGGGACCGGGTCAGTGAGGAGCCCTCGCTACTTCCCGGCTGCTGTCTCCTTCCCCACACGCTGCGCTAATTTGGAGTCGACCAGTGTGCGAGTCGAGACCCAGGCTGAGTGCGAGCTCCTACACTGCTCCTCGCGGGCTGAGGTGAAGGACAGAGCCCTTTTGACCCCAGAACCCCAGGGATTAAGGGACATAAAAGCTGTTTTAACGTTATTTTGTTCGTGAGGCATGGTCAGGAATAGATGAGACCCTGTTTATTGTTGTTACACAGGACTATTAAAACTTGAATGTTGTCCCCAGAACATTCACGATAAGACCTTTAATATAAAAGTGCTTGGTAAATAAATTGTAATTAGCGTGCTTGGGAACCAGTCTGTAACGAAACAAAAATATGTTAAAGTGGACTGGCACTTGCTCTCAAAAGAGGCTTTCCTGGCACTTCGATGTACAAATGATTTCATTAGTAAGTAGTTGGCACTATTGATTAATTAAGCAACATTTCTTGTCTCTGAAAATGAAAGCAAGTGCGATTTCCTTTCTTTCTTTTTTTTTTTTTTTTTTTTTTTTTTTTTTTTTTTTTTTTTTTTGGTGTGTTTTTGTTGTTGTTTGTTTTGTTTTGTTTTGTTTTTCCAGACAGGGTTTCTCTTGTAGTCCTGCCTGGCTGTCCTGGACTCGCTTTGTAGACCAGGCTGGCCGCGAACTCATAGAGATCTGCCTGCCTCTGCCTCCCAAGTGCCAGGATTAAAAGAATGCGCCACCGGGTCTAGTGCAAGTGTGATTTTCAGTACTGAAAGTTCTAACACAGTTGTGCTAGTTCTCTATAGGTTTTCTATCAGGCGTTCCACTATAATAATGCTGGTAAGTATGGAAGTAATAATATCTATCGACAGGACTTTGTACATATACTAGTGAGTTCGAAGCGTAGCTTAAAACATGACAAGAACTAAGAAAAGGTCAGAGATTTTACTGTTTTTACAGGCAAACAGCCATTTGCATAGTTTATTTGAGAATCATGGGCCTAGTGAGGGAGTGCTAGCTTCATCGTCAACAAATTTTGCCTTAATTTTCCTGAAGGTAATGCAGGAAATTTCCCACAAGGTAATGCAGAGTGGACAAGAAGTCATGTCGATGTGATGGTTGTTGCATTATAGGACAGGAATTCTGAGCTGAGCGAACTGAAGGGGCAACATGCATGTCTTTTTTCTTTTCTTTTCTTTTTTTTTTTTTTTTTTTTTTTTTTTTTTTATTTTTTTGAGACAGGGTTTTGCTGTGTAGCCTTGACTGTCCTGAGCTAACTTTGTAGGCCAAGCTGTCCTCGAACTCACAACAGTCTGCCGGCCTCTGCCTCAGAGTGCTGGGATTACAGGCGTGCGCCACCACCGCCTGGCTAGGCATGGCTTTTTTCACATGTTCACTGTAGAGACTTCCTGGAAGCAGCTGGGGCAGCAGCAGTGTGAACCTGCCTCTCACTAAAAATCCTCATATCGCATGGCAGTCATTGTCTACCTGGACATGGTCTCATGCTCCAGATTCCTGAGTGCATCTCCCACCTACAGTCTGCGTACAAGTTGATCTAGAACTGTTTGCCTTTTTTGCTTCATAGCCCTGATTTTTGTTGTTGTAAATGGAAGAAAGTGGTATCTATACCCTAATTGGAAACAGAATTTAAATTAATACATAGACCTTTTTAAAAACAAAAACTACAAATGACCATTAAACCACTCATTAAGACCCTGCCACTTTTCATAAACCTTTTTGAAATGTTTATTATGTTTAGTTGTGTGTATGTGTTTGTGTGAGGGAGTGTGCACATGAATGAAGGTGCCTGAAGAGGCTGGAGCAGTTATCTCCCTGGAGGGGAATTACAGCTGGTGATAAGCCATTCAAATGTGGATCTTCTACTAAAACAGTTTGTGCTCTTAACTGCTGAGCCACCTCTCCAGCCACTTATTTATTTATTTAGGGTGTGTGTGTGTGTGCAAGTGTGCTGCTTGGCGTGGAGTCCAGAGGCATTAAATCCCCTGGAACTGGAGTTGCACCACCAGCCATGGGTTCTGAGCTGAACTTGGATGCTCTGCCAGAGCAATGTGCACTCTTAACTAGGTAGCCATCTCTCCAGCCCTGAGAATAAGGTTTTTTGGGTTTTGTTGTTGTTGTTGTTGTTGTTGTTGTTTGTTTTTAAGGATTTATTTATTATTATGTATATAGTATGGTGCCTGCATGTACACCTGCAGGCCAGAAGAGGGCGTCATATCACATTATAGATGGTTGTGAGTCTCAATGTGGTTGCTGGAAATTGAACTCAGGACCTCTGGAAGAGCAATCGGTGATCTTAACCTTTGATCCATCTCTCCAGCCCTTGTTTTTTAATAAAATGTGTTATTGTGTTGCATGAGTGCAGCAGCACACTACGGTCAGAGGACAGCTTTTAGGAATCCTCTCTTTCCACCATGGGTTTCTCTCCTTCAACAGTGGCTTGCAGGAATCAAACTTGGCTTGTCAGGCTTGTTCGGCAAGGGCTTGTTTGTTTGTTTGTTTGTTTGTTTTTGTTTTTGTTTTTTAACCCCTGAGTCATCTCACTGTCCCTCTTCACAATGCACATGTAACCTAAGCTAGGCACAGGCTTGCAGCATTGTCGGCCCTGGCCTCCCGAGTGCTGGGGTTCCTGGTGTGATCAGCTGTGCCTGGTCTGATTTTCAAGTTTTAGTAAAAGAATTCCCAGAAAGATTCACACTGTTAAAAGTCAATCTGTGCACTTCCTTAATTTTTGTAGATTTTTATTTTAAATATATCACTAATATCTGAATATTTATTGATAATAAAATAAAGTGTTTCCCTTTTAACAAGAAGAATAATAACATCCAGTTGGCTTATCACATGATTTTATTAACTAGATAAAATATTTTCATTTGACGTCCTATTTTTTGTATTTATTTCAAGTATATGTGTATAATCAAATTTTGTTCTTCATTGCCAGTACATAGTTTTGTTTGTTCTTTTGTTTTTGTTTTGGTACGAGGAAAAGGAAACCAAGTTAGAAAACATAAGTTTTAAGCCCTTAAAATACTTGTATTAATTTTAGGAGTTAAGAAGTCTCCATTCCTTTGCCATACATCGGAGCAATTTCTCTGCATACAGAAATGGAGTGATATTTAAAAACAGCTGGCAAACTGAAGATTGCAGTGGGGCTAAACTGTGCCAAAGTAAGATTAATTGGACTGAAAGTACCAGTTTGGGTAAATAGTTTTAATAAAAAATATATTTAAAAGCTGAGCGTAATGGCGCAAGCCTTTAATCCTAGCACTTGGGAGGCAGAGGCAGGTGGATCTCTCTAAGTTCAAGGCCAGCCTGGTCTACAGAGAGAGTCCAGGACAGCCAAGGCCACACAGAGAAACCTGTCTTGAAAAACAAAACAAAGCAAACAAATAAAAAACACTAAAAAGACAGGAAAAACCTTAAACTGAGACAAAATACTCTTAGATCAGTCTTAACTGTATGTTTGCTTCGCCCTTATGCTCTTTCAGTCTGGCATGCAGAGTAAGTTCCAGGACAGCCAGGACTACACAGGGAACTCCTACCTCAAAAAACCAAAGCCCCCCCCCCCACCAAAAAAAAAAAAAAAAAAAGTTAAGAAATGTCAGTAATTTGTGATGAATTAAACCTAAGCTTGAGGCATTATTCAACTAACAATGAGTTACATTAGGGGAAAATTTGTTTTAATATTGTGCTAAAGATCAAACTGAAGCCTCACACATGCTAGGCAAGTTTCTACCTAGGAGCTATGTACAAGCCCTAGAAAACTGTTTAAAAATCATACACGGGAAATTTCTATAAAGCATGTTTACTTTATAGAACAGGCTGACCTTGAACTCACAGAGATTTGCCTGCCCCTGCCTCCCAAGTGCTGGGATTAAAGGCGTGCAGTGCCACAACCCAGCTAACTAAAATGTTCTTAGGTGATCATCAGTTTTGCCTCACTGCTATTTACTAAATTATTTGTGTGGGAAAGTGAATTTCCTACTTGAATCTCTGGAAGCCAGTGATCCCTTGATTAGATACTTACAAATACAAGGATCCAGAAACCAGAATATAGTGTGCTGTCCAAATTTACACAACAGCTGGGTATGTTGGCTCATGCCTGTAATCCCAGCATGTAGGTAGCTAAACAGGAGGATCACAGGTTCAAGGCCAGGTTTGGCTCCAGACTGAGATCTGTCTCAAAAAAGCCCCCTCACCAATAACATCAAAAGCCAGTTACATTAATATAGTCGGAGATTCCTCTAGGTTATACGTTCCCGACTGCTATAAATTGACAGACACGAAGGGCTTGTGTGTGTCTGTTCTATCTTTACTACTAGTTAGCTTTTTCAATAAGCCAGAAAATACTTAGCTACATACCATGTTTTCCATTTTTAATTTGTTTCTGTATCTTTTTCCTGTTTTTGGGGGTTCTTCATTTTATAGAATTTTTAAAATCTCACAATAGTTACAGTTTGATTACAGTTTGGTTTGGCCAGCGTGTACTTTAAGGTTAATGAGTATTTTTATTTAAGTATCTTTTTGTTAAAATTAACCTACTTAGAGCTGGGTGTGATGGTGCACACCTTTCATCCCAGCTGCCAGGAGGCAGAGACTGGTGCATCTCTGAGTTTGTGGCCAGCCGAATCTACAGAGTGAGTTCCAGGACAGCAGGGATACACACAGGGAACCAGCCATTTTTAAACAAACAAAAACAAAGAGAAAAAAGAGTCATTTAGTTATAACATTGAAAAGAGGGTATAATTGGGAGGCCTTTTCTAATCCACTCTTCTCACAAATAAATGACAGAGAGACCTATCGATGTATTCAACAAGCTTTAAGGCACTAGAGATACGTTTTCAGGGTACAGCCAGGTGAGCCTTAATCTCTTGTTCCTCCCGCCCCAGCCTCTGGAGCGCTGAGACCACAGGCATGTGCTGCCACACCTAGCTCTCAGCAGCGTGACATGTCCTTCTGATTTTGAGTGAGCATAGTAGATATGTAAACACAGGTGTTTAGGGAATAATACTTCTTCCTTTCCAGGGTAACCCAGATCTGTTCCTGGAACCATGAAAGTTTTGTTGGTGTTTGACTTTGACAATACGATCATAGATGACAACAGTGACACCTGGATTGTACAGTGTGCTCCAGAGAAGAAGCTTCCTGTTGAACTGCAAGATTCTTACCAGAAGGGGTTTTGGACAGAATTTATGGGCAGAGTCTTTGAGTATTTGAGAGATGAAGGGGTGAAAGAAGATGAAATGAGAAGAGCAGTGACGGCGATCCCTTTCACCTCAGGCATGAAGGAGCTTCTCGGATTTCTAAGTGTGAACAAGGACACGTTTGACTGCATCATTATTTCAGACTCCAACTCAGTCTTTGTAGACTGGGTGTTGGAAGCTGCTGATTTCCACGGTGTCTTTGACAGTGTGTTCACAAACCCAGCAGCTTTTGACAACAATGGGCGACTCACAGTGAGAAATTTCCACACTCACTCCTGCAGCAGGTGTCCCAAGAATCTTTGCAAAAATGCAGTTTTGGTAGAATTTGTAAATGAGCAGTTACGAAAGGGAGTGAGATATACACGGACTGTTTATATAGGTGATGGCGGAAATGATGTCTGCCCAGTAACCCTTTTAAAGAAAAACGATGTTGCCATGCCCCGGAAAGGGTACACCTTACACAGAACTATTGCTAGAATGTCTCAAAAGCTCGAGCCTATGGAGTCTTCTGTTGTTGTTTGGTCTTCGGGTGTTGAGATAATTTCTCATTTACAATTTCTAATAAAGGAGTGATGTGCCAACCATTGAAATCTGTATTACTTGAGATTGAGTTCAGCAACATAAAGCTAAGTCCCCAGTGTTAATACCTTTAAAAGTGTGAGGGCTTTTCCTCTTTGAAGACTTTGGAGATAGTTCAAGGCCACTGTGTTGCTCAGTCAATCTCAGCCGTGACTTGAGGTTGATATCCAAGCTCAAGTCCTCACAACAAACATTCTGGGCAGCAAGGACCAGGGCAGCGAGGTTGTCACCCTTTGCTTAAGCTTGTTTGCCAGTTGTGCCAGAAAGTTCTGTTGAATACCACTAACCAAAACCTAGTCAGTGCCTCCCCTAACTGCAAACATGGAACATACAGCTTTCCTTCCAGGTGGTCATGGACCCGGAAAAACAATACATAACTGAGGTAAGTGTAACTCAATGGTCTATACTAAGGGTAGTTAATAGATTGTATTTTTTTAAACTTATTCCTGGAAAAAGAGACTTTATTTTACTCTTATTTCAAAAAATATATCCAGTAGTTAACAGAAAATAGCTGATGTGGTAGCCAGTTGTGGTGGTGCACGCCTTTAATCCCAGGCCAGTGGATCTTTGCGAGTTCCGAGACCAGCCTGGTTTACAAAGTGAATCCAGGACAGCCAAGGCTACACACATATAAACCCTGTCTCAAAAAAAAAAAAAAAAAAAAGAAAGAAAGAAAGAAAAGAAAAGAAAAGGAAAGGAAAAAAAAGCTAATGTGACCAGACTCCGTGGTACACAGCTTTTGTCCTAGCACTCAGGAGGCAGAGGCAGGCAGATCTCTGTGAGTTCAAGGCCAGCCTGGTCTACAAAGTGAGTCCAGGACAGCCAAGGCTACACAGAGAAACCCTGTCTCAAAAACCAAAAACAAACAAAAAATTGTTGGTAGATTTCACCAGTGAAGCAGACCTTTCTGTTTTGAAAGGTTTTTAACCACTAGCTCAATCATTTATAGTTCAGCTCTTCAGGCTGTATAGTTTTTCTCGATTATGCTTTGGTAGTTTTTAAGTATGAATTTTTTATTGTCGCACAAGATACCTCAGAATTTAACAGCTTAGCCAAATACAGAGGTGTACACCTGTAGTTCCCGCTACTTGTGAGGTACACACCCACACACACACACCGACTTGAGCTCAGAAATGTGAGACCATTCAGACAACAGTGATATCCTCTCAGCAATGACAAAATAAACTTAACGGCTTGGAACAATAAACATGACCTATCTGAAGTCGGGTTCACAAGCAGTTGACCAGATGGCTTCTGGCTTGAGATAAAAGTGGTTCAAGATCCTAGCTGGCTCTTTAGTCAGATGAAAGGCTGGCTGGAGGAGACTCTTCCAAGGTGGGTCATTCATGCCTCTTAGCAGGAGGCCTCATTCCTTCTTTTTCTAAACCAGGAAGGCTTAATTTATCACAGATTGTTTGGCCAAGAGGCTTGCATTTATAATCATGGGATTCTGCCACATAAGCATGGGAACGTAAGTTTAGATACCCAAGCACGTGCATGAAAGCTGATGTGTATGCATGCGTCTCTAACCGCAGCTCTGGGGAGCATAGACTAGTGGATCCTTGGAGCTCAATGGCCAACCAAGCCCAGCAGAGTCAGTGAGCTCCACTTGAGAGAGTGAGAACCAGTCTCAAAAAATAAAATGCAGAAACAGGAAGTGGTGGCTTTAATTCCAGCATTCTGGAGGCAGAGGCAGGTGGATCTCTGTGAGTTCGAGGCCAGCCTGGTCTACAGTGTGAGTTCTGGGACAGCCAGGGCTACATGGAAAAACCCTGTCTCAAAGAAACAAACAATAATAACGGTGCAAAGTGATGGAGTCAAGAAAAACACTCAGCATCCGGGTGTGGTGGCGTATGCCTTTAATCCCAGCACTTAAGAGGCAGAGACAGGTAGATTGCTGTGAGTTCCAGGCCAGCTTGGTCTACAAAGCGAGTCCAGGACACCCAAGGCTACACAGAGAAACCCTGTCTTGAAAAAACAAAACAAAAACCAAAAAAGAAAGAAAAACAGCAGTGACTTTTGGCTTCCATTAATTCACATGTGTTTACATACCTACATTCACATGGGTACACACACATACCATACACAGAAAACATTTACTCTCATCTATAACATCCATTAGGAGAGGCTTTTCAATTTCCTTTGAGATTAGCCATCATACTCCTTTCCCTGTCTCTTCAACTAGCCCCCTCTAATTTCTTGTCTCTCTAGAATCTCTGTTCTGTATGTGAATGAAAAAGTTGTATTTGTCTTTCTCACTTTTGCCTATTTCTTATTTTTTAGTTTTTAGGTTTTGTTTTGTTTTGTTTTGTTTTGTTTTTAGTCTTTCAAGACAGGGTTTCTCTGTGCTGAGTTTTGCTTATTTCACTTAACATGGTGATTTCCAGTTTTTTCCATTTTCTTATAGAGGATAGTCTTTGATGACATGATTTTTTTCTTTGTGGTGGAATAAAACGCCATTGAGCTTATATACCTAGACCAATCAACTAATTTTGCTGTTGTGAATAGTGTCACGTAAACATGGGTTTATAGGTAAGTTTCTCTATTATATTGTAGTTTTGATTCTTTCAGGTACATACATACTTGAGACTGGGACAGTAACATCATGAAGTTTGCCAGGTGTTGTGGCACATGCCTTTAGTACCAGAACTTGGGAGACAAAGGCAGGCAGATCTCTGTGAGTTCAAGGCCAGCCTGATCTACAAAGTGAGTCTAAGACAGCCAGGGTTATTACACAGAGAAACTCTGTCTTGAAAAAAACAAAAACAAAAACAAAAACATGGGTTCTATTTTTAGGTTTTTTTTTTTTTAAGCTTTGTGTTAATTCATTGTTTCATATCATGCACCCTAATCCCACTCATCTCCCTGTCCTTTTGTATCTGCCCTTTGCCCTTGCAGCTCCTCCTCCCCCCCAAAACAACAACAACAAAACATCTCATACTGGAAGCTGTGGTATATCACAGTGTGTTACACATCTTTCCTTGCAAATGTTCATTGCAGTGAACCATTGGTCTGGTGTGAAGCCACTGGCTTCACTATCAATACAGTATTCTCACCAGAACTCCTCTCAGTCTCTTGTTGCCCTGTGTCATGGAGATCCTGCGCCTTTGGATCTGCAGGACTGGCCCCTTCACATGCTCCAGCAGTTCATAGATGGGGTAGATGTTGAGGTGGGCCAACTCCAAGCCCTGGGTTGGTCAGCCTGCTAGCACCCCGCCACCAGGGTGAGTTCTCCAGCACTGCCCCTTCTAGCTCACCCAATGCTGCAGCCATCAAAGGGCAGGGCCAGCTCTCCTGCTCTCCTGAGCCCCTGCCTCTAGGGCCAGCTCTATTGTGCTGCCCAGAAAAGGGAAAGGGAAAGAGTGCTGCAGCTGCTGAGGGGCAGGGAGACGCTCTGAAGCTCTCAGGACCCTGGAGTCAGTTCTCCCATGCCCACCAGAGTCCTGTAGCCAGTGAGAGGCAGGCCAGTTTTGTACAGCCCTTGGACATCTGCGTGGTCCAAGGTGACAGCCCAGACCACGGACATACTCATTGCCTTTGGTTGTAACGTGGGCCATGGACATTGACACAGACCCCTGCTGCAGCAGTGGCCATGGATCCAGACAAGGCCCTCAGTGGTAGCATTGGCTGGGACTTTACCATGGCCTCAGGTGGCAAGACAGGCTGCTCACATCAGGCTATTCTTCACCCGCACATCTCGAGAGCCACCCCTCTTCATAGTGGGGCGATAGAAAGAGTAGCAGGAAGGCTTGAGTTATGCAGGGGCTCTTTATTCCATGGAAGCCTATTTGTCAGTGTTCTTGCTGTTACTCCCTGCACCACTGGAGCCGTGTTCAGAAGGTGCTTGCCTATGCCTGCATTTTCACCTGCTTTCCCCTGTTAGTGTCAACGTTTCAAGCTTTACTCAAGATCTTTGGTCCATTTGGATTGATTTTTTTAATCAGGGTGAGAAATAAGGATGGAGCTTCAGTTTTCTACAGGTGGACTCCAATTTTCTCAGTATCTGTTTTGAATAGGTTGTTTCTTCTCCAACATGTTTATTGGGTTTTTGTTTTGTTTTGTTTTGTTGCACTTTTTTGAAAGAAAGGTAACTATAGCTGTATAGGCTTGTTTGTGTGTTTGTTTGTTTTAGACAAGGTATGTAGCCCTGGCTGTCCTGGAACTGTCAATATAGACCAGGCTGTCCTCATACTTACAGAGAGACCCAACTGCCTCTGCTTCCTGGTGCTGGAATTACAGATGTCTGTAACTGTGCCCAGACTCTATTTCTATTTCATTGTTTTATTTCTATTACACAGGCCATTCTGTTGAAATCAGGTGACATAATACTTCTAGCATTATTCTCTTTTGTCCAGTATTACTTTTAACTATTTGTAGGTTTTGGGGTCTGTGTGTGTGTATATGTGTGTGTGTGTGTGTGTGTGTGTTTCTACATGACTTTGTTTTGTTTTTTGTGATAAATCTCTGTGTAGCCTTAGCTGTCCTGGACTCACTTTGTAAACCAGGCTGGCCTCGAACTCACAGAGGTACACTTGCCTTTGCCTCCCGAGTGCTGAAATTAAAGGTGTGTGCCACCAAGCCCGGCCATGACTTTCTTTTCAAAGAATAAGTCTTAAGGTTTATTTATTTATTATGTATATGGTGTTCTGCTGCATGTGTGCCTGCACAGCAGAAGAGGGCACCAGATCTCATTATAGATGGTTGTGAGCCACCATGTGGTTGCTGGGAATTGAACTCAGGACCTTTGGAAGAGCAGACAGTGCTCTTAACCTCTGAACCATCTTTATATGGTTTTTCGTTTGTTTTTTTGAGACAGGATTTCTCTGTGTAGCCCTGGCTTTCCTGAACTCTCTCTATAGACCAGGCTTGCCTCGAACTCACAGAGATCTGTCTGCCTCTGCCTCTGCTGGGATTAAAGGTATGAGCCACCACCACCCTCTACATGACGTTTAAAGTTTGTTTCTACTTCTGTGGAGAATGTCATTATAATTTAATAAAGATTTAATTGACTCTACATTGCTTTCAGTAATATAGTCATTTTCATAACATTCACTCTGTCCATCTATGAACATGTCATGTCTTTGTTTTCTACTGCCTTCTTCAGCATTTTAAACTTTTTCATTGTGCAGATCTTTCCTTTTCTTGGTTGGATTTATTTATAAAGGTTGCACACCACTTATGTGTGAATGTTTTATAGAACCTTTTCTGATTTCCTTCTCAGCATGTTATTAGCCTACTATTAAAAAACCCTACTGAGTGGATGTGGTGGGGCACGCATATAATCCCACCATTTGTGAGGCAGAGGCAGGCCAATCTCTGTAAATGTGAGGTCAGCCTCTACAGAGTGAGTCCAGGACAGCCAAAGCTACACAGAGATCACCTGTCTCAAAAAACAAAACAAAACGAACAAAAACCAAAACACACACACCCACATACCACACACACACACACACACACACATACACAAACCCTACTGATTTGAATCTGATAATTTTCTGAAAGTGTTTAGAATTTTCAGGTGGAATTTTTATAATTTATTAAAATATAGAAGCCGATATTACCTGAAAATAGGGAAGATCTGACATTTCCATGCTGTATTTATATCACTTTTCTTTTCTCTTACTGCCATGGCTGAGAATTCAGGCACTATATGGAGGCAGAGTGGAGAGGGTAGATTTTGTTACCTTTAATTTTCAGAAAACCTTAAATTTTTTCTTTTTTACCATTTGGTATAATACTGGGTACAGATATGCTGAACCATCCTTGTTTTGTTTTGTTTTGTTGAGTTTTTTGTTTGTTTGAGATAGGGTTTCTCTGTGTAGCTTTGGCTGTCCTGGACTCTCGACTCACTTTGTAGACCAAGATGGCCTTGAACTCACAGCAATCCACCTGCCTCTGCCTCCTAAATGCTGGGATTAAAGGCGTGCACCACCACCACCTGGCCATCCTTGTATCTTTGAAATAAAACCAAGTTAATCACAGTATGTATATGACCTTTTCAATGTGTTGTTAAATTCAGTTTGAAGTGTTTTATTGTATTTTGTGGCTATGCTCGTGGGAAAAATGATGGTCCGTCCATATCATAATGATCTGGTAAGATAGAAAATATTAGTTTTATATTTTTGTTTTTGTTTTACTTTTTTGGTTGTTTTGGGTTTTTGTTTTGGGTTTTTTTTTTTGTTGTTGTTTTTGTTTTTGTTTTTGTTTTTGTTTTTGTTATTGAGGGGGTGTTTTGTTTTGTTTTGTTTTGTTTGAGACAGAGATTCTCTGTGTAGCCTTGGTTGTCCTGGACTTGCTATGTAGACCAGGCTGGCCTTGAACTCACATCAATCTGCCTGTCTCTGCCTCCTGAGTGGTGTGATTACAGGTGTGTGCCACCACGCCCAGCCAGTTTTATATTTTGGTAATAGTCAGTCCATAGTTTCCCTTTTTGCTATATCCTTAGCTAATTAAGACATTTTAAAATTACATCTATTTTTCACTGTGTTAGTATATGTGTGTCCATGCATGCCACAGTGTGCGTGTGGAGGTCAGAGAACATAGTGAAGGAGTTGGCTCCCTTCCCTACCGTATGGGATCTCAATGTAACATGGGCCTTCAGACTTGACAGCAGGTACCTACACCTGCTGAGCCGTCTCTCTGTCCCTCCTTATCTGCATCTGATATCAAAACAAGGTCTTAGAGTGGCTATCACAAAGCTAATGCTAGACTTTTAGACTGAGTTGGTAGCATGTCTTCCCTTTTCATGGAATAGTTTGAGAGATGTTAGTTCTTTAAAAGTCTGACAGAAATCCTTTGTTGGGAAATACTATATTATCACCTCAAGTTTATTTTTCATTATAGATCTGTTTAGTTTTATATCCTATTTTAATTTTGATTATTCACACATGTCTAGAAATTTATATGTTTCTTTTACATATTTTCAATTAGAATACAAGTTTTTGCTGGGTGTGGTGCACGCCTCTAATCTCAGCACTCAGGGGAGGCAGAGGCACACAGATCAAAGTGCGCTCCAGGCCAGCCCGGTCTCCAAATAGAGTCCAGGAAAACCAAGGGTACACAGAGATACCCTGTCTCAAAAAGCAAAACAAAACAAACAAACAAACACCAAATATTTACAGTATTCCTGAATAAGCCTATAGATTTCACTGGTCTCTATTAAAATACCTCCCTTTTTATATTCTTCTGAGGATTTATCTTCTTATTAATCTGTATGTGCTATCTGTGTAAATTCCTGCAATGTGAGTGCAGATGCCCAAGGAAGCCAGAAGAGGGCATCAGATCCCTGGGAGCTGGACCTACATGTGTTTAAGCAGCCCCGTGTGGCACTGATAACAGAACATCAGCCCTTTGGACTAGCAGTATGCATTCTTAGTAGCTGAGCCACCTCTCCACCCTGTCATCTCTATTTATATAGGCCTTCTCTGTCTTATGGTTTGCTTACTTAAGGCTTTGTTGGTCTTCTTTATCTTGCCAGGAAACCAGTTGCTGCTTTCATTGATTTTTCTGTAGCTATTTTTCTTTTATTCTCCAATTCATTACGTTTGTTTCCTTTTATACTGATCTGCAACCCATTGACCATTCAAGATTAGCCAAAGCCGTGTGTTTGTATAGTTTCTCTTGTGGTTGGGTTCTGGGTTGACTCCATTATGGCTTGATTTTAGATATGAGAAATTACTTTTGTGCTTCTGTATTTGTTAAAGCTTACAGTGTTAGCCAGTGTTCTGTTGCTGTGAAGAGACACCGTGACCATGGCAACCCTTATAAAAGGAAGCATTTATTAGGGGCTTGCTTACAGTTTCAGAGGTTTAGTTCGTTGTCAGCATGGCAGGTATACAGGCAGGTGCTGTAGCTCTAGCTGAGAGCTACATCATGATCCTTAGGCAGAGAGATCCTGCGATTGGCATGAGCTTTTGAAGTCTGGAAGCCCATCCCTAGTGACTCTTACTCCAACAAAGCCACACCTCCTAATCCTCTTAATCCTTTCAGATAGTGCAACTCCCTGGTAACTAAGCAGTCATGTATTTTAGCCTATGGGAGCCATTCTTATTCAAAGCACCACATTCCTCTCCCTGACCCCCACATGTAAAAAGTAACTTTTAATTCGCCTGATTTAATTCTTGTCTCCCAGGCTTACTGCCTCCTTCTGCTAACCTAGGCCTAGGCCTAGAATGTTTTCAGCCTCTGAGAATTACTGCTTTATAAACTTGCCCTTTCTAGGTTTTGTTTGTTTGTTTTGTTGTTTTTGTTTGTTTGTTTTGGTTTGTTTTTTGAGACAGGGTTTCTCTGTGTAGCCTTGACTGTCCTGGACTCTCTCTGTAGACGAGGCTGGTCTCAAACTCACAGCAATCTACCTGCCTCAGCTTCCTGAGTGCTGGGATTACACATGCACACCACTGCACTGGCCCGTTCTAGTTCTTTCTGAGCTCTGGCTTCCTGGTTCAACTCAGCTGTTCTGGTTCAAACAGAACAGCTGAGTTGAAGTTGACTGTCCGAGTTGACTGATTCCATCTGGATTCTCTCTCCGTTTCTAACTGAATTGCTCTGCTTGGCCTCAAACTCTAGCAATCTGTTCTAGTCTTCTGGCTTCTTCTCATTCTCTGGCTCGTCCTGCCTTCGCCTGTGTCTGGCTTGTTCTCTCTTTTAACCTCTCTGTAAAACTCTCCCAGTAAAACTGCCTCTGAATTCCATGAACTGAACTGCCATGAACCCACAAACTCAACTCCACTGCCCTCCTCTCAACTCCCTGACTAAATTGAGCTGCCTGAATAGCCCTGACTGGAACTCGGAGATCTGCAAGCCTCTGTCTCCTGAGTGCTGGAATTAATGGTGCATACCATGTCTATGCTTTTTTTTTTTAAACCTGAAACTTGCTCTATACCAGGCTGGCCTTTTACTCATAGATCTGCTTGCCTCTGTCTCCTGGGATTAAAGGCATGACTTTATTCCATCTGGATCACACAGACCTAGAAGGTCTTTGGATGTGATCTCTTGCCAGAGCAGCCAGGTTCTGAGTTCAAAAGTCCCATAGTCTTTCACAGTCTCAAGACTGCTTAAAATTCAAAGTCTTTTCTGAGACTCACAGCAGCAATCTTTTAACTGTAATCCCTGCAAAGTCAAAGTCAAAGAGCAGGCCAATCAATGGCTGGTCCAGCTTGAGACCCATGCTATGTGAGGGAGCCCACCCCTCACACCGCCCAGACGGCCAGGAGCCAGAAGCTGCATAGCCCAGAGACCCAGGATAGAACCACACAACCAAAAAAGAGAGAAAGAGTCAATGAAATGATTCCTAACTATATTCATAGATTCCTGGCCCAATTGTTATCAGAGAGGCTTCACCCAGCAACTGATGGAAACAGATGCGGAGACACACAGCCAAACATTAGGCAGAGCTTGGGTGATCCCTCAGAAGAAGGGAAGGAAGGATTGTAGAAACCAGAGGGGTCAAGGACACCACAAAAAATCCCACAGAATCAACCAACCTGAGACCATAAGAGCTCACAGAAACTAAACCATCAACCAGGGAGCCTTCACGGGCCTGACCTAAGCCCTCCACACATACATTACAGTTGTGTAGTTTGATCTTCTTGTAGGACTCCTAAAAGTGGGAGCAAGAGCTATCTCTGACTCTGTTGTCTGTCTTTGGGACCCTTCCTCCATACTGTGTTGCCTTGCTTAGCCTTCATAGAGGAGAAAGTGCCTAGTTTTGCTGCAATTTGATATGTCATGCTTGGTTGATATCCATGGGCCTTCCCTTTTCTGAGAAGAAATAGAAGGGGAGTGGATGGAGGTGGGGGAAAGGCACTGGGAGGAGAGGATAGAGGGGAATCTGCAGTTGGGATGTAAAATAAGTAAAGTTAAAATTAAACCAAAATAAAAAAAACCAGATCCCATTCTTCCAACACACAGTGGCACAGAATGTATATTACCATTCCAAGAGGGAGGAGAGGGAGCATAGTAAGGAACTACTGGACCAAAACAAGACTGAAAACCAGCAAGGCAAACTCCAAATTCTGCATCTTTGTGTCTTATGTCTAAGTGCTCTTCAATCTCCAACTCCTTTCAGCTTTGTTGACTGCAGCACACTTCTGTCTTTCTCTTGGGTTGGCTCTATGGGGCCCCAGAGGGACCTCTATTTGAGACTCCTGCAGAACCCTGAGGCCCCAAAAAGGCTTGATCTAGGAGCAAAGACAACTCCATGACAGGCCTCAGTTTCTTGTTAGCTAAGAACAGGCCTAAGTCCCCATTCCTCAGAAATGAGCTCATTGGCTACTGGGAATACCACAAAAAATGGGCAGACACTCAAGGATGGCCTAGCCACTTGGTCAAAGGAAGATAATATTGCTGAAGGTTGGCTTACTGCTGGTCTAATTGCTTAAGGATGATGTACTGCCCTTCTGGAAATCTCTTGTCTTATGGTTAACTCATGACCCTGACTAACTTTGCCCGCACTTTTTCAGTGTGAATGCTCCAAATAAACAAACAAAAAAAGAGCCTGTGAGCTCGCCTCTGAGTGGACGTTTTGTCTAAGTGGTGACTCCAGCATGCTGGATTTCTACAGAATAAACACTCTTTGTTGCTTGCATACTATTTGAGTCTGGAGTCTTTTCTCCAGTGCTTTCAGGACCCTAACAGTTCCACTCCCTGATAGTAGCTTTCTTCAGCTGGTATCCCATGACTCTGGCATCTCCAACATCTTGGGATCTCCAACACTATCCAGGCTTCACCTTCACAGCTTCACACAATGGCCTCTCGGGGCCTCCATGCAGGGACACCCCTGACACATGCCTGGCCCCAACAGCTTTCCTTAGCTACAGAGAGATTCCACAATGCCTTTCTTGTATCCTTGATCTAAAGCCAGAGCCATTATGTGTCAAAGCTGCCAAGCTCTACTGCTTACCAGAATTTGGCTCTCTCCTTCAAATACATTGGCATCAGCTTTCTGGTTTTGATGCTTTCCTTCACTGCTAAAGCTCTCCTTTAATTCCTTTTCACAATTTGGAAGCTTAGCTGGGTGGGGTTTTGCCCAGAGATCACCACTCCCTTCACCCTACTTAGCATCAGGCTTTAAACTTTAAACTTTCTATTCCCCTGAGCACTGGACTTGGCTCCAACATTACATTTCCAGGTGCTCCTTTTCCCTTCAAACTGTACATTTTGTTTTTTCCTGTATCATTATCGATCTCCCTAAGAATGACCACGATTAACCAAGCAACACAGTCAGTATTAGGTTGTCTTGAAATCTCTACCAATTCCAACTCCTTTAATCCAAAAGTCTTCAACTTAGCTTCAGGCAAAAATTTTTTTTTGCATTTTTTTTATTAATTTATTCTTGTTACATCTCAATGTTTATCCCATCCCTTGTATCCTCCCATTCCTCCCCCCCCCCCCATTTTCCCATTATTCCCCTCCCCTATAACTGTTCCTGAGGGGGATTACATCCCCCTATATATTCTCATAGGGTATCAAGTCTCTTCTTGGCTACCTGCTGTCCTTCTTCTGAGTGCCACCAGGTCTCCCCCTCCAGGGGACATGGTCAAATGTGAGGCACCAGAGTACGTGAGAAAGTCGTATCACACTCTCCACTCAACTGTGGAGAATATTCTGACCATTGGCTAGATCTGGGAAGGGGTTTAAAGTTTACCTCCTGTATTGTCCTTGGCTGGTGCCTTAGTTTGAGCGGGACCCCTGGGCCCAGATCTGCCTATCATATTGTTCTACTTGTAGATTTCTAGGACCCTCTGTATCCTTTTATTTTGCTGTTCTCCCATGCGTCTCTCATTTAGAGTCCCAATAGGATGCCTTCCCCTCTGTCCCAGTTTCCTGGTAAGTGCAGCTATTCCACTCCTTGGAATATACCCAGAAGATGCTCCAGCACACAACAAGAAAATTTGCTCAACCATGTTCATAGCAGCCTTATTCATAATAGCCAGAACATGGAAACAGCCTAAGTGTCCCTCAGTAGAAGAGTGGATAAAGAAACTGTGGTACATATACACTATGGAATACTACTCAGCTATTAAAAACAAGGAATTCCCGAAATTTGTGGATAAATGGATTGAGCTAGAAATGATCATAATGAGTGAGTTAACCCAGAAGCAGAAAGAATCAAATGGTATATACTCACTTATATCTGCATACTAGCCCAAGGGGCATGTCCCACAAAAGCCTTCACTTTTCAGGCAATATTTTAAGACAGGGCCAGAAGCCAAAATATCACAAGAATGGTCCCTAGGCCACTTACTAATATTCTCTCCGTCTGAAATTTCCTCAGCTGGGCCCCATAGTTCAAATTGTTCTCAGCACTGTCTTTCATGCCCCTACTAGGACAGCCCATTAAGCCCCACTTAAAGCATCCAACTGCATATCAAGTCCAAAGTCCCAAAGGTTTTCATATTCCTCCAGCAAATAGCATGCTCAGGCTTGTCTCAGTAATACCCCCACTTCTGGTACCAATTTCTGTCTTAGTCGTTATCCTATTGCTATGAAGAGACACCATAAAAAGACACCTCTTATTTTTAAAAGCCTTTAAATGGGCCTAGCTTACAGGTTCAGAGGTTTAGTCCATTATCATCATGGCAGGGAGCATGGCAGCACACAGGCAGGCCCTGGAGCAGCAGCTGAGAGTTCTATGTCATGATCCATGGGCAGAGAAATTTTGGCCTTGGCATGGGCTTTTGAAAATTCAAAACCCACTCTCAGTGAAACACTTCCTCCAACAAAATTAAACCACCACATTTAGAGTGTTGTTCTGAAGAACGTAGAGAAAATACCTTACAGATGTGTGCTGAGATCTTTGGTTACAATTCACTCTACAGCGTCCTTGTTAATTTTGGGTGTGTAGATGGGATCTGTCGATGAGAGGCATTTTGAAGGGGCTATGACAGTAACTGGGTCTATTTCTCTACCTATAGAATACATTTTATAAAACTGAATGCAAGAATGTGTAGCATATATGTATTTAAAATTGCCATATCATCTGCATGGATTGTTCAGGTTCAAAACGTTCAAGTAACGAAAATTGCATTAAGTCTGGTAATTCCTTTGTGGTGATCAAGAGCTTAGAAAGCAGCAAAGCAGATGGCTCAGCAGTTAAGAGCACCAGCTGGGGGCTCTTCCAGAGGATCTGTGTTTGATCCCAGCACCCATATAGCGATCACAACTGTCTATAACTCCAGTTCCAGAGGATCGGATGTCCTCTTCTGGTCTCCCAGAGCACTGCATACATGCAGGGAGAACATTCATAACCATAAAATAATACAATAAAATAACTTTAAATAAAAATAAATAAGTAAGCCAGGCATGGTGCTACACGCCTATCACCCCAGCACTCAGGAGGCAGAGGCAGGCAGATCTCTGTGAGTTCCAGGCCAGCCTGGTCTACAAAGAGAGTCCAAGTCCAGGACAGCCAGGGATGTTACACAGAGAAATGTTGTCTCAAAAAATTAAAAACAAACAAGTAGAAGGTAAGTAAATAGAAAAAAAGTGGGCATAGTTTATTCTGAGACAAGTATTAAACCAAAACTCATGAGACTGAGTGATATGTTGTAAGTTTCGTGTCTTTGAAGACATTAGATGGCTGGGTGATGCACGCCTTTAATCCCAGCACTTGGGAGGCAAGGGCAGGCAGATCTCTATGTTTGAGGCCAGCCTGGTCTACAAAGTGAGTCTAGGACAGCCAGGGCTGTTACACAGAGAAACCCTGTCTCCGGGGGCGGGGGAGGGAGATGTTGATGGGAAGGAGGAACTGACTATAGAATAAATTCCCACAGTGCCCCACAGCGAAGCAAGGGAGCAGTTTGATGAGAATTTTATCATGAGCAACTGGGAACAGAAGCCACAATTTATAGCCGGGCATGGTGGCGGGAGACAGAGGAAGGCAGCTGTGAGTTTGAGGCCAGCCTGGTCTACAAAGCGAGTCTAGAACAGCCAAGGAGACACAGAGAAACCCTGAAGAAGAAGAAGAAGAAGAAAGAAGAAGAAGAAGAAGAAGGAGAAGGAGAAGGAGAAGGAGAAGGAGAAGGAGAAGGAGAAGGAGAAGGAGAAGGAGAAGGAGAAGGAGAAGGAGAAGGAGAAGAAGCCACAATTTACTTAACTTGAATTGTGTTGGCTATAAAGAGGAAAGGCAGGGCTGCACCAAGGTGGAGAAGAAGACTGGGCATAGGAGGGCCCCCTATAAGGAGGAGCACCCTTGCCTCTGGTTGGGTAGGCACTGCATTCAGGATGTGATGCCATCATAGGAACTGGTACAGGATCTGAGGGAATGTTTTAAAATGTATTGAAGGAAACCTGGGCGTGTGGTTCAGTGGTAGAACATGAATCTAGCAGGTACGAGGCCCTGGATCAATTCTAAATGGTCTTTTGTTCACTTGAGCCTGCATCCAGCTACTGTTTAACCCCTCCATCTTCCTTTCCATTTCTGACAATGTCCACTAAACTGAAGACATTTTTGAAATGTTCTGCTCATCACATATAACCTTGAAGGTCTTCATCTGTATCCGCTTATTTAGAGGGGTCAGGTTGGATTCATTCTTTAAGGATTTAATTGACCTTTTGTTTTTTGAGACAGAGTTTCTGTGTGCAGCCCTGGCTGTCCTGGACTTGCTCTGTAGACCAGGCTGGTCTCAAACTCACAGCAATCCACCTGCCTCTGCCTCCCGAGTGCTGGGATTAAAGGCGTGCTCACTGACTTTCTTAATATTGTTCTTTTGAGGTGGGGGATGTAGAGGACATCTTCTGCAGCACTGGAGGATTTTAACAGTTTTTAACCTCAACACTAACTAGATTGGTGGTAAAAAGCGGTGAAAAATGCATGTCTTAGACTGACCAGTTGATTGTGGTGAGAGTAAAACCCAGGACCTTGCACGGGCCTGACACTGCATAACCTGAAACTGCTTATCACCCCAGATCTCAGCGACCCAAGTCCTTCTTTTGGTTTCTGAGGGAAGCCAAACATGTGTGCATACACATACATAGACTCATCTATACATACATAGTAAAAATTGAAAAATAAATATATGGGTACCTAGTTCAGTCACCTGCTTCTTATGACTGAGAGGTATTAATTTATTTTTCTTCCTAAATATTATATGTATATCATGCCATCTATATAGTATCTCATATATGCTCTTCTTTTTATTTATCTAGTTATTTTATTTAGTATACAGTGTTCTGTCTGCCTGTATACCTGCACGCCAGAAGATGGCACCAGATCTCATTATAGATGGTTGTGAGCCACCATGTGGTTGCTGAGAATTGAAGTCAGGACCTTTGGAAGAGCAGCCAGTGCTCTGAGCCATCTCTCTAGCCCAAGATGTTAATTCTGGGATTCGAACTCAGGACCTCTGGAAAAGCAGACCTATCTTTTCTTTTTAAAGTCACGGCTTCATGTGGCCTACTTAGGTTGGCCTCCAATTCACCATGGAGCTGAAAATGGTCTTGAGCTTCTCACCCCATCCCCACCCGGGCCCTGCCTCCACCTCCTGAGTGCTGGGATTACAAGCATGCATGTCAGATTTTCTGAAATTTAATTTAATTTTTTTATGCATATGTGTGATTTCTCTATGTGCATGCCTGGTGCCTTCAGAGGCCAAAGAGGCATCAGATACACTGGAACTGGAGTTACAGGCAGTTGGAACCACCATGTGAGTATTGGGACTCTAACCTGGGTGCTCTGGAAGACAAGCCTGGGCCCTTAACTGCTAAGCCATCTTTCCAGCCCCTACACCTTTTTTTTTTTTTTTAATATGCCTTTTAAAGCCATTTGTATTGCAAGCTATAATTATACCTCTAGTGTACTTTCCCCAATACTATTTCTGTCCCACCCACATGTACAATTATTTTTACAGTATGTAAATTTTTATCTCCTTGCTGAAACTAGCAAGGAATAGAGATTTCACTTTAACATCTCATACACACTGCTTCCAGGGGCACCTGATAGGAGCAGTGCCTACAGGGAGCCATCGGATGGGTACAGCATTCTGTTAATAGTAGGCTTGGAGCTGAGAGCAACTTCTCTACTTGGGATGAGAGAGACTGTCTTTCAGAACATAGGAGAACAAGTCCTCTGTGTATCTAAGAAGATGAGAGGACGTATAGTTACACAGGAATGAACTGAGCAAATTCTTTTACCATACTCACTCTGCATACCCTCCGCTGTGCTAGCTCTGCTGCAGGCATTTTTAGATGTGTTCCGTGAAGGTTTGTGGGATAATTTATTCTGAGCCAAGAACTAAATCTATTCTCGTTTATGTTATGCAAAGTGATGTCTGTGTGATGATGGTTCATATGGAAACAAAATATTGTCCTGCATGTTTCCTAGCACAAAAATTCTGGGAGACTCCAATTGTTTATGGAAAGCGTTACTTAGGGGAAAAGTTAGTTTCTCTTTTATATTTAAGTGATAGACTTTCAGTTGCATATGTAAACAACTAGCAAAAATATTTATGAAATAAATACTGGTTGCTACATAGGATTTTATAATCAATGTAAAATGAAAATCTTGTTTGTTTACTTCTTCTTCTTCTTCTTCTTCTTCTTCTTCTTCTTCTTCTTCTTCTTCTTCATCTTTTTCTTCTTCTTCTTCTTCTTCTTCTTCTTCTTCTTCATCTTTTTCAAGACAGGGTTTCTCTGTGTAGCCTTGCCTGTCCTGGACTCACTTGTAGACCAGGCTGACCTCGAACTCACAGCGATCCACCTGCCTCTGCCTCCCAAGTGCTGGGATCACAGGTGTGTGCCACCATGCCCAGCATCTTTTTTTTTTTTTCTTCTTTTCCTGAGACAGGGTTTCTCTGTGTAGCCCTAGCTGTCTTGGAACTCACTCTGCCGACCAGGCTAGTCTCAAACTAAGATCTGCCTGCCTCTGCTTCCTGAGGTCTAGGATTAAAGGTGTGTGCCACCACTGCCTGGCTTTCATTAATTTTTTCCTAACCCTCTACAGTCATAGCCCAGCATCTTTTAAGTGTGTGTGTGTGTGTGTGTGTGTCTTGATGCCACAGTGTGCATGTGGGGGATCAGAAAATAACTTTTGGGAGTTGTTTCCTTCAACTCTGTGGGTCCTGGTGCTTTAAGAGGTCATCAGAGCTAGGCATGCCTTTAATCCTAGTACTTGGGAGGCAGAGGCAGGTGGGTCTCTGTGAGTTCACCCCATTTCACCTCCTATCAGTAGATAGGAGAGAAAGAAGGACAGAGGGGGGAGAGAGAGAGAGAGAGAGAGAGAGAGAGAGAGAGAGAGAGAGAGAGAGAGAGAGAGCCCTGAATCTAATTTTTTCTTCTTCTTGTTTCTTCTTTGAGTACGACTATTAACAAACCGCAACCAGCCCCCTGAATGACCAACAACCACCAACTCTGCCTAGCAGGGGCTCTAGCATTTATATCCCTCTGAAAAGTTCCCAAAATTCCAAACATCACACAATTGCACAAACTATCTATAGCTGGCAAAACCATGCTTCTCCTAGAGCACAAGGCAAATCACAGTCAGCTGCTACAAAGCAGCCCCCTATCCCCACACCTGGGACTAAAATGAAGACATAGTCTTTTTTTTTTTTTTTTTTTTTAAACAGCATTAATTCACTTTATTTTTCTTGGGCAGGGATGAGACGCACCAAAACAGAACCACAGTGGCCTGTCACCTTGCATAGAACAGTGTGTGGCTTGCCAGTCTTGTTCCCCCAGTAGCCTCTCTGCACAGGGACAATGGAAAGCTTGGCCAAGATGATGGCCCCTCGGATGGCAGTGGCTACCTCCTTGGAGCACTTAACACCAAGACCAACGTGACCATTGTAGTCCCCAATAGCGACAAAAGCCTTGAACTTGGTCCGCTGGTCAGCCCGTGTCCGCTTCTGCACTGGCATGATCTTGAGGACCTCATCCTTTAGGGATGCGCCCAGGAAAAAATCAATAATCTCGGATTCCTTAAATGGGCAGGGAGAACAGATAAATCTCCTCCAAGGACTTGATCTTCATGTCCTTAACCAGGCGGCCCAGCTTGGTGATGGGGATCCACTCCTTGTCTTTGGCTTTACCTCCACGAGCCCCGCGGCCTCGACCACGGCCACGGCCACGACCGTGGCCCCTAAAACCGCTGCCTGATCTTCCTCGGAAGCTGCCTCGCCCTCCTAATCCTGGGCCCCCGGGTCCTCCGGACCCTCCCGCTGCACCGGCGTCATTCGCCATTTGGTGTTTTCCCGAGGAAGAAAAAACTGAGGCTATATTCTTATAACATTTCTGTGGGGTTTTTTTGGTTTGGTTTGTTTTGGTTTGTTTTGGTTTGGTTCTGGAGACAGGGTTTCTCTGTGTAATAACTCTGCCTGTCCTGGAGAACAGGCTGGCCTCGAACTCAAGCGATCTGCCTGCCTCTGCTGTCCAAGTGCTGGGACTACAGGTGTGTACCACCACGCCTGGCTTCAACCAGTTTCAAACATTTTATCCATCCATTCAATATGAGCATACACTGTATGAGTGGGTGAGGTGTGCATACACATGAATATGTGGGTCACACATGGGCCCATGCAGAAGTCAGGACAGGGTGTGGGTGTTCTGTTCCACCACGGTCTACCTTGAGACAATCTCTTACTAAACTGGAAAAATTGGCTTGCTGGCCAATGAGCTATTGGGATCTGCCTGCCTTACCAACTCAATGCTGGCATTATAACCAGTAGCAAAAGCCTGCAACCCTGCCTGGCTTTTACATGAGCGCTGGGGACTTGAACTCTGATCCTCCTGCTTGCAGAGCAAATGCTATTACTGTGCCATCTCCCTAACCCTGAACAGTTTTTAAACATATGAGACAGGATCTTACTTTGTAGTCCAGGCTGACCTGGAACTCAAGATTTTCTTGCTTCAGTGTTGAGATTGCAGGCAAATTTAGTATGAGAGTGTATTCACAGAGAATAGTATTGACAGTTCCTTGCGTGTTTAAATCCCTATAATATTCTATTGCAGTTTTGGGTACTTCCTAGATATTTACTAAACAGCAGCCAATGAAAGTATGAGGAGTGTCAGAATCTCTTACAAAGATTAACACCCTCCAGAGAGTTAAAAAAATTTTTTTCTTATTTTAGTTCTTTTGTGTATGAGTGTTTTTGCCTACATGTATGTAAGTCTATCATATGTACCTAGAGATTTCAGAAAGGAGACTCGTATTCCCTAGAAACGGAGTTATGGATGATCATGAACAGCCATATGGGTGTTGGGAACCTAACCCAGGTCCTCTGGAAGAGCTGCCAGCACTCTTAACTGCTGAGTCTGTCCAGCCCCCATCATAGAATTTTAAATTTGACTAAAGCGGACTAATGTTCATGTGTGTACTGTATAGTACCAAGTAGTGCTTCATTGTGTCATTAATAAAAAACAAAAACTAAAAGCTAAAAACTTACAGGGAGCCAGGCTTAGTGTCTCACGCCTTTAATCCCAGCAGAGGCAAGCAGATCTCTGTGAATTCATGGCCAGCCTGGTCTGGTGAGACCCTGCCTCAAGCATTCAAAAAACAAACAAACAAACAAACAAAAAACAAAAGGCCTGTCTTCCCAGGCAATTCTAGTTTATGGAAAGCTGACAATTAAAAACTAAACACCAGGGACTGGAGAGATGGGTCACTGGTTAAGAACACTATCCTGGGGCTGGAAAGTTGGCGCAAAGGTTAAGAGCACCCGTTTGTTATTCCAAAGGTCCTCAGTTCAGTTCCCAGCAACCACATGGCGGCTGACAACCATCTATAGTGAGATCTGGTGTGCAGGTGTACATACAGATAGAACATGGTATACATAGTAAATAAATAAATCTTGAAGAAAAAAAAAAAAAAAGAACACTATCCCGCTCTTCCAAAGGACCCAGGTTCAGTTCCCAGCACCCACATGGCAGCTCACGGCTGTCTGTAACTCCAGTTCCCAGGGATCTGACACCTTCACACCAATGCACATGAAATAAAAACCTCAACAGAATACCTCTGACTTGCAAACATGTCTGTTACTGAAATGTTCACTTTGTATGTGGAGGTGAGCGTGTATATGTAGGAATGTGTGTGCCTGTATGTTCTTTGTGGGGAAGCTGAGATTTATGTCAGGTGTTTTCCTTAATTGCTCCCCACCCTATTTTTGAAACAAGCTCTCAGTGGAACTTGAGTTCCTCAATTTGGCCAGGCATGCATTCGCTTCTCTAATGCTGGCATTGTGCCCATTTTTACTCTTGTTCTTTTTGTTTTTGTTTGTTTGTTTTTGAAACAGGGTCTCTCTACATAGCCCTGGCTGTTGTTGAACTCACTATTGTAGACCAAGCTGCCCTCAAACTCACTGAGATCCATCTGCACCCTCCCCCACCCCACTATGCCTTGGCTGTCCTGAAACTTACTGTGTAGACCAGACTGGCCTAGAACCCAGAGATGCACCTGCCTCTGTCTTCCTGCCCCACTGTGCCCAGCTCACTTTCTTATTTTATAGGAAGGAGACCAAAGAAGAGATTACGAAGACATGTCAGCTCCAGGAGACAGCCAGATACACCTCTATGGACTATACAGCTTCTGCTTACAGTGTGCATATTGAACTTTCCTTGAGTAACCTGAGCTGGAATTAGTGCACAATTTATGTATCTGTATGCAAGAGCCTTATAAAATTACATCTACTATTTTAATCAGTAACAACCTGTTCAATGCAGTGTGTAAATGAAGTATATAAAAGTTTCTCTCTTGACCTATCACCCACTCATGCTGATAAGGGTACCATAATTAGCATATCTAACATTTGATGGCAGGACTATACTTAGAAATAGATCAATGAGGTAAAAAGAATTATGTTTAGAAACCAGAATTCCTTCAAAAGGTGAAATATGATGTCGACACATTGTTAGCTCTACGCCAAGCTCAATATCTGCTAAGAATCATTTAGTCTCATCCCTGGTTGTTTCTTTATCTCACTAAGGCTCAGCATCCTGGACGGCCTGTTTTCTGTCATTGTTTACTCTATGTATGCTACTCATATGTCTGGAATGGATCCACTCACTTTTTTTTTCAAGACAGGGTCTCTCTGTGTAGCCATGACTGTCCTGGACTCACTTTGTAGACCAGGCTGGCCTCGAACTCACAGTGATCCGCTTGCCTCTGACTCCCAAGTGCTGGGATTAAAAGCGTGCGCCACCACCGCCCGGTGGATCTGCTCACTTTTGTAGTGGTCTCTTTCGGTTTTGTTTGGTGTGGATTTTTTTTCCCTTGCTGAAAAATGAACCTGGGATCTCTTTGACAAAGCACCGGATGAAAAGCAACTCCTCCTGCAACATATGCCCCAGGGTCTACACTCCCCTTGGCAAGCAAGGGAAGGCTCACTGACTCATGATGCGCTTGTGCGTGGCAGCGGGAGGTCACGCTCTGGTATTGTTCCTTAGGAACTGTCGTTCACTGGGGCCTGCAGGCCATGGACTAGGTTAGACTGGCTTGTCCAGTGAGCCCCAAGAGTCCACTCTGCATTCTGAGTTCTGGGATTAAAGCACCTGAACTGTGCCTAGCTTCTTATGTGAGTTGTGGGACTTGAACTAAATGCTCATGTGTGTGAGGCAAGCACCTTAGCAACTGGGCTTTATCGCTAGCCTCAGGTAGCATATTTCTTTTTCTTTTCTTTTCTTTCTTTCTTTCCTTTTTTTTTTTCCTGAGACAAGGTTTCTCTGTGTAGCCTTGGCTATCCTGGACTAACTTTGTAGACCAGGCTGGCCTTGAATTTACAGTGATCCACCTGCCTCTGCCTCCCGCGTGCTGGGATTAAAGGCGTGCGCCACCACTGCCCGGCTTAGGTAGCATATTTCTAAGGAACATTTTTAGAGAAGATTAGACATCGTAGGCAAAAGGATTTTTTTTGGGTTTTTTTGTTTTGTTTTGTTTTGTTTTGAGGCAGAGTCTTGCTATTTTCTGTCAGGTAGCCTCAAACTCGGGATCCTCCTGTCTCAGCCTACTGTGCTAGGGTTACAGGATGGTGGCATCAACAGTAGCTCGGAAGCAAAAGCTTTACCTGGTCCCCATAACAGTCTGCAAAAATCCTGCACATATGACAGTATAGTGAACCTTTGTATTCAAGAGTTATTGATCATATACTATTATGATTCTACAAATTAGGTATAGAGCCGATAATATCTATTTTCTTACTATTAATTTCTGTGGGATATTGGGAGAGATGGTTCAGGGGTTTTAGAGCACTTGCTGCTATTTCACAGGTCCAGGGTTTGGGTCCCAGTATTCACATGGCAACTCACAGTCATTGTAACCCTGGTTCTAGGGGGACTGCTGTGTCTCTTCTGGTCTCTGCAGGCTCTGTACATGTAATGTACACACACACACACACAAATAAAAATTTTAAAAATTACCTACCCCTCCGTGTGTGTGTGTGTGTGTGTGTGTGTGTGTGTGTGTGTGGTTTAATAGCTTGCTCAAGGCTGTATGTTAAGTAAGTGACATTAGGCCTCCAATCAAAGTCTCCTTTGCTTTCTTGCTGCGGTGTTGAACTGTTAGCCAGACTCTGGGATGTTTGGCTGAGAATCACTTTGGTGGTCTGGGCAGAATCTGGGGTGGGGGTGGTGAGGTTCTACCCAGCCAGCACCCAGGGTCAACGCTAGGATGTGCAAGTAAACTAAAGCCACTCGAAGGAGAACAAGGATGTATTTGTTCCGAGCTTGCTTGGCAAGAGGGCCAATCATCATCACTTGTCCTTCCCAGAGGCTCAAAGCAGGCAGGGACATGAGAAGGGTGTATAAAAATAGAAGAAAAAGAAGAGGAAGAAGCAAGGGGGAGGGGCAGTAGCAGCCTCCACCTCTGACACGCTAGACTTCTGATTGGAGGCTGTTGGCTGGGAAAGCCGGGGGTGGGCTATAAGTGCGTGGTCGGTTTTTTGACATATTTGTATTTCCCTGGTTGGTCCTGAAGTGGAAGTGGGGGTAGAAACTGAAGTCAGTTTCCTGGTTGTTCACGTGTGATTTCAGCAGAGACTGTGGTCTGGCTTTCTGTGCTTCTTAGGTGTTTCAGAGTTTCCCCATCATGTAAGGTATGGCCTTCGTGTGTCTGTAAACGCTTTCATTCCGACAATACTTTAAGAGCCACCTTAGTTCTCTGGTGCTGATTCGTCCTGACGGCTCCGAGACAGCCACGGACCATCTTTCAAACCTGATTATGACTTCCCAGCCTTATGAGGCACTCCAAAGTTATTCAAAATCTTGCTGATAAAAGTAGGCTTTCGTTTCAATTAAAAAAAAAAAAAGTGGACTTTCTGGTGTAGCACAATGGTCATCCCCAGAGGGCTGGGGGTTGCCCCTTCCAGCTGCTTGTGTTCTAACACAATAACTTGAATTTTAGTGCCTGCACTCAGCCTTGCGTGCAGCCAAGCTACCCGCACTTTTTCCTGGAAGCTTCCAGGTTAACTCCTGGTGTGCTAAGTAGCTCCAAGGCTCCTTCCTGCGCGCTCTGCTGGAGGCAGCATGGAGTTTGTGGGAAAGCAGCTACTTGTGGCTATTGAAAGCAGCCCTAATCCGAGACCTTAGCTTCGCCGCCTTCTCTAGGCACTTTCTCTCTCCCCGCACCCCACCGGCCTGGGCTGGCAAGAGGGCTCGCAGGAGACAAGGTACGCGTGCACACTCGCCCCGGGTGTTAACTGGGTTTATACAGGAGCAGGCGATGCGATGGGCACGCGCGCGAACGGAGCGGGGCTGACCGGTGAGCTCGGCCCACCTGCTGCGGGAGCCCACGCCGCGGCGCCCGGGGCTGCGGGCGGAGGAGGCGGGGAGCGGCGGGCCACCGAGGCGGGAGCGGATCGTGGGCTTGGAGCTGCGCTAGCAGGGGTGGCCTCCGCCGCGCGTTTCCAAAGATGGTCAGAGGGTCGGGAGGCGCCCCCACCCGCGCCGGCTGCTAGTCCCCGGGCTGCGTCCCACGCCGCCAGCGAGGTAGGTGGGAGCGGAGCAGCCCGAGGCCAGCCGCAGGGGCGAACGGGCCGCGTGGGGGAACGAGGCCGCGTCGCCCCCAGCCCCCGCGCGCCGGGGCACAGACAATGGCCGTGCGGTGCGGGCGGAGTGGGAGGGCGCGCGCGGGGCCACCGCGGGGACCGTCCACACCTGCGTACCCCGCCGGGCAAGAGGCCGCGGGCACCGGCCAAGGGCGGCGCGCAACACCCGGGAGTCGAACCCCCGCGCCCCGGCCCCGGGGCGGGGCGCTCGCTCTCCCAGCGGGAACGCGGCCCGGGCCCTAGCGCCAGCGCGGGTTGGAGGAGCTAGCCCCGGCCCCGCTGCTCTTGTGCTGACAGCGACCGGGCGCAGACATCCCCCTGTCTGAGATTCTCTCCATCTTGGTTGTGATTTGAAACCGAGAGAAGAACGCTGAATTGGGGCCGGGCTGCGGCGGGGTAACCCTCTTGGACATTTGGCCTGTGGACTCTCAGGAACTGCCAGACTGGAACAGTGCAGATATTGGGTGACTCGGGGCAGTAAGCCAGTGAGTGTCTCTTAACAGATGGACATTTAGGGCTCCAAATATCCTGAATTTAAGCACACCATAATATAAATAGTTGAGCATATTTTCGCATATGGTGTTTGGGCGGCTGCATTTAGTTTAGTTTTGGAATATGACTGATGCCATCAATGTCTGACGACTGGAATATTTAACATTAATTATTAGAGGTAATACACAAAACTGAAAACTTGTTTATTTATATTTATTGCAGCCATGGCTCTAAAAGGACAAGAAGATTACATTTATCTTTTCAAGGATTCATCGCATCCAGTGGATTTTCTGGATGCATTCAGAACATTTTACATGGATGGATTATTTACTGATATTACCCTTCAGTGCCCTTCGGGCATTATCTTCCATTGTCACCGAGCGGTTTTAGCTGCCTGCAGCAATTACTTTAAGGCAATGTTCACAGCTGACATGAAAGAAAAATTTAAAAGTAAAATAAAACTGCCCGGCATCCACCACGATATTTTGGAGGGCCTTGTGAATTATGCATATACTTCCCAAATTGAAATAACTAAAAGAAACGTACAAAGCCTTCTGGAGGCAGCCGATCTGCTGCAGTTTCTGTCCGTGAAGAAGGCTTGTGAGCAGTTTTTGGTCAGGCACCTGGATATTGACAACTGTATTGGGATGCACTCCTTTGCGGAATTTCATGTGTGTTCAGAGCTAGAGAAGGAATCTCGAAGAATTCTGTGCTCGAGGTTTAAGGAAGTATGGCAGCAAGAAGAATTTCTTGAAATCAGCCTCGAAAAGTTTCTCTTTATCTTGTCCAGGAAGAATCTCAGTGTCTGGAAGGAAGAAGCTATCCTAGAGCCAGTCATTAAGTGGACTGCTCACGACGTGGAGAATCGGGTTGAATGCCTGTACAACCTACTAAGCTACGTCAGCATAGACATAGACCCCGTGTACTTAAAGACGGCCTTAGGCCTTCAGAGAAGCTGCCTGTTGACAGAAAATAAGATACGTTCCCTAATATACAATGCCTTGAATCCCATGCATAAGGAGATTTCTCAGAGGTCCACAGCCACCATGTACATCATTGGAGGCTATTACTGGCATCCCTTATCCGAGGTCCACATTTGGGATCCTTTGACAAACGTTTGGATTCAGGGAGCAGAAATACCAGATTATACCAGGGAGAGTTATGGTGTTACATGCTTAGGGCCCAACATCTATGTAACCGGAGGGTATAGGACAGATAACATAGACGCTCTTGATACCGTGTGGATCTATAACAGTGAAGGCGATGAGTGGACGGAAGGCTTGCCAATGCTCAACGCCAGGTATTACCACTGTGCGGTCACCTTGGGGGGCTGCGTGTATGCTCTGGGTGGCTACCGGAAAGGTGCTCCTGCCGAAGAGGCGGAGTTCTACGATCCGCTGAAAGAGAAGTGGCTTCCTATCGCAAACATGATTAAAGGTAAGTGAAGCTTTTGCTGTCCGGTGCTTCTACAGCAGTCTCCTCTCTCTGCGATGTAATTTGCGAAAGAATGTCTCACACTGAGATTTTCTTCAGGAACTGCGGTAGATTAGACTGTCATTCAGCCCGCGGTGATCCAGGTAGAAACAGATCAGAACCCAGCTTGCTTGGACTTAAAGCTCCACCAAAAACTCAGTCCGCAGAGTGCGCGTGCCTTCTACACACTAAGCCTGGGTTCTGCTGCGGGCACCAGATAAATGAGGCTTGCGGCTCACGCCCATGGTCAGGACAGGCAGAAGTTCAAGTTCGTTCTCAGCTACATAGGGAGTTCAAGGCCAGCTTAGGCTATATAAGACTCCATCTTTATTATTATTATTATTAATTAAATTAAGTGTTTTAACATTTTTCAGAAGAATGCCGTTCAGGTTAGAACAGAAAGCTAATTTGTGTAAGGAAATAGTATAAGCTACTCTCCCTGCATGCGCCATCCTTCTAGATCTTTCTTCAAAGTCTAAATTTGTACCTGACTCAGATTTGGCTAGTTGATGGTTTTGTTTTCTACTTGCTGTTAAAATGCTTTCCAATTCTGATTTGGTTCTGTTTTGCAATGACTTTTGTTGTTGTTGTTTGTTTGTTTGTTTGTTTGTTTGAGACAGGGTCTCACTATGTAGTCGTGCGAGCCTAGAACTTACTATATAGACCAAGCTGGCCTCAAATTCAGAGAAATCTGCCTGTCTCTGCCTCCCGAGTGCTGAAATTAGAGGTGTGTGTGCCACCACACCTGGCGTTGAGTGCTTTTTAACATGCAGTTTCCCCCCTTCTCAGAACGCACCGAGCATCTCTATGAGGTCTCAGACTAAAACTTTGGAAGGTTAGTCCCCTGGGAATATAACACTGCACATTCTCCTGAGGATTAGAGGCCGAAGCTGTGCTTTTGTGAAGCTCTCCTCTCTCAAAAGAAAGGGCAGGGAGTAGATTGTCTTACTTCCTGTGGCTCCCAGAGCCGAGCATAAGAGTCTCAGTGTCTGCTCAATAAACACTGTATTTGTTGAGATTATTTAGCCTTGCTCCTCTTTTTTTTCAGCTGGGGGGGAAAAAAAAAAGTCAACTAGAATCTTCTTTTTATTGTGTTTATGCATTAGTGCTTGGGAGTTAAAAACAACAACAAACCCAGCTGGTAGTTTCTTGTACCAAACTGGTGTCATTTTGTCCCAAATGTTTCTTCCCAGGCCTTTCTGTTTCTTTTTTAATACTAGTGAGGGTGTGGGAATGTGACCTGGACTGGAAATCTGACCTGATGTGATCCTTGGATGACAAGCAGGGAGCTTAGAGGCAGATGGTCTTGTGATCACACGCTGCTTCTGTAGCCAAGCTGCCTAGGTCCCAGCTCTGACTTTCTCTGCTGAACTTGGACAAATGTTTCGGCCCCTCTGCCCAGCTTTGCCGTCTATCTGATGGGAGGGCAGCATTGGATAGCTGGGGGTCTTGAGAAGACTAAAAGACCCTGTGCTTATAGAACAGTCAGCTCCAAGTGTAGCACACAGGAAGCCTCAGCGTTTGGTCTGCTTTTCACAAGCCGCTGTGTATGTGGTTGGGTGCAAGGGAGCAGGCAGCCTGTTGCTGTCAGGAGTTTTGGCTTGGCCTGAGCGACACCACGAGGTACTGATGATCGGCAGGCTGATCCTAAGTGTTCTGACTCCTCTCCTATAGAAGAAACAAACCAAATTCAAGTATTTAGCAGCAATTGCAACCTGCAGGCATTGCTCAGCGACAATTTTTTTTTATATAGATAATGCATCTTTGAGGATGGAAATTTACTACTCTATTGAAAACTTTAAGAATTATATTTGAAACTGGGTTGTGTTTGCTGGGGATGGAGTGGGGTACTAACCCTGTGTAGCTACTGGGAAAGAAAGCCCTATGCCTATTCACTACCCTTGGTAGTATGGGAGGTCCTTCCTCACGTGCCAGCTGGCTTTGAAATCACAGAGACTTATTCTTTTGAATTTTTTTTTTTTTTTTTTTTTTTTTTTAGACAGTGCCTTGCTATATATCCCAGGCTGGCCTCAAACTCACGGTCTTCCCAAACGTGGGCAGAGGACAGAGGTGTATTATTTTCATTTGAATGTTTTGATTCTTGTTTCTATCTAGCTAACCCAGGGGAGGGTAGCACTCAGCTCCATTTTGTACAGCTTTGATTTATACTATTCTGATGGATGGGCTTATGCCAAAGCTTTAGTTCCCTGTTTTCCAGTAGAAAGAATAATGCAGTGTTTTCTCAGTTGGTGTTACTCTCATTATGAAGTGAAGTAACACCATTTCTGGTAATATAGACTTCATATGAATTGAGTCAAATTCCTTCTGGGGAGGGCACTTAGGAATATGATGTACAGAGAAGAAATAAGCCCTCGGCCTTCTTTTTCATCCTAACACCTTGCTTGTGAACCCACATTCACTTTGAAGTGGAGATCAACAAGGAGATTAAACTGCAGCGGGCACATAGTCAAAGTGTTATTCAGAGTTGGCTGAAAGACTTAAAACTGCACATTTCCAACTAAGACAAGCCTCCCTTCTTCCTGGCGGAACCTGTTTTCTTCTCCTCGCTTTCCGGCGGCGTCAGACTCTCCCAGTTTTCCCAGTCCAAGACTCCAGATCCAGCCTGCTTTGGCTTGTCACTGAAGCCTATCTGTCTGACCCAGCTCTCACCTCTGCCCTTCCCTTCACACCCAAAGCACCTTCTAGGCCTGGCCCTTGGTGATCCTCCTGTGAGTCTGCACCCACACGTGCCTTCCTGAGTCCTCTCCTGCCCTCTCAGGCCCTCCCTGCCTCTGCTTATAAACGTGAAATGTGCTGCTGAATAAAGCCCAGACATTTAGCTTCAACTCAGATCACGTCCATAATACTCCCATGACGACTCCCGTCCAGCTAGCCTGCGCGGTAAGCCTCTGTGGAGGTTCCCTCTGCTTAGGGCAGCTTCACCCCTTCCCAACTGGAGTCCCAACCATCAGGCCCAGGGCCAATTGTGTTGTCCCTGCTGTGACTTTTCCAGTCAAAAGCGATCTCTCTTTGATCTGACTGATCATGTTAGTGTCTCTCTTTTAATGGCATTTTTTTTTCTGTTCCTATAACTCTGTTCTAATTATTTGTACCCCGAAAAGAACACACGGAGCCTTTAGGGGTTTGTTTTTGTTTTTGTTTTTGTTTTTTCACACTTGCCCACTTCTCAGCACCTACCACAGTGCTTTGCGTCCACCATCCATAGTAACAAGACAAAAACAAACAGATTGGTACTCACTTCAGGAAAGCACGAGCAATCTAAGGTGTGATTTTAATCGACGTGCAGGTGTGGGAAACGCCACTGCCTGTGTCCTACATGAAGTTATCTACGTCATCGGCGGCCACTGTGGCTACAGAGGAAGCTGCACCTACGATAAGGTGCAGAGTTACAATTCAGACATCAACGAATGGAGCCTTATCACCGCTAGCCCACATCCAGGTAACAAGAATCCTATGTCAAGCATACGGCTGTTGTCTTTAGCATAGTTGGGACTGTGCATAGAGAAGTGTTGTCTGTCAAAGGGATGGCCTGCTTCTGTGATGTGTTATGGGGTGTCTGTGTGTGTGTGTGTGTGTGTGTGTGTGTGTGTGTAGGCTAGAAGATGATGTCACGTGTATTCCTCAGTTGTCTCACCACCTTATTTTTTGAGACAGGGTGTCTCTCTGACCCTGGAACTTACCTATTTGGCTAGACTGGCTGTCTGGCGAGCTCCTAAAGTCACACTTCCATTGCTGGGATTATAGGCATGTGTTGTTGAGCCCAGCATTTTATGTGAGTGCTGGAGATTTGAACTCAGGTCTTCATGCTTGTCTGGCAAAGCACTTTATCAGCTGAGCTGTCTCCTGGGCCCCTTTTTGCTCTCTGTTATTCTTAGCCTCAGTGATAACAGCATCTACTTGTCGTGGGTAGGCCCTAGGTTCAGCTCCGCTGTGAAAGAGTCAACAGTCTAGACTTTTACAGTTATGCCATATGTTTAAGAATTTGCATGTGGGGCTGGAGAGATAGTTCAGTGGTAAAGAGAACTATCTGCTCTTCCAAAGGAGTCCTGAGTTCAATTCCCAGCAACCATGCAGTGGCTCACAGCCATCCATACAGGGGTCTAATGCCCTCTTCTGGCATGCCGGGGTACAAGCACATAGAGCACTCATACATAAAATACATAAGTCTTAAAAAAAAAAAAACTGAAAAAAGATTTGCAAATGGATGAATTCATATCATGTCACCTTGTTTTATTTTTATTTATTTAGTTTTTTGAGACAGAGTTTCTCTGTGTAGCCTTGGCTGTTCTGGAACTCCCTTTGTAGACCAGGCTGGCCTTGAATTTACATCATCTGCCTGCCTCTGCCTCTGCTGGGATTAAAGGCATGCATGTGCCACCATGCCCAGCTATTATTATTATTATTATTATTATTATTATTATTATTATTATTATTATTATTTTGGCTTTTTGGGTTTTTTTTTTTCAGAGCATCAGGCTTTCAGTGGGCCACTGGAGAGGGAAATCAAGTCGGCAAGCTTGAGATACTTGTGGCCAACAGCAATAACTATCACCCTTGACTGCGTCCTGTGTAGGTTAGGGATTGCACTTTGTGTGCAACATTATCTTAAATTCTCACTGAAATTCTGACCACAGGTATTGTTATCATTGACTTACATATTTGGAAGCGGAGGGTCAGTAACTTTTCCAAAACCACACAGTTCGAAAGTGACAGCCCAGGAGCCACAGTCGGCTGGTTTTGGTTCCCTAGTCTGTGATGGTGATGGGACCACCAAGCAGGCTGCTTCTGCTAAGGGAGCATCCTTCCTTTCTCTCAGCCCACGTCGCCGCTTCTACCTCATGCATCTGTCTCATCTCACCTATTTCTGGCGCTGCATCTCTGCTTGCTAACATCCTCACGTTAGAGGAAACGTCAGCTGCAGGCTGCCCTGGCTCTGAAAACATAGACTGTGTAGATGTTGGTGTTAGTAGCCCAGATGTGTCCTCTAGTCTAGGTGAGACTCACATCGCCTTCTGTGGTCAGCAAAGTCACGGGAAAGTGATAGTAGTGGGCCATTCTGAGTAATGGCCAGACACACTAGTCCAGTAATTTTACACGCTCTAATCTGTTTATATTTGTCATCTTTACAGTTCTGCAATGAAATGCCTGAGGCAACTAACTTGGTTAGAAAAGGTGTATTTAGCCTACAGTGTGAAGGTTCTTTTCTAAGACTGAGTGCCACTTTGATCTAGTCTCTGATGGGAGCAGGAAATGGTGATGTCAGAAGCACATGTTAAAGTGGCGGTCACCTCACCAACCACTGGGGAAGAAGAAAGAGAGGACTGGCCAGTTATACAGTGCTTTTCAGGGCCCTCCCCTAATGTCCCACCTTTTTATAATCCATATCACTTCCTAATATCAATGTCCTGGGGACCAAGTCTTTTTTTGTTTGTTTGCTTTTGGTTTTGGTTTTTGGTTTTTCGAGACAGGGTCTCTCTGTGTAGCCTTGGCTGTCCTGGACTTGATTTGTAGACCAGGTTGGCCTCGAACTCACAGCGATTCACCTGCCTCTGCCTCCCGAGTACTGGGATTAAAGGCTTGCACCACCACCGCCCAGCTCCGTCCCTCGGGGCACATTACCCATATTTAAATCATAGCACCGTGTATTCCTTTCTTTACTTGGTGTGTTGGTGTGTGGTGTGCACGCTCATTGTGAGGGTATGCATGTGAACATGGTACACAGGCACACAGAACACACATGTGAAGGCCTGAGATACAGATATATTGTTTCCTTGGTTGATTAGCTCTGAAATGAGAGCTCACCATTTGGGTTAGTCTGGCTTCCCCCGGGGATCCTCTTCTCACTGCCCCCCTGACGTAGGATTGTACCTACTCTGCATTTACACAGGTTCTAGCGTTCTGTACGCTGGCCCTCATACATGGCAAGCATTTGCCTGCTGTGCCATCTCCCCAGACACATTGCTGTATTTAAACCTTAGAGCAATCCTGTGAGCTAGCGAGGTGCTCTTCTAAACTGGCTTTACGGGTGCTTGAAGTGGTGACATAAAATACATTGCTCCAAATCAGCCACTGAATACTTGTTAGAAGTGAGGTTTGACCCAAGTAGCCTGGCCTGGGGCTCATGTGCTTTGCTGTTTTCTCATTCGAACACCATGTTAAAACCTGGGTCCCATATTACTCCACTTATGGTCAGACTTACCTTTCCAACAAAATCCAATACATGACAAATCAGATTTACAATTTAGGGGGAAAAAAACAAAACAAAAAAGAATAAATTAGAGGGTTGGAGAGATGGCTCAGAGGTTAAGAGTACTCACTGTTCTTTCAAAGGTCATGAGTTCAATTCCCAGCAAACACATAGTGGCTCACAACCATCTAAAATGAGATCTGGTGCCTATTCTGGCCTGCAAGCAGAATATTGTATACATAATAAATCTTTTAAAAAAGAATAAAATAGAAAAGTTATTTATATTAATATATTTAACATGTATGTACAAGGGGGTCCCTTTAAAAGCAAGTGTCTTGGGACTAGAGAGCTGGCTCAAAGGTTAAAAGAAAGCATTCGCTGCTCTTGCAGAGGACCCAGGTTTAGTTCTGATTACCCATGCAGTGGTTTATTAGCCTAGGTCTGGCCCCTGTGGACACCAGGCATGCACAAAGTCTACGTATGTACACAAATGCCACCACTCACACACAGGCATAAAATAAAAATTAATTAAAAAAACAAAAATAAGTGTACCACAAAGTCTATGAATTGTGTATGATTTATTGGCTACTTGAAAAAGGGTCTAAGCCAGGCATGGCGGCGCACGCAGCACTTGGGAGGCAGAGGCAGGTGGAATCTCTGTGAATTCGAGGCCAGCCTGGTCCACAAAGCAAGTCCAAGACAACCAGGGCTACACTCAGAGAAACCCTATCTCCGAAAAACAAAAAAACAAACAACAACAAAAAACAAAAAAGAAAGAAAAAGAGTCTAAAAGGCAGTGTTACTTAAGCCTAGTGCTAGAAGGCAAAAAATTGAAAATCAGACCCCCCAAAAAACTACAGTATAAATCAGCAGAAACGCACAATTGCCGTTGTGAAGTTTTCATTTATATTAAACTTGCCTTGATGAGATCTTTTTAAAGATCCTAATTAACACCTTACACAGCACGTTCTTTTGGCTGTCACAGTGCTTAAGCTATTTCTGAATTGGCTTGTTACCAAAAATTCAGAAGATTTCAAACAGAAATCCTGGTTTGAGGCTTTGAAAGAAAAGTGGTAAGGACTGGCAACGTGACAGTGGTCCCTCCTGGCAGCTGTGATGATGGCCAAGCGGTAGCTGTCCTCCTCAGCAGAGGCTTCTGTTGTTCTGTCTCTAGGCTTCCGAGTCTGGTCACACCCAGACCCAAGGACTTGGTGTGTTGTTTTTCTCTGCCCTGGCTTGCTTCAGATCCTGGTGCCTAGAGGAGCCAAGAGAAGGAGAGAAACAAAAACGCGAACGCTAAGACAGTCTAGGTGAGGTAGACTCCCAACCACACGGCCCAGAAGCCCGAAGCAAGCTTCTGCCAGGGAACACCTTTCATGACGCCTAAGTATGATAGCTGTTCTAGAAATGTCAAAATATATCTAATAATGCTTATTATAATTTAGCCTACAATTATTACAGAAGTATTAGCTAACCCCCTATCACAATCAGTACAGACACAGACACCGGATAGATTTTAGAATAGTCTTATTTCACCTGGGGCATGGCAGATATTACCGCCTAAGCTGTCTTTACCTCCCAAGCCCCCATCCATGCCATCTGTTCTAGTAATTTCTATCTGGGCTGTCTCCCATCCATACTTCCATAAAGTCTTGCTTATTCTCTCTTCTGGACCACTTTCCTCCATCAATCCAGCCATGTGCTCCTCTCCACCTAACCCATCGTCACTGCTGCTCCCCGCTTCCTTCCTCCTTGTGTACCTGTCTCTCCCCCATGATCCTTCTGTCCCCAAAGCCCAAGAGCCTCAGCCACCCTATCTGCGTCTGTGCTGCCTATTAATCAGCCAATCAGGGATAACTGGGGAACATTCTTTCTCATCACAGATTCCTAACAATGCCCATGGCAGGGCAGTAACCAGCTCTCAAGGCACTGAAATTAGTGTTTGAAAACACACTTGGTCCTTCTTCCAACAAATAGCCATAGGCCTCAGTAACTTGCATATATGTTTTTCTTACTCCTGTCCCTGGTTAGACTGGCTATGTCAGAGATGCTAACCAGGCCAGCCTCTGAAGCAAATGTTGTGACTGACACATCAGGTGGTCTGTCTTTGGTCACAACGTTGCTGAGACCTTGAGAAACCTACGCCAGTTCTCTAGTTTAATGTCCTGTCCTGTCCTGTCAGGAGGACTCTACTGCTACTATCTTTTTTTTTTTTTTTTTTAAGATTTGTTTTATGTATATGAGTGCTCTGTTTTCATGCACAACAGAAGAGGGAACCAGATTCCGTTACAGATGGTCGTGAGCCACCTTGCGGTTGCTGGGAATTGAACTCAAGATCTCTAGAAGAGCAGCCTGTGCTCTTAACTGCTGCGTCTCTCCAGCCCCTCCCGCTACTGTACTGAAAGTTGATAGGTGTCAAGACGGGGCAGTTCTCCAAGAGATGGTGGGGTGAGGGGTGGGTTCCCTCTTGTCATTGTACATAGCCATTAATGATGGCTAGTCCTCTGAGGACTAATGGCCAAGCAGCAGGGACAGGTCACCTGTGTCAGATGGCTGGGATTGGATTTTAAGAACCACAGAGTATGACAGAATCAAAATGTCACCGTGCCTCTATTTTTATGTTCTGAATTGCAGAGCCATCATGCCCACAAGTATGATAGCCCTTTTGTTGTCGGAATTAAGATTTTGTTCTTTTCCTTTTTCCTTCCAAAAAAAAGAATATGGACTGTGCTCAGTTCCATTTGAAAACAAGCTCTACTTAGTCGGGGGACAGACTACAATCACGGAATGCTATGACCCGGAACGGAACGAGTGGAGAGAGACGGCGCCCATGATGGAACGGAGGATGGAGTGTGGGGCTGTTGCCATGAACGGGCACATCTATGTAACCGGAGGGTACTCCTACTCAAAGGGGACGTATCTCCAGAGCATCGAGAAATACGACCCAGATCTCAACAAGTGGGAAATAGTGGGCAACCTCCCAAGTGCCATGCGGTCTCATGGATGCGTTTGCGTGTATAATGTCTGACTGAGTCCACAGGACTAACCAGGTCATCACTCGGGGTGCAGTAATAAGAATGCAGAGCCTGGGGTGCCTTGTTATTGTTACTTGGCACATGCTAGGGCATTGGAAAAATTTAATTCTAACCCTGAGTCATTCCCAGACGCAGTGATCAATGGGAGGAACATAAGAAAAATGTCATATATGTGTACACAGTTCAATTAGGAGAATTAACCCCTCCTAGAATCTCTGCTTTTAAAGGTAGATTGGAGTATTTGACACTTGGCAAAGGTGAAGTGAATCTTTTCTTCCTGGTAGTTTCAACACTGGGTATAGGTCAAAATTACTCATTCTGAGTGATGAAATGTCTGTTAAGAGCCTATGCTATATCTGGGCATGGTAGCACATGCCTTTAATCCCAGCACTTGGGAGGCAGAGGCAGGCAGATCTCTGAGTTAAAGGACATTAAGGCCAGCCTGGTCTACACGGCAAGCTCCAGGACAGCCAAGGCTACAGTGAAAACAAGCCTGTGATGTACCTGTGTGTATTATGGGTCTTCTGCTGTCAGGAATTTGAAATATAAAGAGGGAACGTTCTCTACCTCTACAAAACAACACTTTAAAATTTTTCCATTTAGAATTAGTTAGGGGGGCTGGAGAGATGGCTCAGCGGTTAAGAGCACTGACTGCTCTTCCAGAGGTCATGAGTTCAATTCCCAGCAACCACATGGTGGCTCACAACCATCTATAATGTGATCTGATGTGCATTGTATACATAATAGAATTAGTTAGGATATGGATTTACAGTCTTTTTCATTTGTGGTGTACATAATTTATTGCTGGTATTCCTTATTTACCGTCAGAGCTATACTAAACACTGTAAAAAGTATTGTTACTGTTCAAAGAGTTTACAACTCAAGTTTAAAAGAATCGCAAGTCTGGAAACGACAGATAAGTCAAATATCTCCTGATGCTAAGGGCTGTGTTTACTTTTTAGCTTGGGTGTAAATTGCTAGTTTAGGTATCTGGCTTAAGCATGTTGGCAGTTCCTCCTAAGAGTTAGATGTCTGCATATAAAACTCAATTCCAGAGCCGGAAAGCACATAGAACAGTTGTGATGCCAGGATAAAATGTAGATCGACGAGACAAATTTGCATTCATTTGCCAATTCTGCCACTAAGGAGACTTTGTGACTTCAGTCTCTGAACCCATCTGTGACTAGGGCTTCCTGACCCATGTACACTGGCATTTTGAGACATAGATTTCTCAAGATCAAGAGCTCCTCAACCTTTGAAGCCAGGTGAGGTTGGGTAGCCTATGGCCCAGATATATGTCCCCTTTTCCTTCTTCCTGTATATGTCTGCAGGGTCACTTTTCAAATGTGCCATAACTTGAGAAGGCGGGGAGCACTGCCTGAGTTAGTTCATCTACACACGCGTGATCTGCGAGACCGTCTGTTCCACACTAGGCTGGTTTTATTGATTTGTTTTTCTAAAAGATAATACTTATTTTTTACTTTAAATAGAACTATTTCTGATTATTTAAAAAAAAAAAAAAAAGCTTTTAAGAAGACTATTTAATATTCACTTCAGGTAGCATCTTAAGCAGACTCAACCCTTTGGAGTTGCTATACGGTACCTTTATATAGAGTCACAAAAGTGACCATACTGGGCTCATGACTCAGTAGGTGAGAATGCTTACTTCACAGACCTGAGGCCTGCACTAAACCCTCAGAACACGGACTCTTGAGAGCTTCCCTCTGCCTTCCACGTGTGGGTTGTGCCACATGTAAACACACACACAATAGAAGTGACTTTAAAGCTTTTTAAATGATTATATCCTTTGCCCCACGAGTTCTCATTGTTTTTAAACTTAAGAATGCTGAAAAATGTAAATGCATGAGAATGTTTATGTCTGTATTATAAATAGTAGCAATAACATGGAAGAAATCGTTACGTTAAAGAAAGCGTGCTAATGAAAGAATCAAATGTACTGCTGTGAGAATAGCTATTTGGAAGACTGTAGAGGTATGATGTGTCAATGCTAAGTAAAAGCAGCACAGCATGAACTAGCATTGTCCCTAGGTTGGTCACTGTAAAGCCTGTCTGCATGTGGGCGGCGATGTGCTAAATAAACTCAAGGTGAGCCGGGCGTGGTGGCGCATGCCTTTTAATCCCAGTGCTCGGGAGACAGAGGCAGGCGGATCGCTGTGAGTTCAAGGCCAGCCTGGTCTACAGAGTGAGTCTAGGACAGCCAAGGCTAACACGGAGAAACCCTGTCTTGAAAAACCAAAAATAAATAAATAAATAAATTAATTAATTAATAAAAAATAACCTCAAGGTGTTAGTATAAGGGGATGTGGAATGATTTTAAACTTATTGAACATTTTCTTTGTCTTTTCAATAAAAAAAATAAGTATGTCACTGTATGTATGGTTAAGAATTGCTTACATTTGAGCCAACTGGGTTGGAGCAGTCTAAATCAGTGAAATAAATTATATGCCATTAAGATCTGTAACTTCAACTGTAGGCTATTTTACTGTTTTCTCAAGAACATTTAAGAGTTAATGCTGGGAAACAATACACTGCCCAGGGGTGTTCTACAGTTTGCTTTGGGGAGCAGCTGAGAACGATTATGTCATTTTCCCCTCTTTTGCCAACTCATCTGGACCCTGTGGATGCTTAACAGCAGCCCCCACTATGAGGCTTAGAGAAGTTGTCATCTGTGGAAAGCACAGCAAGGCTCGGGCCGGGTTTCAGATCCAGGCCCTCATTCTTGTTGTCAGTAGTATCAGCTTCCGGTCACTCCTCACGTCTGTGGGCTGTACAGGTGTCACTGTACAGGGCATCTTGAAAGCAGTGTGTGACGGGAACATTTAACTTACAGCTTTAAAAGACTCCTACTTGGGCTGGAGAGATGGTTCAGCCATTAAGAGCACTGTCTGCTCTTCCAAAGATCCTGAGTTCAGTTCCCCACACCCACATGGTGGCTCACAGCCATCTATACTGGGATCTGGTGCCTTCTTCTGGCCTGCAGGTGTGCGTGCAGATAGAACACTCATATACATAAAGTAAATAATTAATTAATTTTTAAAAAATCCTGCTTGAGCTGGAGATGGCTCAGAGGTTAAGAGCACTGGCTGCTCTTCCAAAAGTCCCAAGTTCAGTTCCCCGCACCCACATGGTGGCTCACAGCCATCTATAGTGAGATCAGGTGTCCTCTTCTGGTGTGCAGGTATACATGCAGGCAGAGCACTGTGTACATAATAAATCTTCACTTTTGTTTTGTTTTGTTTTCTCGAGACAGGGTTTCTGTGTGTAGCCTTGGCTGGCCTGGACTCACTTTGTAGACCAGGCTGGCCTCGAACTCACAGCAGTCTGCCTGCTTCTGCCTCCCCAGTGCTGGGATTAAAGGTGTGCGCCACCACGCCAGGCCCTGAGGAGAGCACTCTTTAAATGATGGGATGGAGGTGCTAGATCAGCAAAAGGTAGAGAACCCTCTCATCCTGTCACAAGTGCACAACCACCACCACCTCTTTTATTAGTCTGAAAACTATAGTGAGGTGGTGGTGGTGCATGCCTTTAATGCTAGCACTCGGGAGGCAGAGGCAGGTGGAGTTCTGTGAGTTCGAGGCCAGCCTAGTCTACAGAGTGAGTTTCAGAACAGCCAAGGCTACATAGAGAAACCCTATTTGAAACAAGCAAGCAAACAAACAAAAATGAAAATAAACTGTCTGAAACTCATAGATTCAGCTTTGTTTCTTAGGTCACAGAAACACAGCATAGTTCCTGCCTCAGAGAAGTCGTCCTCAAAGACCAAATCTGCTGATGCTCTGGCTCTTTCCCTCTGTGACACACATAGCATCCCATCCCTGGCCGGTGATGAGTCTGGAGCCATGGCTGGCCAAATTTTCTGGTGGTTTGATTGACAGGGGCTGATAGAAGGTGCCATGGTAACTAATCCTAGACTTCCTTGTAGACCATTTCTATGTTCTGCAGTGTGGCTGTGTTAGCCTTTTTCTTGTTTCTTTTTCTTTTCTTTTCTCTTTTCTTTTCTTTTTTCCTTTGTGTTGGTATTCTGTCTCTCTTTTTTTTTTTTTTTTTTTTTTTTTTTTTTTTTTATTAATTTATTCTTGTTACATCTCAATGTTTAGGGATTCTGTCTCTTGGAACCAAAAAAACCATACTAATATGAAAAAGGTTTGTCTGTGTCTGTATGCATCTCAGTGCTAGAGCTCTTGCCTCTCATTTGTGAGGCCCTGAATTCAACCCCCACTACCCCCCAAAATAAGTAAGGTACAAGTCAATGACATATAATACACCAAAGCAGGGGACTTTGCCCTTTTAAATATTTAAATATTTTTCGAGAACACTGTTTTGCATGCTGCAACAGTGTGGTGGTTTGAAACAGAGTGGCTCCCATAGGCTCTGTTGAATGATTCACAGAGTTGTACAACTTGACTGATTGGGAGGTGTGGCATTGTTGGAGGAAGTGTGTCACTGGGGGCAGGCTCTGAGGTCTCAAAAGGCCATGCCAGGCACAATGTCTCCATCTTCCTGCTGCCTGCCTATCTGGCTGTAGGACTCTCAGCTATTTCTCCAGCACCATGTCTGCCTGTGTGCTGCCATGCTTCCCGCCATGATGAAAATGGACTAAACCTCCGAGACTGTAAGCCAGGCCCTGTTAAATGCTTTCTTTTACAAGAGTTGCTGTGGTCATGGTGTCTCTTCACAGCAGCAGAACACTGACTAAGACAAATAGACTACAAATCTGGTAACTTTAAATAACGTGAATCTGGGCCAGTGACACGGTGGCTCAGCTGGTAAAGGCATTTGCTCCCAAACCTAACAACCAAAATTAGATCCCTGGGGCCCCCTAGTGGAAGAAGAGGGAACCTACTCCTTCAAGTTGTTCTCTGACCTTTGCATGTACAACCTGGCACATGCATGTTCACACAAATAAATAAGTAAATGTTAAATCCATTTGGGAGGCAGAGGCAGGCGGATCTCTGTTAGTTTGAGGCCAGCCTGGTCAACAAAGTGAGTCCAGGACAGCCAAGGCTACACAGAGAAACCCTGTCTGGAAAAAACCAAACCAGGACAAAACAAAACTAAAAATTCCAGGTGTGGTGGTATACACATTTAATCTAAGCATTCAGGAGACAAAGGCAGGCAAATTTGAATTCTAGACCAGCATGGGATACAGAGTGAGACCATGTCTCAAAACAAAACAAAAACAATAAAAGGGTGAGTATTATGACTCACCCTGTCAGTGTTAGCAACCTTTTTAAAAATTTTTATTTTAGTCAGGGCTGGAGAGATGGCTCACAGGTTAAGAGCACTGACTGTTCTTCCAAAGGTTCTGAGTTCAATTCCCAGCAACCACATGGTGGCTCACAACCATCTATAATGAGATCTGGTGCCCTTTTCTGGCACACACGTGTACATGCAGGCAGAACACTGTATTCTTAATAAATAAATAAATCTTTTAAAAGTATTTTAAGCTAGAGGTCTTATTATGAAGCCATGGCGAGCCTCAAATTCAAGACTTTCCCATCTCCTCCTCTCAGGGAGAATCCCGGTGTGAGCCTCTGTACCTGGCTGCAGTCTGAAATGGCTTTTGTCCTCTAACCTAATGCATCCACAGTCTCCGAGCATTAGGGCATGGACATGTTTAGGGAGCATTAGATAAAATACTGTCTTCCCCGACTTTAGCATTCCGTTTGGTTGGGTTTATCTTACGCTTTTCTGAAGGGATCCTGACAAAGGGGTAAAAACAAGTCAAAAGAAAACACGGGGAGCCGAGTACAGGCAGGAAAAAGCTTACCGGCGTCAATTTCATGGACTACACAGCAGTGAACGCACAGATGTCAATGAAACATTCTCGTTAACAAGGGGGAGGGCGGGTGGTGGTGGTGGTGGTGTCCTTATCAAAATGGTGAAGCAGACAGGTGTCATCCAGAAAATGAGTCAGGAACTGTCAACTCTTACTTTGCCGCCCTGAGTCAGAACATAATATTCTCTTTGGAGTTCCAAGGGGATGAGAGCATGCTGCCTAGGTCCCCTGGCCAATATTGTTGGTTCTAATTGGCCACATCCTGAGAGCATCTGTGCTGTTCACTAAATCATACCCTGCCAGAATCATGCCGCTGCCGGCGTTTCAGCTTTTGTCTGAGATGCAAACCAGACCACAAGATGATGGTACACCTAAGTACCTACAGTGATTGCTGCTGGGCAGTCTGAAGGACTGGGCTTGTGTAAAGCAGCCTTAATGAGCTGCAGCCGGTAATTATCCTGCCTCCAGTCTTCACTCACCGGCATTTACAAGGCCAGCTGGGCGCATGTAATATGTGAGTGCTCAGCAAAGCCTGTCAGGCGGTAAATATGTCTTTTGTTAGGAAGCCCACAGATAGTCTCTCCTTCTAATTCTTTTCTGGACAGATAAACACAGAAAAGTGTTATTTGTAGCTTCCTGGATGTGCCTTGGGTTATTTGTGGCCTTTTTGTTTCTTGAGTCAGGGTCTCTCGTATCCCAGGTTAGCCTCAAATTCACTATATAGCAAAGGATGGCCTTGAATTTCTAACACACACCCCCGCCCCCAGGCTGGAACACAGGCAAGCACCACCACATCCAGTCTTATGCAGTACTTCGAACAGAGCCCTAGGCCTTACGCATGGAAAAGAAACGCCGCATCCTCAGCCCTGTGCACTTCCCTCTTTTATCCTTCCAATTTGTCATCCTCAGACATTCCTCGTTATGGACAGGGGTCACACCATCTTCCCAGTCAAGAGGCAAGGTCCTTAACCATGGTCAGCCGTTAGACCATTGGGATATGTTTATTGTTAAAACTTTACCTTTAAATATAACAGAGGTATAGCGATGCATGTGGATTTGTTACATTTCTTGTAGGTTGGCAGAGCCGCTGATGACACAGAGGAGAAAGGACTGTTGGGGGATGATCTGGTGTATTTTGAGGTTAATTACTGTTTTCTGCCTGTGACCCACCTTTTGGTTAATAAGAAGCCATCCCACCTGGGCAGGGCAGAGGAGACAGGTAGGGCTGGGAGAGGAAGGAATTATGGGAAGAAGAAAAGACAGCCAGGAGAAAAAAAAGGGAGAGACCTGAAGTAAAGAGAGGAAGGCCGCCATGGGTTAGATAGAGAAGAAACACATGGCCGGCATGGATGGAGAATCCGGCCCAGATGAAGAGCCTTGGCAAGTATTTGGGATTATGGATGGAAAGTAACTTGGTAGAAGTTATTGGAAGCAGATGGCATGGGATTGAGGCAGGGATCCCATGCCTGCCCCACTATGGGAGGTAGTTTAGAGGACTGATATCTGCCCTGCCCCAGGTTAACTAAGGCTATTTTAAAATATAACAAGTGTCTGTGTCTTAATTGATTGCTAGCCGGGCCTACAGGCAATACAGATAATACTGATAATATATATATATAGTTTTAAAAACCATAAAGGACTTCTGGGGATTTAAGATTGCGAGGATACAGTCTAACGATGGGTGAGGTGTGGGGGAGGAACTTGAGGCAGCTACTTGTTGTTGCACAGCCAAGGAGCCAGGCCACATCTCAGGGCTGCCCTCGGCCACCTACTTCCATCAACCAAGCCTCACCTCTTAAATAAAGTTCCACCGTCTCTCTCCTCTTACTCTTAATGAGACCTCTAGTTGTAATCTGCGTGTTTACTCTCACCCCTCTCCCATTCAGACACATAGGAACAGTCTCCAAAGCTTGATGCTGCTAATGACATTTGTCTTGTTGCTTTGCTTGCTTGGCAAAAGCAGGAAAAGAGGGGGCTGATAACTAGGGTCCTTAAGAAATCTCTTGATAGCCTGGCCTCTGGTTGGGGCACTGATCAAGCTGATTTCCAGGAAAGGCCCCAGAACTAGCGGAGGGAGGTTCCTATAGTCCTTGGGAGTAGGCTGCAGTCGCTACAGTGTGGGGCAAAGGACAGAATTGGAACAAAACTAAGGCTGTTCCTATTGCTTTCATATTCAGCTCCTCAAACTACATGGGACTCCAAGGGCTGCCTAACTAAAATTCTTTTCACAAACACTGTCGTTTAGAGGAATGTTGAGAAGGAGAGACTCTAATGCGAAATAGATGACGTCAACAAGCTCCGTAAGCCTCTGAGTTGTGTTGCTTCTGCCACCAGCTGCATGATGATTGACAGGTAATTCCAATATATCCAGATTCAAATGAATACCAGTTGAAATGGCAGGTTTTGGTTTGATCAGAGCCTGTTGGTATATGCCCAACATTCAGCTGCTTTACCCAAAGCTAGGCAGGGAAGAGGAACTCAGCTTTCAGGGGAAAGCTGTTAGGTGTGATTTGTGCCGGCCACTTGGCAGCCAGAGGCTGCTGTTCCTCAGCTCTTCCCATTCCTAGACTTGCAGAAACTGCTGTGTATTTTGTTAACATAGTGTTGATGTTCTGACTGTGGAAACGCTCCTTTTGACTTGCACACTTTTAATTTAAAAATATTTAAGAGAACCATGGTTCTGGTTGTTGTATATATTTTTCTTGTTTGTTTTGTTTTTTGTTTTTATTTTTCGAGACAGGGTTTCTCTGTGTAGCCTTGACTGTCTTTTTTTTTTTTTTAAGATTTATTTATTTACTATTATATATACACAATGTTCTGCCTGCATGTACAACTGAAGGCTGAAAGAGAGCATCATATCACATTACAGATGGTTGTGAACACGGTGTGGTTTCTGGGAATTGAACTCAGGACCTTTGGAAGAGCAGGCAGCACTCTTAACCACTGAGCCATCTCTCCAGCCCTCAGCCTTGACTGTCTTGGACTCTCTTTGTAGACCAGGCTGGCCTCGAGCTCACAGCAATCCGCCTGCCTCTGCCTCCCAAGTTCTGGCATTAGAGGCGTGCGCCACCACTGCCTGGCATATTGTAAATATTTTTCTAAAAGCTGAATAAAGCGATCTATGAATATGAAAAAAAATCAACAACAATAAAGTGCTGTTGAGAGGGTCAGTGGGTAACGGCACTGGCTACCAATCTTAGTTCAGGCTCAGAACCATAGGAAGCAAGCCAAGAACTGCCTCCTGAGAACTGTTCTCCGACTGCCACATGCACACACACACATTTATTGATTTTTAAAACTTCTGTTAATCCCAGCACTCGGGAGGCACAGGTAGGCAGATCGATGTGAGTTCGAAGCCAGTGTGGTCTACAAAGAGAGTCCAAGACAGTCAAGGCTAAACAGAGAAACCCTATCTCAAAAAATCAAATAAAAAGGGCTGAGAGATGGCTCAGAGGTTAAGAGCACTGGCTACTTTCCAAAGGTCCTGAGTTCAATTCCCAGCAACCACATGGTGGCTCAAAACCATCTATAATGAGATCTGGTGCCCTCTTCTGGCAGGCAGGCACACATGCAGGCAGAACATCGTATACATAAAAACAAAACAAAACAAAAACAAAAACAACAACAACAACAAAGAACCCAGGTTCAATTTTCAGTGCTCATATGGTAGTTCACAACTGTCTATAACTCCAGTTCCAAGGGACCTGATACCTTCAGACATACATATAGGCAAAACACCAATGCATATTAAATAAGTAATAAATAAATGGATGAAAACAGGCACAGCAGCTCAGGAAGTAGAAGCTGAGGTGAGCAAACATTCAAGATCATCCTTGGCTATGTAGTGTGTTAGAAGCCAGCTTGAGATACATGAGACAATGCCAAAGAAAAGAAAGAAAAAAAAAAAATAGAGAGACAAAGAGATAAATCCACCACCTATTGTTTTAAAGTTATCTGTATTACCTGTAGGCCCACCTAGCAATCAATCAAGATACAGACACTTGTTATATTTTAAAATAGCCTTAGTTAACCTGGGGCAGGGCAGATATCAATCCTCTAAACTACCTCCCATAGTGGGGATCCCTGTCTCAATCCCACGCCATCTGCTTCCAATAACTTCTATCAAGCTACCTCCCATCCATAATCCCAAATACTTGCTAATGTTCTTCATCTGGGCCAGATTCTCCATTCACGTTGGCCATGTGCTTCTCCTCCATCTAACCCGTGGCTGCCTTCCTCTCCTCCCTGGGTCTTTCTCCTTCCTCCTGGTGGCAGTCTTTCTTTTTTCCCAGAATCCCTCTCTTTCCTAGCCCCATCTATCTCCTTTGTCCTGCCCAGGTGGGGTGGCTTTTTATTAAGCAAAAGGTCGGTCACAGAAACAGCAAGCAGTAATTAGCATCAAAATACATCAGATACTCCCCCAACAACCACCTGTATCTCCTTAGCAAAAAGCTTCCTCAAGGCTGAGAGCAGTCATGGTAGAAGGTTCAGAAGCCCCACAAATGCAAACATTGACTCAGCTTTGCCAAAATCAGTGCACAACTGGCTTAGGGCCATTTTAGAACGTTTACAGGAAGATGTGCCCTGGAAGACGAGTAGTCATCTGCTCAGCTGCAGTCATTATGACTTATGTTCCGGGTGTGAGGTTTTTATCCTGCACACCTCCCAGAGCTTGACAAGTTCTAGCTGGGCATTTTTCCACAGTGACATCTGCCTTTGGGGAACCTCTGTTGTTTTGTTTTTGTTTTTGTTTTGTTTGTTTGTTTTTTTACTCTATGACTTCTGAATAGAGATGGTTTTGGCCGTTGCAGTTGATGAACTGAAACTGATATTTTTTCAGCGAGGGAAACTCAAAGTTTAATAAGAAAACAACTGTAAATGTTTCATAAAACATCTGTGAAGTATTGCCTCCTCCTACCTCGTAGTTCAGGGTCTGAAGACAGCAGTCTTCTCTTTCTTTGTCTGTAAAACTCAGAGGCTGAGGAGATTTGAAAGAGGGAGGGGAGAGCAGCACCATCTTCCTGAGTTCCAAGCGCCGTCTTCTCCCTCCAATCTACCCACTGGGCAGATTACCTGATTGGATAAATTGCCTTGAAGGGCACCTGGATTTCCTCATACAGTCATATAGACGGCAGGACAATGCACTCCTATCGCTTTCTGTCCGATGTCCTGTAGTGACATCCCGTCTCGCTTGGAGTCCATATAATTGCACACATCTCTGCAGTAATAGATCAGTGCTAAGTGGATAGCTGCAGCCAGGGAAACGCTCACAGGCCCATGGCCAACAGGCAGCCCTGGTCAGTAACTCCTGCAACCATGGTCAGTCTCCACCGGTGTTAAAATAGTAGAAAGCATGACGTCAAAAAAAAAAAAAAAAAAGCATGACGTCAAATCAAGATGGCTACCGGGTAAAAGTGCCTGACATCAAGCCTGATGATCCAAGTTCAACGGCCAGGACCCACCAGAGAGAACCAATCCCTACAAGTTGTCTTCTGACCTCTATATGCACACACACATGCACACACACACGCACACACACCCACACTAAATAAGATGCAAGAATATTTTTAAATTGAAATAAAGTAAAACACGATAAAGGCAACAAGAATTAAAACCATGTTGTTGTATTTGAAAATAAAAGATTCTCCAGGCCAGTGAGAGGCTCAGCAGGAAAGGCACTTGACACAGCAGCCTGGTGGTGAGTTTCATCTTCAGATGTCCTATAGAGGTGGAAGGTGAGACCTGACTCCACGGTGTTGTCCTTTGACCTCTGCGTGCACTGCATGGCATGAGTGCCCACACACTGTGCCATAAGCACATGCACACACAGGTTACATTTTTAGCCAGGTGTGGTGGCCTTCGCCTTCAGTCCCAGCACTTGGGAGGAAGAGGCAGGCAGATCTCTGTGAGTTAGAGACCAACCTAGTCTACAAAGCAAGTCCAGGACAGCCAGGGCCTGATACACAGAGAAACCCTGTCTTGAAAAATAAAACAAAAAATGAAAATTTAAAATTTGTCTAAATTTTATTTACATTGTTTTTCTGCCTCCATGTATGTCTGTGTAGGGGTGTCAGAGCCCCTGGAACTGGAATTACAGACAATTGTGAGCTGTCATGTGGGTGCTGGGATTTGAACCCAGGTCCTTTGGAAATACAGCCAGTGTTTTAAGCACTGAGCCATCATTCTAAGCCCCAATAAACTTTTTTATGTTTTTTTTTTTTTGTTTTTTGTTTTGTTTTGTTTTTTGTTTTTTTGTTGGTTTTCTAAGGGGGCTGAAGAGTGGCTCGGTGGTTAAGGGCAGTTGTTGATTTTGTTGAGGATCTGTGTTCTATTCCCAGAAGCCACATAGCAGCTCACCACTGTCTGTCACTCCAGTCCTAGAGGACTTCACCTCTAGATGCATACGCCCTCACCACAGCACTCATGCACGCACACACACACACACACACACACACACACACACCCTTTTCTGACCAGGCATGCGTGTGCTACGCATATACATGCTAGCAGAGTTTCTCTGGGTAGCCCTGGCTGTCCTGGAACTTGTTCTGTTGCCTAGGCTAGTCTCAAACTCAGAGATCTTCCTGCCTCTGCCTCCCAAGTGCTGGGATTAAAAGCATGTGCCACAGCATTTGACTTTAAGAAATAATATTTTAGCCAGGCGGTGGTGGCGCACGCCTTTAATCCCAGCACTTGGGAGGCAGAGGCAGGCGGATTGCTGTGAGTTCAAGGCCAGCCTGGTTTACAAAGCAAGTCCGGGACAGCCAAGGCTACACAGAGAAACCCTGTCTCAGAAAAAAAAAGAAAAGAAATAATATTTTAGCCAAGCGGTGGTGGCGCACACCTTTAATCCCAGCACTCGAGAGGCAGAGGCAGGTGGATCAATGTGAGTTCAAGGCCAGCCTGGTCTACAAAGTGAGACCAGGACAGCCACGATTACACAGAGAAATCCTGTTTTGGAAAACAAAAAACAAACAAACAAAAAAGAAGTAATATTTTAAGAAAAGAAAAGAAACAAAAATTGAGTTACTAAAAAACTGGAAAATCTTGACGTTGTACTGCATTTTAAATATATTAAGATATTTTTCTTTGCTTGTATGTGGGGTACGGCATCCCAGAGGAGGCCAGAAAAGGGTGTTGGATCTCTTAGAGCTGGACTTGCATGTGGTTGGAAGCTGCCCAAAGTGAGTGCTGGAGACAGATCTCTATTCCTTGGAGGAACAACAAGAGACCTTAACCACTGAGCCATCTCTCTAGCCCCATACATTTTCTTTTGTGTCTGAGTCTATGTGCTCACCCAGAAGGACTGTGAATCTTTAACATTTCCAATGTACAGTCAAGGAAAATGTATTATGATGCAGGAGAGCTGGAGGCTGGAGGCTGTAGGCTGGAGGGATAGCTCGGAGGTTAAAAGCACTGCCTGCTCTTCCAAAGGTCCTGAGTTCAATTCCCAGAAACTACATGGTGGCTCACAACCATCTATAATGTCATCTGGTGCCCTTTTCTGTTGTGCAGTTGTACATGCAGGGAAAACGTTGTATACATAATAAATAAATAAATCTTAAACAAACAAAAAAGGTTCAGGAGAGCTGACAAGATGGCTCAGCAAGTAAAGGTGCTTGCTGCCAAGTCCGATCTGAATTTGATTCCTGAAACCCACAAATGTTGAGTGATTATTAATGTTTAATATTGATTATTGTTTTAATAAATCAGCAGTTACTTTTTAGCCAGCTTTATACCCAAATAACAACACAGAGAGACTAGGATCTATTTAATTATCCTAAAGCACAGTGCTGCACAATAAATATTCCATCCCAAACCTCCAAGCTAGTATAGTTTCTTCCCATTCAGATTTCTCACTTTATACTTGCTTTTTACTCATATCCTAGGTCCTGCTCATTCCTCCTGGTGCTTCCCGGTCCTCTCCATGGGCATCCCTCCTGTCCTACCTACTTTTTCTCCTCCCCTCCTCTCCCCTCCCCTTGTATTCTCTGTATTGCTCAGCATTGGTTTGTTGGCTTTTATTGGCAATACAGAGGACAAATGATGGTATGTTTACACAAACTTGAGACAGGAGATACTTAGAATAAACATCACAGTGAAATATCCAGATTGAAACCAGGTAGTTGGGTAGGGAAATCAGCATTTGAATGGACAAGGGTAAACTGTACACAGTCCACAATCCACAAGAACATGATGCCAACACACAAGGAAGGAGAAAACTGACTCCTTCCGGTTGTCCTCTGACCTTTACATGAGGCTTTAGCCCTGTACAAACTGAGCCTTAAACTTATAATTGTCCTACCATAGGCTCCTCTCAAGTGCTAGGATTACAGGTGTGTGCCACTGTGCCTGCCTAGATTTTATTATTTTTGTAGTTTTATCTTACTTTAGGTGTGTGGTTGCTCTGCCGGCATGTCTGTCTATGAGCCACATGTGTTCTGGTGTCTTTAGATAGCAGAAGACAGGGTCTGGATCCCCTAGAACCTGAGTTTCAGACAGTTACAAGTCTCCATATGGGTTCTGGAAATAGAATCTGGGTCCTGCAAAAGACCACCCAGTATTCCTAACTTCTGAGACATCTCTCCAGGCCATATATTTTATTTCTTAAGAATGCCCTTAGCCTCAAATTATATGAACTTCAAGTGTCTCCCAACCAGAATGTGTTCATAAGATATCAAATACAACAAGTACTGTAAAGATGATAGATAAATATCACTGTGACAGAGGTATTGTTTAAACAGAGTGGCCAGCTAAGGCCTCCGCGATAAGATGACATTTGTGCTGAGACCTATCAAGAGCCCTGGAAACAGTCTATGGTATACTTGTTATGCAAAGGGACTTTCCGTAAATTCTCTCTAATATCTACAAAATTAAGGAGTATATTAATAAACCTGTAAACTCACTGAGTAGTCAATTCATTTTTTTTTAATGTATTTATTTATTATGTATGCAATGTTCAGCCTGCATGTACACCTGCAGGCCAGAAGAGGGCTCCAGATATCATCTTGGTTGTGAGCCACCATGTGGTTGCTGGGAATCAAACTCAGAACCTCTGGAAGAACAGTCCGTGCTCTTAACTTCTGAGCCATCTCTCCAGCCCTCATTTTTGTTTTATTACTATTTTATATTTTATTTTTGTTGTTGTTGTTGTTTTGAGACATGGTCTCTCTATGGCACTCACTATGTAGAAGACCGGCCTGACCTCAAACTCATATAGGTCTGCTTCCTTCTGCCTCCCACGTGCTGGGATTAAAGGCATGCTCCACTGTGCCCAGCAAGCAGTCAATTCATTAAAAAAGCAAAAGGCGTCAAGGTATTCACCAGAGAAGGCCGCTGGGACATGGGTTCAGGCTGATGGAAGGCGACTACACTGGATGTTCAGGACCCAAGTGCACTCCTGAGGGTGGTATTTTAAGCACAGAAACCGTGCTGTGGGCTGACACCCCTCAGCTAGCAACAACAGCCAGCCAGAAGTGGAACTACAGAAGCCAAAAATCAAGGTTAGTAGATTTAGGGTCTTTCCCAGAACTATGGGACTTTGATGGGCTAGGTGTTTGTCCTGGTTTGGCGGGTGGAGCTGCCCATGTGCTGGCTTCCAAGGCCTGAATGGCACTTCCGTTGTGTCCTCAGTTGTGCCAAGGTCTGGGGACCTGTTACAAGGCGAACAAGTTTGTTTCCTTGAAATGAATCTTGGATTGCAGATTACACAAAAATAATGTATGCATCCACGTGTAGTCTTTCCCCCTTCTCTCTTAAGGTGTGTGTGTGTGTGTGTGTGTGTGTGTGTGTGTGTGTGTGTGTGTGTGTGTTTGGGTGTATGTGCCCCAGCATGGTATAGAGGCCAGTTTTGTGCAGTTGATTTTCTCCTTTACAGCAGTTTCAGGGATCAGGTCCAGTCATTGTTCAACAGGCACTTTTTACTGCTGAGCTGTCTCATTGCCCTCTCCCCCCCTTTTTTTTGAGGCGGGTTTTCACGTAGTCTGGTCTGGCTAGATTAACCATGTAGCCAAAGAGGACCTGAAACACCTATCCTCTTGCCGCCCCACTCCAAATGCTGGCATTGTGAGCATGGACCACCACACTTGGTTCATGAGAGCTGGGCAAGCATCCTCTATCAACTGAGCTACACTCTGTCCTTGCCTTCTGTGGGGACTATTGTAGTTGAAGAGTGATTGTGTCCTCTCTTTTCTGTCGGTGGCCCTACCCATTTTTTTGTTTGTTTGTTGGTTTTGGTTTTGGTTTTTCAAGACAGCGTTTCTCTGTAACCCTGTCTGTCTGTCCTGGAACTCACTCTATAGACCAGGCTGGTCTCTAACTCAGAGATCTGCCTCCTTCTGCCTTGAGTGCTGGGGCTAAAGGCATGCACTGCCATCACTCAGCCCTTTGCCCATTCTTTTTATTTATTTATTCATTTATTTATTTATTTATTTATTTTTGGTTTTTCCTTCTTTCTTTTAAGGTTTTTTTTTTTTGAGACAGGGTTTCTCTGATTTTGTTTTGTTTTTGTTTTTTTGTTTTGTTTTGTTTTGTTTTTGTTTTTGTTTTTGTTTTTCAAAACAGGGTTTCTCTGGGTAGTCTTGGCTGTCCTGGACTCACTTTGTAGACCAGGCTGTCCTCAAACTCACAGACATCCGTCTGCCTGCCTCTGCCTCCCAAGTGCTGGGATTAAAGGTGTGCACCACCACTGCCTGCCTCGTTTGCCTATTTTTTTTTTTTCCTTTGCCCATTTTTAAAGTCATGTAAAACTTGCATTGCTCAGAGACAGAGACCCAGACAGGAAGAATCACCCGCACCTCCCAGCTGTTTCTATAACAAACACTTAATGAAAACAGACAATGTTGGTGCTCTCAGTGTTGTTTTAAGAGAAACCATGCTGAAAGGGAGGGAGATGACTAAAAGATCAAAGGCTATTAAACAACCCAGAATTAATAATAATATGCTTTACAAAAAAAAGTTTTAAACCCGTATATCCTGTTTGCTCCCTGACCACCTTCTATGAAGGAATGCTCGTTAGAGAAGAGGCGGAGAACCTAAGTGACCCACGCAACCTGAGGCCCAGGGCAGGAGCATCTACTGGTTTTTTTTTTTTTTAAACTTTTTAATCTTTGAGGCCCAGCAGATAGTAGGCACACTATGTGTGTTTATGCAAAGAAAAATTACTGTTAAGAACCTACAAGATAAGCTGAGTGTAGTGGCCCATGCCTTTATTCCTAGCACTTGGGGAGGCAGAAGCAGGCGGATCGCTGTGAGTTCAAGGCCAGCCTGGTCTACAAAGTGAGTTCAGGACAGTCGAGGCTACACAGAGAAACCCTGTCTCGAAAAACAAAACAAAACAAACAAACAAACAAAAAGAACCGACAAGATGGTTCAGCAGGTAAAAGTACTTACTGCTCTATCCCTTGAGTCTATGATGAAAAGAAAGAACTAACTCCTGAAGGTCTTCTCTGACCTTCCCATGTGTGTGTGTGCACACACACACACATACACACACACACACACACACACACACACACGCAAAAGACAATAAACAATAATTAGGGTAGAACTGAGCATAGTAGGCAGGATTGTTTTCCACTGCCTGGCGATGTTTAATTTTAATTTTACATTTGGATTTTGCATTGGTTTTCTATGCTTTTTTTTTTTTTTTTTTTTTAAGAAGAAGAAGAGGAGGAGGAAGTGGAAGAGGAAGAGGAGGAGAAAGAAATGACAAGACAAAGCATGGAGAATCTCTAGGTTGCTAGGCCATGCCATGGCAGTGGCAGAAAACAGGGGCCTGCCTCACGATGGATGTCCCAAGCAGGTCAAGGTCAGAGCATACACTGTATGGCTCGGTGTGTTTCAGGATGGTCACCTTATATGGTGATGGTGTTTCTGAGCAGGGGACCTGGCATTCTCTGGTGTCTACTCTAGGAAATACAAGAGAGACAAAGGGAGCCTAGTCCCGTCCCCCTCCCCTCCCTTGGCCCCTCCCCCTCCCCACTTCTTAGTTCATCCAGAACTAAGTATAAACGGCTTGAATGAAATTCAAGACTTGATTTTCTTTTCCCCAAACTCATACCAGATTTCAGGTTTTAGCTTACATTATGTTGCCCTGCTCTGTTTTATAGTAAACATGGAATCAAAGATGACAATCTGTGTACAGTGCGTGGTATTTTAAGAAAGTGTAAGAATGTGTCCTGCCCCCAACTGGTGGAAATTAGCATGTTCAAATTATATTTTTTATAGAATTGTAGTTGTTTTCACAATTGTATTTGTATTTTGTGTGTCTGAGGTGTGTGTGTGTGTGTGTGTGTTTGTGTGTGTGTGTGTGTGTGTGTGTGGTGGCAGTGGTGGTGGTAGGTGATTCCTGGGTGGCATAATACTCCTGTGACAGTCAGAGGACAACTTGCAGAAATGGGTTCTCTCTACCATGTGGGTGCTGGGGATTGAACTCGTGTTGTCACACTTTGTTTTAATGCTGTCTTGGATTAAAGGTGTGTGCTAGGATTGAGCTACCCTACAACTAGAAATGGGTTTTTCCAGTAAACAACGCAAGCTTGGTGTTCACAGAATGATCAAATATCCCGCAACAGAAAGGGACAGTTACTCCCCATATAATCTGTGTTCTTCCACGCCAGAATTTCTGCTCCCTGTCACTTTCAAACTATTTCTCTCTTCTTTTCTCTCTTTCTTTTTTTCTTTTGGGTTTTCAAGACAGGGTTTCTCTGTGTAATAGCCCTGGTTATCCTAGAACTCTTTTTGTAGATCAGGCTGGCCTCCAACTCACAGAGATCCACCTGCTTCTGCCTCTTGAATGCTGGGATTAAAGACATGGACCACCACGTCTGGCTCCTCTTTTCTTTCTTTGTTTTTGGTTTTTCGTTTACGTTTTTGAGACAGGCTGTCCTGGACTTGCTTTGTAGACCAGGCTGACCTCACACTGACTGAGATCCACCAGTCTCTGCCCCGAGTGCTGAGATTAAAGGTGTGCTCCACCACACCCGGCATAAGACTCACTTTTCTTTAAGGGGGCTCTAAGAGTTTTACCATGCTCCAATGAGTATATTGGGCGACACAAATTGAATTTTCTTCTTTTTGAGGAGAGGAAGGTTTTAAGGGTGAAGGTGGACGTTGGAGGACTGGAAGTGAGTGTGACCATGGTGCATGATGTGAAACTCCCAAATAATCAATAAAAATATCATGTGAAAAAAAAAAGAGGGGGGAGGGAAGAAAATATATTAAGCGGGCTGGGTGATGTATGCCTGTAACGCCAGCCATCTGGAGGCTGAGGTAGTAGGATCAAAATACAAAGTTAGGGGTTTGCGGAGATGGCTCTGAGGTTAAGAGCACTGTCTGTTCTTCCAAAGGGTCAATTCCTAGCAACCACAAGGTCGCTCCTAACCATCTATAATGAGATCTGGTGCCCTCTTCTGGCCTGCTGGCTCACATGCAGGCAGAATACTGTATAAATACTAAAAATCTTTTTTTTTTTTAAAGAAAAAAGAAAAAAAATGCGGGCTGGAGAGCCGGCTCCTCCATTAAAGTCTAGGCTCACAACCAAACCAAACCAAACCAAAGCAAAAAAGGTGCAAAGCCGACCTGAGCTACATAGTGAGCCCAAGGCTGACCTGTGTAACTTGGTGAGCTCCTGTTTTAAAAATAAAAAAGTGATCTGATTTTAAACGAGTATAGATATAGCTCCTTGGCAGAGTGATCGCCTGGCATGCTCCAGGCTCGAGGTTCAATTCTGAGCTCCAAAGGCAAACTGCGGGCAACATGCAGAAGCACTGGGCTCCAGACTTGAATAAAACAACTGAAAAGATATTTAAAAGTGTCACCCTAAACTGCAAGATGTCTGTTCACCATCACAAGTAAACATGCCATAGGAGAAGCCATGCTGTCAAAATGCCCACTTAACCCCCAGACAGCTTAAACCCACCCTTTGCTGGCCTTCTGTACCCCCCCTTATTTTCTTTTTCTTTTTCTTAAACAAGAGAAAGTAGACAGATACATGTTGGTAAATGCTAACTGTCTGTATTCACATAGAGTCACAGTGTAATCTCTGAGCCCAAGATACAGAGAAAGGAAAAAAAACAAAAACAAAAACCTAGAATTCTATTCACTACTACACAGGGGCCTAACACTCTCCAGCAGAGCCAAGAGAGCTGGAAGGCTTCTCTTTGTTTCCACCAAGGATGGTATTGGCATTGAATCCACAGTTTTTGAGACAAGAAAGGATTAAAAATGAATATAGGACAGAAAAATGGAGATCCTTTTCCTGTTGTATTTTGCTCAAGGTATTTTCCCTAAATAAGTTGAGAACCACGGTGTTAAGAGAGACCTCGAAACAGGGCGACTGGGCACAAGAGGGGTACAGAAATGACTGTGGCTTGCTCCCAGGGACTGGAGAAAATTTAAAAAAATCAAAATAAAATTAAAAAGAAGGTTGGAATCCGTCAGTCTTCTGTGCTAGTCATCCTCACCTTCGTCGTCCTCTCCTCCCTCCCCTTCATCATTATCTTCATCTTCTTCACCTTCATCCTCATCCCCTTTTTCATCAATATCGTCCAACGATTCCTCCTCTTCCTCCTCATATCACCATCATCATCACCATCACCATCACCATCATCACCTTCTTCTTCTTCCTCTTCTTCTTCTTCCTCCGCCTCTCCTTCTTTATCCTCATCCACATGAGGGACCAAATAGTACCGCAAGGGATTTGGCCAAATATTGTCTTTGATGACGTCTCCTAACTCATCGGCACCCACATCATCAGAGTGGTCCGTGAACCAGGTGAAGAAGCTCTCTGGCTCTTGGTGCTGCTGCTTCCTGCTGGCCTTATTCTGCGTTTGACTTAAGCGCTTTGTCAAATCCTTTCCAGATTTCTGTTTGATTTCAGTGGACTTTGAAGATGGGTCACCACTCTCATTCAGATGAAATTCTTTGGCGAGAACTTTATTTTCAAAGTAAGGATTTTCATCAAAATAAAAATCTATTCTGTAACCTGATTTAATGTCTTCAAATTCTGTCACTTCCACTCTGGTCAAATAATGCAGAGGCTCTTCATCCTCCTCCCCAAGCAGTGTGGACACTTGTGGATAACAAATATGTAACAAATATATAACAAATGTGGTACCAAATGTTGTTACCCCAAAATTTGGAATTTTGGTGATCAATTCTGACCTCTTCTGAAAAAACGGTTGGCGGAGTTTGTTATATTTTTGTTCTACTTTCAAATTTTCCTCATTGCCTTGTTCACTAAGTCTGTCTATTTCACCGGGCGGTAGTGGCGCACACCTTTAATCCCAGCACTTGGGAGGCAGAGGCAGGTGGATCGCTGTGAGTTCGAGGCCAGCCTGGTCAACAAAGCGAGTCCAGGACAGCCAAGGCTACACAGAGAAACCCTGTCTCGGAAAAAAAAAAAAAAACCAAAACAAGAACAACAAAAAAGTCTGTCTATTTCATTTTGTACTTGATCAATATGTTCAATTACTTCTTGCTGTTTTTTTCTCTTTCCTGCAGGCCAGGAGAGGCCGGCTTGTTCTCCAGCTTCGGGTCAGGAGCCCGTTTGGGTGTCTTGGGTGGAGGCGGGACCGCAGATTGCCATGGCACGAGGGAGGTGGTCTGAAGACAGAGGGCAGAGGCCCGATGTTCACTGAAAGACTAACTTCTTAATGGCTTTGCCCTTGGGCAGCCAATTGGCAGACTTTTTAGCACGACAGTTGTTTCTTCTTTTTTTGGTCATCTTGGAGCCAAGACCTGAAAGAGCTCCTTGAGTTTTTTTAATGGTACCTTTTATTACATGTTCATTATGGGATCGGCAGAACAAAACACGATTTTTTATTTGTATTATTTCATTATATATTTTCACTATTTGGAGAAAATGATTATGTAAAACACCTTTTCTCTCTGATCATTGTGATTGTGAATTTCACAAAATCAATAAATAAGCCAGTTTGTTTTTATTGTATAGTATTGTATAGATTTAGCTTTTAAATTTTCTACTGGTGATATATAGTTGATTCCAATTTCTTTCATTTACATAACATGTTATTATGAACATACAAGTTATTTAAGTATTTATTTATTTTATGTGTGTGTGTTGAGTATGTGTACAGGACACAACAAAGATGTGAAGAGAGTGTTAGATCCTCTGGAAATGGAATTAAAGTAGATTGGGAGCCTCCTTCAGCACCATTTACACACAAAGAACAGACATACATGCAGGCAAAACATCTATACATAAAATAAATCTTCAAAAATATGAAAATTTAGAATTTGTGTCTTACAATAAAGACTTGAAAAATATTTATTGAATTTAACTAGTCTGAACTTAAAACTACCTGAGTATAATGGTAGTAAATACTTTTTCTCTTTGGCAAGAATGAGATATAGTTAACCTAAACTGAATTTTTTCCTTATAATTTAGACAGTTTATGTTTGGGAACTGCCAAAAATCTCTGAGATAATGATGTTATTTTATGAAAATAATGTTTATATTTCAAGAAAACTGGAGGGAAAATATTATGTCATAAGGAGATGGCATTTCTAAAAGGTTATAAGTCTTATGCAAAAAGTGTACTACCAGGGAAGGGATCTAGCAAAACAAAGGTTTTCTGTACTAGATGGCCCTACTTTATCTTGAGGGACAGAGAAATGGAATAATTTGCCAAGGTCACACAGTTTGCAGAGAACAGATGAACACACTCATGACTCAAGTGTGAAATCTCTTGAATCATTCTAAATGTACCTATTTCTTTGTTTTCTTGTTTGTTTTTTCAAGACAAGGTTTCTCTGTGTATCCTCGGCTGTCCTGCACTCGCTTTGTAGACCAGGCTGGCCTCGAACTCACAGCGATCCTCCTGCCTCTGCCTCCAGAGTGCTGGGATTAAAGGCGTGCGCCACCATGCCTGGCAAATGTACTTATTTCTTAATTCTCGACTTCATGAAACTATTTTTAAAAATTGGTCTACAAGCCAGGAGGCAGAGGCAGGCGGATCGCTGTGAGTTCGAGGCCAGCCTGGTCTACAAAGTGAGTCCAGGACAGCCAAGGCTACACAGAGAAACCCTGTCTCGAAAAACCAAAAAAAAAAAAAAAAAAAAAGGTCTACAAAGCAAGTCTAGGACAGCCAGGGCTGTTATACAGAGAAACCCTGGCGGGGGTGGGGTGACTGGTTCGTTTGTAATCCCAGCCCTGGGGAGGCTAGAGGCAGAGGCTTAGAATTCGGGATCAACCTGGGTTAGTCTGGCACTGACTCCAAAGCAAGTATCATCATCATCACCATCAGCAGCACTTTGTTTGATTTTGAAGTATAGGCCAGTTTGTGCTTCAGAGAGAGATCCTATCGGGAACTAAGAAATGTATATTTTTTTCCAGAATTACAACACAATGCAAGTCAAATCCATTATTGAAAAAGACCAAGTGTGGCGACACATGCACTTCCAGCAGAGGCAGGTGGATCTGAGTTCGAGGCCTGCCTGCTTTACAGAGAGAGTTCCAGGACAGCCAGGAAAACGCGCGCGCGCGCGCACAGACACACACACCCAGGAAAACGCGCGCGCGTACACACACACACACACACACACACACACACACACACACACACACACACACACCCCTGTCCAAATTTAAAAATTTAAAAAAAAAAAAAAAAAAAAAAAGTCAAGCACTACATAAGGAAGAAGGGAAGACTTCAAGATACTCTCCGGAAGTACTAAAAGCAGACGTCTCAACAAACCCACTTCCTGTGATCCCTTAACATTCTACTGGGCGATTTAACAATTTCTTAGGCAAGAGGGCGGGACTCCGAGGATTGTGGGAGGCCGCCGCTACAGAGCATGCGCCGCGAGTCGCGCCGGACGAGGGAGCCCGCGGCCACGCCCACCTTCCCGCAAGGACTGCCGGGAGAGCCCCCATCTTTAAGCGCGTTTGCCTGGCCCGCGGGCGCTCGGAAGTCCAGGCGTCTCTGTCGTTGTTCTTCAAGCTGTGGTGACTGTGGGCTCCGAATCTTTGAGGTGGGCTGCTAGGAGGCTGAGGGCAAGGTACAAAGGATTGTGCTCTGCGTAGGCCTCGCCTTCCTCGTCCGCGCCGCGTGGTCCGCGGCCCCTGGCGCGGTGTGCGCTAGGCTGCGGCCCGAGGGGGCGCGGGCCTCGGTGAGGCCGCGGAGCGGGCCCTGCCAGAAATGCGGGCGCCCGGGGCTTCCCACGTGGCAGGGGCCCTGGCGGCTCGGTGTGGGAGGACGCGGCTCCGGCGGGGCCTCTGGGTTGAGGCTGGCCGCGGCCTCACGGCGTCCTTTCGGCTTGTTGTTTGCACCTCCTTCCGGGCTGGGCGAAGGCGGATGTTTCGGTCGTTTACGTTTCTGGGATGGTCGGTGCGGCCTAAGCGCTGCGGGGCTCTGTGGAGACTGACTGGGGGGCCAGACAAGTGGAGACCGCAGTTACAGCCCCAGCGTCGCTTTGGAGGAATTGCCGTCCACCCCCTTCAAAGCTGCTGCTGTGTGAAAACGGTTGCAAACTTGGGTAGGCCACAGAAGTCTTGTAGGGGCTAAAATAGGTCGGTTTTTTTGGCCATTGTCTGCTTTGTAAAGGAACCTAGGTCTCTGTGTAATGTGATTGCTCATGGTGGTTGACAAACCTGTACCTGAGACAGTGAATCCTTAAGTACATTGTGTAGATTCCCCGTGACAAGCCTTTAGTGGGTCTTCGGGTGATAAACTCGCATTTTGAGCAGTGTCTCTAAGAAATGTGCCAACAGTAGCATCACTGTATTCAACTGCAGCAGATATTTTTGATGAGCCCCTACACTTTCGTATAATGTGGCTGGGTGGTTCAGTAAAGCGCTGAAAGCTAGTAAGTCCTAAGTCAGAAGATTGGTTTGTGATCTCCCTCTCTCTCCCTCTCCCTCCCTCTCCTCTCAAGGCTTCCTGTTTGTGATTTCTAGCAAACCAATAAATATCACATTCTCTATTTCAGGATTGCTCTCAGGCTGTGAAACAGGAAACAGGTTATAGAGTTAGCCAAATGAATTGGTGTAGTAGGCACATCCTCCTCTCCAGCACCCCCAGTTGAAAAAATTTTGTGTGTCCTTGCTCTCAATTCCCATTTTTTCTTTTATATAGTGGCTAACCTCCATAACTTCTGAATTATCTTTTTCATTTTTGCCAGTAATGAGTTTTTGGTAGTCAGCTGTGACTAATTTGTAAAGAAAGGTAAACTACATCAAAAAAAATGGCACTGAGAGCTATAGGGACATACTGACAGACTATAATACTGATCTTTTTAAAGCTAGAAATGGTTGAGAAATGTTTAAGTGTACAGTTTTCTCTCTGAAGCTTTTCTTACCAACTACAGGAAGAGTTTTGTTACAAACTAGGCTCGTGCTTTATTGAAAGGTATAACAGGTTTACCTTGATTTTTTTTTTTTTTTTTTTTCCATCCATAAGCCAAAGTGTTGTTTTGCTGAGCTATATGAGAATTCTTAGGGAGACAACCTGTAAGATTAGAAGTTCTTAAAATTAAACAAGAGTGACATAATTTTTAATTGTTCTTTCTTGTCTTGGCTAAATTATAATAATAATAATAACAACAATAATAATAATAACCACCTCTTTCTACCAGTGTGAGAAATTTTACAGATAGCCACAATGGCTGAAAATGGAGATAATGAAAAAATGGCTGCTCTGGAAGCCAAAATCTGTCATCAAATTGAGGTATGATTCTTCTGTTGTTAAGTTGGGAAACTAAGTTCCTTCAAAGGAAATGTAGAGCCTTCAGATGAAAACAGAACATCTAATGTCAGTATATGGGCTTATTCAAACACCTGTCTTAGCTTTGATTCTTGGAGTTAATGTGAATGTATTCATATTATTGGGATCGAGTTAGGAGACTCAAGAATTACAGACATTCCAAAGTTAATACTGCAGATTAGTGATGCTTTATTTTTGAGAGAGTCTCATAACCAGTCTCCACTTTTTATTTCCCAAGTCTTTATAATAGAGGTAATATTTGTAAGGTGGAAATTTAATGATGTGCTTGATATCTAATAAACTACCATAAAATTCCTCGGTACAGAGCTTCTGGTCAAATAATAGTTAGTTCTGTCCAGTTCTTTTTAAAAAGTTAGCATAGCTTTAACAAAGAATGTATTTTCAAGTCCTCTTAGCTTTTCAGATTTAGCTTTAGATTGAAGTGTTAGCAGTAATAATAGTGGCTGTATGGGAAATTGTTTTCATGTAATGAAATTACCGTTTATTGTGTGTTCTTGTTTTACATCGCTTAGCTGTTTTGTTTTTGTTGTAGCTTGTGCCACTTTGCCATTTAAATTGTCCTGCTTTATTTTTCTTTGTTCTTAATTGTTTTTTCCACTTAGTACTGGAGATGAAACTCAGGAAACTCGAGGGAGGCATGCTAGGCAGTCATTCAGTGAGCTGTTTGCAGTCTACATTTCCAGCTTTTGTTTTTTTTAATGATTTATTTTTATTTTATATGCATTGGTGTTTTGCTTGCATGTATGTCTGTGTGAGGGTGTCAGATCCCTTGGAACTGGAATTGCAGGCAGTTGTGAGCTGCCATGTGGGTGCTGAGAATTGAACATGGGTCCTCTGAAAAATCATCCAGTGCTTTTAACCACGGAGCCATTTCTCTCCAGCCCCTGCTGTTCGGTTTGTTGAAAAAATTTTTTAAAAAGTGTTTTCTTAATATTTTCAGAGACACTGATAGATTATCTATTGTTTAATCTTAGAACAATAACAAAGCTGTTACAGAAAAGAATAATGTTCGTCCCGTAACCTGAAATTTCTCGAGATAAAAACTTGTCATACACCATGTTTAAAATACATTGTTTTTAATTTACTTTATGTGTATAGATGTTTTGCCTGCTTGTATGTTTGTGCACCATGTGCATGCCTGGTGCCCAGAGAAGCCAGAAGTGGGCATTGGATCCCCTAGGACCGGAGTTACAGATGGTTATAAGCCCCCATGTGGGAATTGAACCTGGTTCCTCTTGAAGAGAATTCAGTGCTCTTAACCTCTGAGCCACCTCTTCAGACTCTTAATTAAAAAAAAAAAAGTATGAAGTTCACAGAAAAAGTACCCAGAGACAGATTTCCTAAACATCCCCAAGCAGACAATTTTGAAAAAAAATTTCCCCTTCCCCCACTAAACATGAGATAATGTTTTTAGGGAGTAATATTTTATGTAACCAGGCCTACTGCCTGCTTGATCCTTCCTGTCCTTTTCTGTCTCTCCCCCCCTCTTCCTTTTCTGTCTGCCTGTCTTTCTGAGATAGGGTCTCATTATACATCCATGGTTGTCTGGTTGTCCTGGGAAATCATATAAACCAGGCTGGCCTCTGCTTCTCAAGTACCAAGATTAAAGAGCATGTGCCATCAAACCTAGCTTTTTTCCCCCCCTCCCCGTCTCTGTGTAGCCTTGCCTGCTCTAGACTTTGTAAACCAAGGTGGCCTTGAACTCACAGAGATCTCCCTGCTTCTGCCTCCCCGAGTGCTGGGATTATAGGTGTGGGCCACTGCGTCTGTGTCTGTCTGCGTATGGGTATGTGCCTCTCAGAGGCCAGAGGTGTCTCCTGTAGTTGGAGTTGCTGTTGCTTATGAGCCATCTGACTAACGGTATTAGGAACCTAACTCAGGTTTATTGTGTGTTCGTTTTGCTTCTGTTTTATATCTCTTAGCTATTTTGTTTTTGTTTTAGCTTGTGCCACTTTGCCATCTCTCTAACTCTGCTGTGCCAGTTAGGAGGAGGTACAATGGCTTAAACTATGTATGTTTTATGTTAGTTTAGTTTTTGAGGTACGGTTTCACTGTGTAGTACCTGCTGCCCTGGAATGTAAAGTGGCTGCGTATGGTGGTACATGTTTTTAATCTCAGAACCTTGGGAGGTAGAAGCAGGTGGGTCTCTAGAGTTTTGAGAACTTTTGCTTCAAATTCCTAAATGTGGAGGTCACTGGACATGAACCTCCTGGCTTCCTTCTCAATTATACAATGAATGTCTTCCTTTTTCTTTTATGTTGCTTCCGACATTACAAGTAATCACTATTGTAATTTTACGTGCATTGGTGTTTTGCCTGCATGGATATCTGTGAGGGTATCAGATCCCCTGGAACTGGGGTTACAGACAGGTGTGAACTGCCATGTGGTTGCTGGGAATTGAACCGGGGTCCTCTGCAAGAGCGGCCAGTGCTCTTAACCATTGAGCCATCTTTCCAGCAACCCCCACCCCAAATAGTCTTTCTTGGGTCTTTTTTTTTTTTTTTTTTTTCCTTGTAGTAAGTATAGAGATTGAACTCAACTTCTCAATCTATTTTTTCCACATTGACTAGAAAAGGAGTTTTTAAAATATATTAGATCTATAATTATATTTTTGAGACTTTCTATTTCTAGTAACACATTTATTAAACTGGTTCACTAACATTTAGTCTCTTTATGTGTGTTATATGCATTTTATTATAGTCTACTAGGAGAAGATTTCTTTAGGTCTGATATTAATTCCGATATACTTTTAAAGTGTAAAAATAAGCCAAGCATGGTGGCGTACACTTTGATACCCAGCATTGGGGAGACAGAGACAGGTGGATCTCTCTGAGTTGAAGGCCAGCCTGGTCTACAAAGTAAGTCTAGGACAGCCAGGGCTGTTACAGAGAAACCATGTCTTTAAAAAAAAAAAAAAAAAAAAAAAAAAAAACCTAAAAATAAATAAAGTGTAAAAATAGTTACCAGAAAATTCCATGATTGAACTCAGTGCTATAAATGCTCTGGTAACTTATGAAATATAATTATTCACAGTATTATTTTGGAGACTTCAATTTGCCACGAGACAAGTTTTTAAAAGAACAGATCAAATTGGATGAAGGCTGGGTACCTTTGGAAATAATGATAAAATTTAACAGGTAAGACTTTTTTGTTTGTTTGTTTGTTTACCTATTTCCTATTTCCGGGGATAATACCCAGGAACAAGTGCTTCCATTGAACTACGCTATTATGGGGGCTAATAAACACAAAATCTTCAAAAAGTTCTTTAAGTTTTCTGTTACTGTTAAGAACTACTACTAAGCCTGCTTTTATAACGTTTTTTGTATGTACTCTTCAGGCTAAACCGGCTGACAACAGACTTTAATGTAATTGTGCAAGCATTGAACAAATCTAAGGCAAAACTCATGGAAGTGAGTGCAGACAAAACTAAGATCAGAAGATCTCCCAGCAGACCCCTCCCTGAAGTGACGGATGAGTATAAGAATGATGTAAAAAACAGATCTGTTTATATCGTAAGTAGGTCTTCTGTGCATTTCGTATTACCTACATTTAGATGAAAAATACATGAGGTGAAAGAATAAATGCTCAGGAACTACATTTGGCTAATTGGTGCTTTTTGCCAGTGTACTTCTAAGCTTTATCATTGTTAATGTTAAATTGTTAATTCTCTTTTTAAACCCTGTCCTATTAATAGCTGGGTTCTATAGTAATTTTCATTAGCACATTAGTTTCTAAACACATAATGGAAAGCTTTAAACACAAGAAAGTAGATTGAATAGTGTTAAGTACCATTGCCAAACCTCAACAGTTCTTAACGTGTAAATAATCCTTTGTCTCTGCTCCAGCTGAGTTATTCTGGAGCAAATCTCAGGTGAATCACCTTATTGCACTCGAGAATAAGGTTGTTAAACAATTAAGAGAACGGGGAGAAATACTCTTAAAACTCTGGCTTCCTTTTGAGACAAAATAAATCAGTTTATTCTGGGGAGAGTTGTTCACCCAAGAGTCATTGTTTGTACTTCTTTTTCCACTTTTTACAGAAAGGCTTCCCAACTGACGCAACCCTTGATGACATAAAAGAGTGGCTCGACGATAAAGGCCAAATACTGAATATTCAGATGAGAAGAACATTGCACAAAACATTTAAGGTATGATTATTTGATATGGACTTTCTACTTGTGAAATACAGCTTTAAAGAAACTTTTTCTATCCTTTTATAGGGGTCAATATTTGCTGTGTTTGATAGTATTCAGTCTGCAAAGAAGTTTGTGGACACCCCTGGCCAGAAGTACAAAGATACAAGCCTGCTAATACTCTTTAAGTAAGTCTTTTCACTTGTTTCTCAGGCCACAATATTGTTTGGAATTGATAAAATGGGGTAAGATATAAACAGCATCCCATGTACAGTTAATATTAATTTCAGTATGCTCCAAAATAGTGTATGTTCAGTGGCGGTTATAATAGTCTTTTGAGAACATGAAAGTGTTTTTAGAACCCTTTCTAAGCTGAAGGTGTGTATGCCTGTGACGGAGGTGCATGGGTGCTAGCCATAGCGTATATGTGGTCAGAGAGCAACTCTATTCATTTCTCTCCTGCCAATTACATGGAGTCCAATGATTGAACTCAGGTCATCAGTCTTGTGCAGCAAGTGTTTTTTCTTACTTATGGGTGGATCCTTAGGATCAAACTTGGATTGTAAGGCTGAGCAGCAGGTTATTTACATGATGAGCCATCACTCTAGCCCGATTAATACTTTTTCATTATTAGTGACTAGTGAGAAAAATTGTTTTTGTATTTATTTGCATCTAAAATTTAGATAATCAAGCAAAATATAGATAACCAGAATGCTGAAATGTTTGGTTTTCATGTTTGGTCATTTTTTGGTTTGTATAAACATGTTTTAACATACATGTAGTATAAAGATTTGAGGCTTGGACCACATTCTTGTCAAAACAAAAGATAGTATAGCAGGCTGTAGATGCATCAGAGGTGAAGAGTGCTGATTATGGGACTAGAGAGATGGCTCACTGCTTAAGAACACTATCTGCTCTTCCAGAGGTCCTGAGTTCAATTCCCAGTTCCCAGCAACCACATGGTGGCTCATAACCATCTATAATGTGTTCTTATACCCTCTTCTGGCCAAAAGGTGTACATGCAGATACACAAAATCAATAAATAAATTATTAAAAAAATAAAAAGACCCAGATGTGATTCCCAGCAGCCATATTCAATTGCCCAAAGCTCTACTCTTTATAACATGCTCTTCAGATCCCAGGTATCAGGCATGCATGAGACACACGGGTATACACAAGAGCAAAACACCCATACACATAAAATAAAAACTTTCTTTTAAAAGTGAGGACAGGCTCCCTCTGCATGTATGGTAGTTGTGCATGCCTTTAATTTCAGTGCTCAGGAGGCAGAGGCAGGCAGATCTCTTTGTCTTTGTGAGCTTAGCCTCTGTTTTGTGTTCTTTAGGGAAGATTACTTTGCCAAAAAAAATGAAGAAAGAAAGCAGAGCAAAGTGGAAGCTAAATTAAAAGCGAAACAGTAAGTCTGTTGAATTCTTTATGACATATTAAACTTCCTTAATGCTTTGGCAAGTTTAACTAGTGGTTCTGGGATAAGCTGATGAGCTTTGACATGAGTGGTAACGGGTCTGTCTTTATTGGTAATGAAAACTGGCCGCATGATGCCTTGATAACCTGGAGGCCATGTTGCTGCTGCTGTATGATCAAGAAAGAGTCTAAGGGCTTTGGTGACTGAGTGGGTTGGTGATAAGGCTATGTAGTTAAATTTAAACACATGATAATCACAACACATTTATTTTTAGAGAACATGAAGGAAGACACAAGTCAGGAAGTACCGAAACAGTAAGTATTGATAACTAAAAGACAAGATAATTTGAGTTAGCCTTTTTAGCAAGTTAGAGTATGTGTTCACTGTGTACGCTGTTGTACACCACTGCTATTGTGTATAGGTCAGAGGCCACCATGTGGAACCCAGGGATGACGCTCAGGACGTCAGCCGTGGCAACAAGCACCTTTACCTGCTGACCAATCTTGCTGGCCCCTAAATTGTATTCATTTATATAGAGATAAGGTCTCACCATATTAATCTGGCTGACCTAGAATTGGCTGTGTAGGTCAGTTAGGCCTCAAACTTGGAGAGATTGACCTGTTTCTGCCTCCCAATTGCTGGCATTAAAGAAAGGCATATCATGTCCTGCTAGAATAACTGGGTAAGGACTTCTTACAGATTGTGTGTAAGTAGCTGGGCGTGGTGGCGCGCGCCTTTAATCCCAGCACTCGTGAGGCAGAGACAGGTGGATTGCTGTGAGTTTGAGGCCAGCCTGGTCTACAAATTGAGTCTGGGACAGCCAAGGCTACAGAGTAACCATATCTCAAAAACAAACAAACAAACAAAAAACCAGATTGTGTGTAAGTGACCATAGAAGTGTCATTGTAATATTGACACACAAATAATAATATTTGGAATTATTACTTACTATTAAACCATCACCTGTAAAAGAAACTAAAGAAAAGCCATTGTAAAATAGGACAGCAGAGAAGAATACACCACGTGGCTGCATTTAAAAAATCACTGATGTCTCTTTCCTTGTGTAGGTATAGAATGGTGTGAGGCATTTTGTAAGGTTGTGCTTAAGAAAATCTTTTGATGTTTTTATATTTTTATAGAGAGCTCTAGAAGGAAAGATGGGATGCCTACTGAAGTTTTCAGGTGACTTGGACGACCAGACCTGTAGAGAAGATTTACACATGCTTTTCTCAAATCATGGTGAAATAAAATGGATTGACTTTGTCAGAGGAGCAAAAGAGGTTTGGAAATATCTGTATCCTTATTAGCAACCAGTTATAAGCCTATAGAATGTTGTCTGATAGAAGAAAATTTTATTTATTTATTTTTTTTAATAAAGCATGTTGATTAAAATAGTTCCTATTTAGTCACTTATTTTGTCTTTAGTCCTTGTACTGGATGTGCTATCTTTTTTTTTTTTTTTTTTTTTTTTAAATAAATACCCAATCCTACTGATAACCCAAAAATGATAGGATTTTTTCCCCCCAAAGTAGTATAAACTGGTATTGGTCATTGAAGTTTACTTTTAAAGCATCCTTCCTAGTATGCAGTAAAATGCATTGAAAATATCAACAGTTACAATAGGTGTGTGTGGAGGGGGGGGAGTAAAGAAATTGTAAGGCTACAGAAGAGTCAAACATTCATTTTTCTCTTTGATGTGTAGGGAATAATTCTCTTTAAAGAAAAAGCTAAGGAAGCACTTGAGAAGGCCAGAAGTGCACATAATGGTAACCTACAGTTAAGGAACAAAAAGGTGACTTGGAAAGTACTTGAAGGACATGTGGAAAGAGAGGCAATGAAAAAAATCATGGATGATCAGCAAGAATCCCTAAACAAATGGAAGTCAAAAGGAGGAGGTCATTCTCGTTTTTCATCAGTAGTTGGTTGTTTTACCTCATCTTTACTTGAGTAAAAATCTTATTTTTTAGCATGCTTAATTTTTGATGAAGTTCTCGATCATGTTTGTACAGGCCGCAGATTTAAAGGAAAAGGGAAGGGAACTAGACCTGGCTATGGTGGGCCACCCAAAGGAAGAGGACACTTTCAGGGAAGGAGACCAAGATTCGATGATGATGATCGTCATCATCGTCGTGGTTCAGGTTAGTCTTTTCCAAGTCCTTTGGGGAGAGAAGTCTTCTATTTGGTAAGAAGTTTTCTTCTCTGTGTAAGTGCTACTCTTTTTTTTTTTTTTTTTAAGATTTATTTATTTTTTACAATATTTTCTCTGCATGTGTTCCTGTACACCAGAAGAGGACACCAGATCTCATTATAGATGGTTGTGAGCCATCATGTGTTGCTGGGAATTGAACTCAGGACCTCTGGAAGAGCAGCCAGTGCTCTTAACCTCTGAGCCATCTCTCCAGCCCCAAGTGATATTCTTGAATTAGTACCAGCTTCCTTGTTTACGTTTTTTAACAAGTAAGAGGGTGGTTGAAAGATGTCTTTAGAGAGCAAAAGGTCTGTACTCAGGGGAAAGCCTTTTTTACTTGAAGGGAAGTTCCTAAAAAGAATTTTTTAAAGGAAGCTATTAGTTGGGCATGACGGCCCACACCTTCAGTCCCAGCACTCTCTGAGTTCGAGGCCAACCTGGTTTACAAAACAAGTCCAGGACAGCCAAGGCTACACAGAGAAACCCTGTCTCGAGTTAAAAAAAAAAAACAACAAACGAAAAGAAGCTATTATTACTTATTGTACCCAATATTAATAGAGCAGTGCTGACATTGAATTTAACAAAATTTATTTGTAATTTTATAGGACCAATGAAAAGAGCAAGAGATGGAAGAGACAGAGAAGAACCAGCATCAAAGCATAAGAAAAGAGAGAATGGTGCTAGAGACAAGTAGTTTAATAAGCAACATTTTTATTCATCTTAGTTAGATTTTAAGCTGCTTTTTGTCTTCGGAAGCTTTTAAAAAGAAAAGCGAATTAGGTCCACTTCAATGTCCACCTGTATAAAAGGAAAATTTTTTTCGTTTGACTTGTCTTCTTTTTGTTGTTATCCAAATGGAAGTTTTTTTAAAATGTATAGTTCTGTTTGTGTTGGGACGATTCAAATATGAAGAGGAAGACTCTTCCTCCCTTAATTGCCTTTGTAATATGAGAATGTATTAGTACAGACTTGTAAAATATATGCTGTATAAAAATAGCCAACAGTTGACTTCTTCTTTAATGTTTTGTTCTTAAAACTTATCACAAAGAACTGCAACTAGAATATTGACTGCTGTGAGTATGGGCCCTTCCCATAATTAATTTGTCTAATTCCTCAGACTGGCTTTCTGTTTACCCACGAACTTGGTAAGAGTGGAACTGGCTAGTACAAAGCTTTTGAATAGAAATGTACATAGGCCATAATTGGGAAACTTACTGATTTCTTTTTATGAAAGTTGTATAATGCTGGCAGGTCATATCGAAGCTCTGTAAAACAAGCCAAACATTCACTTTAAAATTTTTAAATGCTGAGCTGGGCGTGGTGGCAGACAACTTTAATCCTAGCACTCGGGAGGCAGAGGCAGGCGGATCGCTGTGAGTTTGAGGCCAGCCTGGTCTACAAAGTGAGTCCAGGACAGCCAAGTATACATAGAGAAACCCTGTCTCAAAAACAAAACAAAAAATAATAGGATATATATAGCTGATAATATCATACCCAGGCTTGTTTCAAAAATTTCCTATCCGTTTTTAGTAATGGCAAGTCCTACTTATTTTCTCCACTAATAAAAAAAAAAGCCCATTTTTCATATTCCTTCCTAATTTATAATATAAATTCTCAAATACTTTTACTATTGACCAGTGATAGGATGAAGCGTCTGCTCTCTCATGTCTTCCCATAGGCCACAGCAAGTCACCTGGCAATCCTGTTGAACTGCATTGTAGGTCTGAGTGGAGCCTATAATTCTATTTTAGGCTCCAGTTAAAGCTGGTGGTCTTTTTTTTTTTAAGTTTTTTTTTTTTTTTTCCGAGACAGGGTCTCTCTGTGTTAGCTGTGGCTGTCCTGAACTCACTTTGTAGACCAGGCTGGCCTCGAACACACAGCGATCCGCCTGCCCCTGCCTCCCAAGTGCTGGGATTAAAGGCGTGCGCCACCATGCCCGGCCTAAAAGCTGATGGTCTTAAAACCACTTTCGGAGTACCAAATGTTTGGCTTAGTATAATATTGGGACTATTATAAAGTGCTTCTATATTGAGTTCTGTTACAGAAATTATGTTTGGGCTGACAACACTACATACAATAAGACAGGTAGATGCTTTTAACACTACAGGACCAATTCATGGTAAACTGATCATATGAAAAATAAAATGGCAGCCTGGTGCTTTAAACCACAGCATTCAAGAAGCAAAGGCAGGCAGAATTCTTGAACAAGGCCTGGTTACATAGTTCTAGGATAACCAAGAGCTATACAGAGAGACCATGCCTCAAAATGAAAAAGGCTGTTCATTGCCCATTTTCCCTGTCTTCTTATTGACCCCAGTGCCTTGTGCATGCTAAGGAAGCACACTACTACATTCCTAGTCTTTGTTGTACTGTGGATTTCAAACTTCTCAAAACTACCAGATGACATCTACCTTCTGATGTTTTTTCTGTTGTGATATTGGCAAACTTATTCAATTTAGTAAAAGGGGGAAAAGGCATCTCTTTATAATTACAATGTAGATGTTTATATTGTCTTCCCTCCCTCCTCCCTCCCAAAAACAAACTCATACTGGTGGTATTAAGCTGTATATCAGGCATAAATTGCTAGCATTTTCAAATACTGGATTTCATACCAGTCCTACCATGTTCAGACCTGTGTTTTCATTCATTGAGGATAGTAGTCTTCTGCTCAGCTAGCTCCTGGTATGACCAAGTATCTACACGCCATTACTTTTTTTTTTTTTTTTGCTTTGGTGATTTGTTTGTTTGTTTTTATTTTCCCAGACAGTGTTTCTCTTTGTAGCTTTGGCTGTCCTGCCTCTGCCTCCTGAGCTCTGGGGTTACAGGCATGTGCTACATTGGCCAGCTATTCCTTTTTTTTTTTTTTTTTTTAATGTATTCAGTGCTCTGTCCTGTCTGCCTGTACACCTGCATGCCTAATCGTAATGAACCACCATGTGGTTGCTCGGAAATTGAACTTAGAACATCTCACCAGCCCCACCACTACATTTTTTTTAAGGCAATGCAGGGCCTATGTGGGGATGTTTCAGGAGCATAAGCCTTAAATCCCAGCATGTGGGAGGCAGAGGCAGGCAGATATTTGAATTTGAGGCCAGCCTGTAAGAAAATTCATTAAAAGAGCCAAAGGAATTCAAACCTTGGTAAATGTTTACTGCATTTCCAACCAACTACCAAACTGGATAGCATTCCGTAATATTTTTTTCAAGCCGGGTATGATGGTGCACACCTTTAATTCCAGCACTCGGGAGGCAGAGGCAGGCAGGTGGCTGTGAGTTGGAGGCCAGCCTGGTCTACAAAGTGAGTCTAGGACAACCAATGCTACAGAAACCCTGTCTCGAGAAAACAAAAACGAAAATAGGATTTTTTTCAATACTTTAAAGGCTGGCCAGTGAGGCATGGTGGTACATGTCTGTAATCCTAGCAGTCAGGAGGCAGAAGCAGGCAGATCTCTTGAGTTTGTGGCCAGCTTGGTCTACAGAGTGAGTTCCAGGACAGCCGAGAATACAGAGAAACCTTGTCTGAGAAACAAAAAAAACAAAAACCCAAAGAAAGCCTTAGGCTGGCCTCTTGCCCTTTTAAGTAAATATGGCTGAGATTTAGCTTACCTGCAATAATTTCTATCTTGACTTTCCATTCTGCAGCTTTCTTCTGAATATGCTAAGGACAAATAATATTTTCATATGAGTTGATGTTTAGATAACTTTTAAACTGCTAATGTTTGAGGTTAAAATTTCAAGTTTTTCAATAAAAATTAGAAAACAAAGCCAGGTGTTGTGGCACAGGGTCATGAACCATCGTGTGGTTGGTTGTAAATTGAACTAAGGACATCTCATGAGCCTCACCATTACATTTTACAAGAAAATGCAGGACCCAGATGGGGGTCTATCAGGGGCACACGCCTTTAATCCCAGCACTTGGGAGGCAGAGGCAGGCCCAGGACAGCCTTGGCTGTTACATAGAGAAACCTTATCTTGGAAAAAAAAAAAAAAAAAAAAAAAAAAAGGCGGATCACTACAGTGTGGTCTACAAAGCCAGAGGCAAGGCTACACAGAGAAACCCTGCCTCAAAAAAACAACAAAAACACAGTAGGATTCTTCCAACAGTATTTTGAGTCTAGGACAGCCATGGTTACACAGAGAAACCATGTCTCAAAAAACCAAAAGAAAAAGAAAAGGAAAGAAAAAAGAAAAAATTCAGGCCTAGCATGGTGGCGCACGCTTTTAATCCCAGCACTTGGGAGGCAGAAGCAGATGGTCAATGGAGTTTGAGGCCAGCCTGGTCTACGAAGCAAGTCCAGGACAGCCAAGGCTACACAGAGAAACCTTGTCTCGAAAATCCAACAAAACAGAACAAAACAAACAAACAAACAAAAAAAAAAAACTGAGAGGCAGGCCCACTTGAGTCTTAGTTTGAGGCCAGTCTGGTCTACAAAGCCAGCGCAAGACAGCCAGGGCTACACAGAGAAATCTTGTCTTGATAAAACAGAAAGGAAAATGGATAAATTCACCAAAATCCATAATCTACAGAATGTAGCTTTATTTCACTAGCTAGTAACAGCTATCCTGGGACTATTTGGCAGAGATCTCTGTCAACAGGCAATTCGGTGGCAGGGCGGTAGAGAAGAGCAAGGTCTGGAACCTGCCTTTGGAACTGCAGGCTACTACTTAGCACCTAAAGCAAGTAGCCCTGGAGAAAGAATTCTCGGCCTGCCTCACTTTAAGGTTAACACCCACAAAAGGTTCCTACTTCAGATCCAAGGGGACAGAAGAGGAATGCTGGGGCTTGCTGGCTTCCAGGTTCATAGATCTGCTTGCAAGGAGGAGGAAGTGAGGGCGGTGAAGTGTTCACTTCCAGCCTCCATGCATAAATAGCTGTGATGTTCTCCCTTTCCACACAGATACATAAAACCTTAAACAGGTCTTTAAAAATCACAAAAACTGTTGAATTTCTGTAGGATACACACACGAATGATATAACTCCATGGAATTTTAGGATCCTTGGCAAATTTGTAAGAAATAGATTGTGACATTCATTGAGTGCTAAGGCTGGTGAGATTAGATTCTATGGTAGCATATGGTTTGTTATGGTAGAGATCTGAAGGGATGAGGGGGTGAGTGGGATAAAAGCCCAAAGAGCAGTCCCAGGCTTCCCTAGTCTACTGCTGTGCTGTGTCTGTGAGCAACCAAATTCTCCCCATGCTGATTATGAATAGTACTTCATTATAGTGGCCTATAGCTAAGGCCCCTGGGGTAAGCCAGGGACAGTGGTGTTGAAGGGAAGTTACAAGCTTTACAACAGGCATATCTATACCATACAGGAAAGGACTCTCAATATTTGAAGAAAATTCATTCCTCCTTCCCAGTGTACACAGTACTCACCAGATCAGTCAATGAAATTAGTTTCTTTTCTAGGGAAATATTTTTTGCGCTAAGTTAATTAAATTAATAAAATCTAACAAAGAAATGCTGATAATTATTTTCCCTCCCCTCCATTAGTATATTGGCAATACCACTCAGCAAAGATGAAAGATAATAAATTGTATTTATTTTAAGATTTGTCTTTGTGTAACATGTGCCTGGTGCCCTCAGAAAACATTAGAGGGACGGGAGTGAGCAATGTGGGTACTAGGGATTGAACCCACATCCTCTGCAAAAGTAGCTAGTATCTCTAACCACTGAGCCATCTCTCTTGCCCTTCTATTTTGTGTGTGTGTATCACATGTGTATGTGGGCATACATGCAGGTTTGTTCAGAGGCCAGAGCCATCAGATCCTCTGGAGTACAAACTGCTGTGAGCTGAACGCGGATCCTCTGCCAATGCAGCAAGTACTCCTAACCACTGAGTCCCCTCTCCAGCCCAATAATGGTTCATTCTGATTGTCAGTCTGATACACTCTAGAATCCCTAGGTAAGAGGCCAGCAAGGGATATCTCGTATCGCGGTTGTATGTGGGTGATTTTTTTTCTTTTTGATTTACTCATTATATTTTACTCCAGTATTTTGCCTGCATGAATGTCTGTATACCATGTGTATTCTTGGTGCCCTAGGTCAGGAGAAGACATCAAATTCCCTGGAACTGGAGTTACGGATGGTTGAGAGCCACCACATAGGTGCTGGGAATTGGGCCTGGGTCCTCTGCAAAAGCAACAAGTGCTCTTAAGCTCTGAGCCACCTCTCTAGCTCCCAGGCTGATTTGTTGCTCATGTTAATTAATGTGAGAAGAAAGACAACACCTTTGAGTATCACCATTTCCTGGCTTCCACCCTGGGTAAATGTAGAGAGCAAGCTGAGCACTGCAAGTGTGCAAGCACGCATTCTTCCTGCCTTGAGAGCAAGCTGAGCACTGCAAGTGTGCATTTTTTCTTCCTGCCTTGATTTCCTGCTATGATGGACTGGAACTGTGAACTAAAATAAACCTTTTCTCACCTAAGTTCCTTCTGGTCAGGCTATTTTAATCACAGAAACAGAACAATACAGGGACTGAATACAGGGACTGAATTCAGGTCGACTGGCTTGGTGGCAAGCACCTTTACTGGCTGAGTCATTTTATTGAACTACTTAACATGTTTTGAGACAAGGTCTATCATGTATCCCAGGCTGCTTTGAAACTCCTTATGCCTTCACTTCCTGAGCACTGGAATTATAGGTGTGTACCACCCCATCTGGTTTATGGTCTGATGAGATCTGATGTATACAAGGCTGGCCTTTGAGCTTCAATTTATCCTCCTGCATTTACCTCCCACGTGCTAGAATTACAAGCAGGTACCAACAAGTAATTTTATACCTTTTTGTTTTTTGTTTTTTTTCTGAGACAGTTTCTATATGTAGCCTTGGCTATCCTAGACTTGCTGTGTACACCAGGGTGGTCTTGGACATACAGATTCTGCCTGCCTCTGCCTCCCGAGTTTTATAGGTAAGTGCCACCACCGCCCAGCTGCAATTTTATATGTTTAAAGGGGCTATTAAATTACTGTATACCCAGATTTTATTCCTTTGACTGCCTGGACCTTTTTCTTTTTGCTGTGTATGCCTATATGTACATGTGTAAGTACATGGCATGGAGAGATTAGGTTGATACTTGGTGTCGTCTTATCATTTCTGAGACAACAGGAGGTGAAGACAGGGAATGTGGAGAGACGGCTCAGCAGTTAAGAGTACTTACTGTTCTTCAGAGGACGCCGGTTCAATTCCCAGCGCCCTCGGCAGATCAAAACTGTCTGTAAATCCAGTTGTGGGGATCTGATGACTTCTGGTCTCTTTGGGCAATAGGCAAAATATTCCTCATACACATAAAATTAACAAAGCCAAATCTTTAGATATACAATTTCAGGTAAGATTAGTAGATAGCAACGAGCAATTAGATATGCCAGACATGGACCTAATGTTTCATAAATATTAACTGATTTAATCCAGAAAAGTATATGAAATATAGCCTGTTCTTAGTTCCTAAGATTACACGGTTAAGGAAGGGCTATGCATGGTCTGGACCTCGGCCCCTCACAGATGTAGCTGATGAACCCCAGGCTTCACGTGGGTCCCCTAGGAAGGGGAGTGGGGCTGTCTCTGACATGGACCCTGTTGCTTGCTTTTTGGCCACCCTCGCCAGGCCACAGGGGAAGAGGACATGCTCAGTCCTGGTGCAACTTGGTGAGCTGGGGTAGGGGGGCTCCCCTTTTCTGAGGAGTAGAGGGGGAGGGAGAGGGTAGGACCAGGAGAGGAGGGAGGAGGCTGTGATCCGGATGGAAAGTGAATAAGTAAATTAGGGTCATATAGATAATTCTGAAGCCCAAGTGCCTTGACCAGGGTAACAGCTAAGATGGAGCTGACTTTATAATGTTATCCAGGACAGGCTGGGTATAGAACATTATGCTATAGTAACCTTCACATATTTACTCGTTGCAGTGTCCCAAAATACATCATTTCACGATTATTATATGTGCTACATGCTTGCAGAAGAATAATAGTTTTTTTTCTTTTTTTGTAACATTCATATATTTGACGTGTAGCCTAATGTTCCACAGCACACACATGGGTTCTAGAGATCTGGTTTGAGTCATCTTACTTGACAGAAAGCCCCAGTCCCTTATTCCCTGGGCCATCTCACCAGCCTAGAATAGGTGGATTCTGAGCTCAGACCTAATTTTCTTTAGACCATGTTTTTAAAAATCAGCCCTTGGACCAGTGAGATGGCTCAGTGGGTAAAGGTCACTTGCTGCCCAGCCTGATGGATCTGAGTTTGGTCCCTGAGATCCTCCTCATGGTGAAGTGAACTGATTGCTGAAGGTTGACCTCTGACCTCCACATGTATGCCAGGACACATGCATGTTCACACATATACATGAAAATCAGTCAGTAAATAAAAGTAATAAAAAGCAAAATAAAAATAACAATTTTGTTGTTGTGGTTTTTTTTTTTTTTTTTTTCAAGACAAGGTTTCTCTGTGTAGTACTGGCTGTCCTCAAACTCAGAGATCTGCCTGCCTGCCTGCCTCTTGGAGTACTGGGATTAACAATGTAGGCCACCCCTGCCCACTAAAATAGTATTATTCTGATTTAGGCTTACTTCTCTAGTTGAGGATTTGTGTAAAGAATATACCGCTGTTCTTGCCAGTCCTAAAGCAGTCTTCAGAAAAGCCATGTCTGTCCCTGTAAGGAGTAAAAAGAGAAAATTCCTATCTATATTATATATTTCTTAGCAGAGAAGATTAAATGAATAGGATCAAGTAGCATTTCTCCAAATTCTAAAATTTCTAATTCAAATTCTTCAAAAAGGAGACAAGTAAGCCAGGTACAGAGGTGGTGGCATATGAGAGGCAGAGGCACTCAAATCTCTGAGTTTGAGGCCAGCCTGGTCTACAGAGTGAGTTCCAGGGCTGCACAGAGACATGCAGTCATAACAACATAATAATAAGGGTACAAAGTAAAATATTCAGAACAAGGGCTGGAGCTGGAACAGCGGGTGAGGAGTTAGGAGCACTTCCTGCTGTTCCTAAGGACTTGAGTTCAGTTCCAGCACTGTTACGCTGGCTCACAACCATAATTCCAGCTCCCAACTTCCAGGTATCTGACCCCTGACCTCAAGCACACACAAAGTTACAAACATAGGCTAAACCCTCACAGACAGAACAATTCTAAAATAGAAAATGTAGGGGCTGGAGAGATGGCTCAGTGATTAAGAGCACTGTCTGCTCTTCCACTGGTCCCAACAACCACATGGTGGCTCACAACCATCTGTTATCTATCTGATGCCCTCTTCTGGTACCAGGTGTACATGCAGACAGAGTACTCATATATATTAAATTTCAAAAGGATTTATTTAAGCCGGGCGTGGTGGTGCACGCCTTTAATCCCAGAACTCAGGAGGCAAAGACAGGCGGATCTCTGTGAGTTCGAGGTCAGCCTGGTCTACAAAGCAAGTCCAGGACAGTCAAGGTTACACAGAGAGACCCTGTCTCAAAAAAAAACAAAAACCAAAAACCAAAACCACAACAAAAAGGGCAAGAAAATAAAAAATTTAAACAAAACCACCATAGGCGGCAGAGATGATTCAGTGCTTAAGTGCACTCTCTAGATGCTCTTCTCAAGCACCTAAACTTGATTGCCAACAAACTACATGGTGAGTCACAACCTTGCCTCTTTGGGTACTGTACACATATAATTCAATGACATGTAGGAAAAAACAGCTATATACAAAATATGAATAAATCTCAACCTGTGTGGCACAAACCTTTAACTCCAACACTCTGAAGGCAGAGCCTAGAGTAGCCAGGTCTACATTCAGCTGTTTTGGTTAAAAAAAAAAAAATATATATATATATATATATATATAATTTTAGTATTCTAAGAGACTCAGAAAGGAGAGATTGGAGAATGCAAAGTATCCCAAATAATCTTGGTGCTGTGGGGGAGGTTAAACTGTGTGTTTTTGCCCTTTTCTTTATCCTATCTTGCCCATAGCACACACAAAAATAATCACAGAAAATCCCTGTGGGATACTTTGGAGCTCTGAGGCATTGATAACAAGTTCTAGCAGCTGAGAGTACTCTGTTTAGTGGCAGAGAGCATGTGCTCAGCATGGGAGAGCCCCGGGCCAGTCCCTGGGGTCCCCTCAACAACAACAAAACAAAAAAGAAAGAAAGAAAGAAAGAAAGAAAGAAAAGAAAAATCCAGGTTCTAGAAGAATAAAATGCTTTAAAAGTTTCATAAGCAGGCTGGGTGTGGTGGTGCACGCCTTTAATCCCAGCACTTGAGGCAGGTGGATCAATCACTGTGAGTTCAAGTCCAGCCTGGTCTACAAAGTGAGTCCAGGACAGCCAAGGCTACACAGAGAAACCCTGTCTCGGGGGAAAAAAAAAAGTTTCCTAAGCAAGGTGCAGTGGTGGCAGACGCCTTTAATCCCAGCACTTGGGAGGCAGAGGCAGGTGGGTCTCTGTGAGTTCCACAGCCAGGGCTACACAAGGAAACCCTGTCTCAAAACAAAACAAACAAACAAACAACAAAAGAAGTTTCATAAGCATTGGGGGACAATCAAATCATTCCAGTTATTAATCAGAAATTATAACAATATATGGGGCATAGGTGAGAAAAGGGCGGGAGGGTGGAAACAGGAAGATAAGGGCATTACAATCAGGATATAATGTGAATAAATTATAATAAAAAATTTAAAAGATGATTAAGTTCTCCAATAGACGATCACATGTGAGTTATAATAATTATAAAGATGACTGCTGATTTAATGAACAGTAGTAATAACAATCACTTAACCCAGATCGTTGCTCTATCAATACACTAACATGCTGTACTCTTGTTACTAACCTTTATTATTTTTGGTCCCAAAGGGAGGGTTCATAATTACTGTATCAAATAGCTTGGACATTCTGTCGGATAACGAGTACACATCACACTGAATCATATCAACATTCGATAACTCGAACTCTTCCACATTCCTGTCAAAGATGGCCAGGGCATCTTCATCTATGTCAAATCCAACACACAACCTACAAATACAAAATAAAAGACCACTTACAGGTTCCTAGCAAAGAAACAACAGTAGTTATTTTACCATGCATTTTTCAACCCATTAACAGAATAAGATTGAGTGCTGTTTTCAACTGCATGACTTCCCAGCCTGGCAGGGACTGGAAACTCAGGTTTGTATAAAGGGATAATTGCTGTTACCAAAAATTTGATTTCTTTCTTGTAAGTAAAGTTTTTGGTGTTCAGCCTATTCAAAATGTAGTCTATTAAATTTTTGATTCCCTCATCCTACTGGTAGCGTCCCATGAATATGTGCAATTGATCCTGTATACATTTAATGAAGGCACACATATCCAAATAGTAAAAGAAGATCACTTACCCGGCTCCTAACATTGCAGCCCCGATGCTTAGTATTCCACAGCCACATCCTAGATCTGCAACCATTCTATTTTCAATGTCATCATATGTATTATGGATTGTATAGAGCATGCATGCTACAAACAACAAAAACCAAATAGAAGCACATTGGGGAATAAGTTAGCAAACTTACTATTACAATCTAACGCAAAGGGCTCTAAAATAATATGCATGCCCCCAGCATGTAGATGCAGATGATTTATTTCCCAGTTTATTTTTTTAAAGATACAATGTAGTAATTTGTTATTTTGGAAACGACAACAACAACAAAAAATAACATAGACCAGTGGTTCCCAAATATTTCTGCTGAATGCAAGACTGAAAAAACTTCTACAAAGCTGCATAGATGCAGTTTTTCCTTTAATGCTGAAATATTACTCTGAGAGATTAAGTTTTATGAGCTATAGGCGTGGTGGCCCACACATGTAATCCCAGCACTCGGGAGGCAGAGGCAGACATATAGCTGTGAGTTTGAAGGACAGCCTGGTCTACAAAGCAAGCCCATGACAAGCCAGGGCTGCACAGAAGAATCCTGTCTGGAAAAACAAAACAAACATAATTTTTGTTTAGCCTTGGCTATCCTGCCTCCAACTCACATTGATCCGCCTGCCTCTGACTCTCCCTCCCGAGTGCTGGGATTAAATGCGAATGAACATGAAATAAGTCAGTCATTCTAGGTGAAATTATAAGTTTAGTAACCCTCTATTACATCTCCAAAACTATTCTGAAATTTTAGTCATCTGGGGATGGCAACATGGCTCTCAGAGGGTGAAAGTGCTCCCATGCCAACCCTAAAAACCCATATGGTGGAAGTAAAGTAACTACCACAAGTTTTCCTTAGACCTTAGACCGCTGATTGAGGGCAGAGACATGGGGCAACATCCCATAAAAAAATAACTGGAATTTAAAAAATACAAGGACACAACCCTTGTTTGCAGTATGTTTATCATTAGAATGCAGGTATCACAAACATCATCGACACACACAATGTAGACTTAGAGACGTTTTTCAAATTTATTTTAATGTGTACATGAGCTGAGCTGCCATGTGTGTACCGGGAATTGAACCCAGATCCTCGGGAACAGCCCATGCTGCTCCTAACTGCTGAGCCTTCTCCCCACCCAAACTAAACACAGAAGATCAGTAGATACAGATATTCATAATCGACAACAGAGATCTGAGAACAGAACAAATGACCAGGACGTCAGTAGCTGAGATCACAGAGGGGTCTCAAAAACAGCCTTTTGTTTTTTGTTTCTCTCATCACAACTGTAAACTCTCAGGGGCCAGACATTTGCTAGCCTTCTTGGAAACATCTGAATTTTCAGTGCCTAGAAACCGTTGGTACCAGTTAGGGGCTCACTAAATATTTGCTTAATAGGGACAAATTTCGTACTGAATCAAGGACAGAGATTCCTGTTGTGTCTCTCTGCCCTAGAGACAGGTTCCAGAAACCAGAGCTACATGCTTGTGGGAAGGTGAGGATGCTTTCCGTTTTTCACAACTTGCCTGTTTCCCCAAAGACTAATGCTGAGAGTGTAGCCGAGAACACAGCAGAAGCCAGTCATGGGTCACACCTGTTAGCAGAGTAGCAGGGAACACTTAGCCAAATGTCTTTGCTTGGGAAACTTTTTCATTTCCAAGAGAGCTGCTGTTTCTAAGCTGCCAACAAAATACTTAATTTTCTTTTATATGTGTTGGTGTGAGGGTCTCAGATCTCTGTTGTCGATTATGAATATCTGTATCTACTGATCTTCTGTGTTTAGTTTGGGTGGGGAGAAGGTTCAGCAGTTTGGAGCGCCAGTTGCTCTTCCCGAGGATCTGGGTTCGATTCCCAGTACGCACATGGCAGCTCTTGTACACATAAAAATAAATTTGAAAAATATCTCTAGGTCTATCTTGTGTGTGTCGATGACGTTTGTGATATTTGTATTCTAATGGCAAACATTCTGCAAGGAAGATCTGTTTGACATTGCTAATGGACACTCAGAAAACCAGTAAAAAGGCAGTGTGGTGGGGTTGGGTGTGTCTGCATGCTGCCATGTCCAAAACCTACTTAAGCTTATGTGGCGTTCGTTACTCTAGCGCATCGCTATCTCCGAATCACTGCTGATTTTCCTGACCTGGACAGGAAGAGCCCCCAGAAGTGGGCGGGATGATCGAGCCGCCCTACCTGCAATGTGCGGCCTGGTGGGATACTGTTCTAGAAGTAACTTGGGCTTTTGGAATCCATCCACTTCTTGCAGGCGGCTCTCCAGCTCCTTGAGCCTTAACTTCTTCATGCTTTTCTCTTTTCAGTTCTCGGCTTCCAGGGTTTGACAAGCACAGGAGCTGCAGGGAGGTCTGCGGAACCGGAAACTCTCCAGCGGTCCAGGCTGTAGGGTGTGTGGGTAGGGCAGACTACTTAGGAGTCAGCTAAGGAATCCGCACACGCCTCGCGGGGACTGCAGTCCAGGGCACCTAGGAAATCTAGGAACAATCGCCAGACTGGAACGCACACGCGATAGAGCGCCCTTACCCCATCTTCCCGCAGCGCCGGAAGCGCCGTCGCGCCTGCGTGCACTACTCCCGGAGCCGAGTTGCGACCGCTACTAAGCGCCAGCGTTCCGCCAAGACTACAGTGGGGTTTTGTTTTGTTTTCTGTTTTTAGTTCGCGTGAAAGAAGCGGCGTTTATCGGCCAAGCAAACCAGCCCTGATCAACCCTGGGAACGCCAGCTTTGTCTTCAGTACCTATAGCCCTGCAAAGGATGGGAGTGCTGGGGGGAAGGAGCGGGGAAGAGGGGAGAAGAGCTGACAGCCATGGGGGCAGGGAGGACACCAAGCAAGTGTGCCCCAAGTGTCAGAAAGTAGCCATCTACACCCACCTCTGCTTCCTTCTCCATTCGAATGCTCTGCTTTAAATTCTTGTCCTTTTTTTTATGAGGCATCGTGTTTCTTAACAGTTACTGATGTCAATGAACCCAGAAGAAGCAACATCGAAAGACTTCAAAGAAAGAATGTGTCGGCATGAGGAGCGTCCATTTTAGTCCCAAGCACTCAGGAGGACCTCTGAATTTGAGGCTAGCCTGGTGTATAGAGTGAGTTCCAGGCCAGCCAGGGCTACACAGTGAACAACGAATATGGTTGTGGTATCAAGTGAAGGACACACTGTGGGACTTGTTAGACTGGGAGCAAAAACTGTGGATCGTGGAGAAAATGGAAGTAGCCACTTAGCAGCAACTTTAAAAAAATACTTACAATTATGAAAAGAAGAGTGAGCCTGGCGTGGTGGCTCACGCCTTTAATCCCAGAACTCGGGAGGCTGAGGCAGGCAGATTGGTTTGAGTTCGAGGACAGCCTGCTCTACAAAGTGAGACCAGGACTGCCAAGGCCACCCCCCCCCCCCAAAATGGAGCACTTTAGACAAAATGAATAAACAAAGCACATATATGTATAGATGTGTATATATGTATGTGTATACATGAGCTATATGAGGAGGCTGGAGAGATGGCTCCAAGGTTATAAGCACTGACCGCTCTTACAAAGGTCCTGAGTTCAAGTCCCAGCACTCACATGGTGGCTCACAGCCATCCATAATGTGATCTGATGTCCTCTTCTGCTGTGTAGGTGTATGTGCAGGCAGAGCACTGGGTACATAATAATGAATAAATATTTTTAAAAAGACATATGAGAAGACAAGAGCATATCTAATAATAAACAAAATGTAGAAAATAGAAAGGGAAGTGTTTAAAATACAGAAATGGACATGGTGGTGGCTTATGCTTGTAGAAGTTGCTGAAGAGGCAATAACAGGTGAGTCTCTAAGTTCAAAGCCAGTCTGGTCCATGTAGAGAGTTCCAGGCCAGTAAAGCCTATATAGACCCTATCTTGAAAGAAAGAAAGCAAGCAAGAAAGAAAGAAAGAAAGAGAGAGAGAAGGCAAGCTGTTGAGGGGTGGTTGTTCACACCTATAATTCCCACCACTGGGAAGGCAGAACCAGGTGTGTCCCTGTGAGTTCAAGGCCAGGCTGGTCTGCAGAGTGAGTCTGGGACAGCCAAGGCTACACAGAGAAACCCTGTAGCGGGGGGAAAAAAAAAACCCAAACCAACAAACAAAAACAAAAAGCCTAGAAACAAGAAGAGAAATAATCAGATGCATTTATAATCTTTTACTTATTTATTTGTAATTTTTATTTTTTGTTTTTTTGAGACAGGGTTTCTCTGTATAGCTCTGGCTCTCCTGGACTCCCTTTGTAGAGCAGGCTGGCCTTGAACTCACAGAGATCCAGCTGGCTCTGCCCCTCCACTAGCCCCCCTACCCAGTGCTGGGATTAAAGGCATACACCACCAGGCCCTGCCATATTTTTGAGTTTTTGGGACAAGGCTTCTCTGTGTAGACCTGGCTGTCCTGCACTCGAACTCATGGAGTTCCACATACCTCTGCCTCCCAAATATGAGATTAAAGACATGCACCATGGCCCCCTAGCCTATTTTGATCATATCTGTATATATATATTTAATAAATTTAATGTTTGTTTTTGGTTTTTTTTTTAAAGACAGGGTTTCTCTGTGTATTTTTGGCTGTCCTGGACTTGTTCTTTAGACCTGGCTGGCCTCACACTCAGACATCTGTCTCCCTCTGCCTCCGGAGTACTGATTAAAGGTGTGCACCACAACAGCCTGGCTAATTTTTTCCTATTTTAAAAATCAGAAAAAAATAAGCAAAGAAATAAAAATCAGATGGAGGCCAGGTGGTGGCGGCGCATGCCTTTAATCCCAGCACCTGGGAAGCAGAGGTTGGAGGATCACTGTGAGTTCGAGGCCAGCCTGGTCTACAAAGTGAGTCCACCACAGCCAAGACTACACAGGGAGACCCTGTCTTGAAAAACCAAAAACCAAAACACCATCTTTTAATATTATTATGAAAGTGATCCTTATTTTTGTGGACTTTTGGAAATACCTTGGCTTTCCGCTAAATTCTACTGACCGAACTTTCAGAATTGCTTAGTAGAGCTGGGTGTGGTGGCACAGGCATTTAATCCTGCCTCTAAAAAGCATATTTATTCACAACAGTGAGTTTTATTAGATATCATAATAGCATTGTGGTTATACAGCATGTTGGTGGATATTTGAGGATGTAAGAATTAATTTGGTGGAATGCTGGGCGGTGGTGGCACACGCCTTCTTTAATCCCAGCACTGGGGAGGCAGAGGCAGATGGATCTTTGTGAGTTCAAGGCCAGCCTGGCTTACAAAAGCTAGTCCATCCAGGACAGTCAAGGCTACATAGAGAAACCCTGTCTCCAAATATCAAAAAAAAGAGGGTATGTGGTGGAGACATCCCATTCAGGGCTGAGTGTCCTCAGGTCTCTCACCCTCTGCTCATTGTCTGGCTTTGGGCCTCTGTGTTTCTTCCCAGCTGCTACAGGAAGAAGCTTTTCTGATCCTGGCTAAGCAAGGCACTAATCTATGTGTGCTCCAACACATCCCTCTCCAGAGCTCAGGGAACCCTGGGGAGGTGGGGACAAAAGTGTCAAAGCCAGAAAGGATGGAGGGCACCAAGAAAACAAGGCCGTTACCACATCTTTGATCCCATCATGATCACTAAGATTAACATCACTGAGCTGGGCATGGTGGTGCACGCCTTTAATCCCAGCACTCTGGAGGCAGAGGCAGGCGGATCGCTGTGAGTTTGAGGCCAGCCTGGTCTACAAAGTGAGTCCACGAGGGCCTAGGCTACACAGAGAAACCCTGTCTCGAAAGAACCCCCCCCCCCAAAAAAAAAAGATCAACCTCACTGTGATCTCTGAGATTGTGATCTGTAAAAACTTGTCTTTGGTTTGTCAAGGTTGAGCCCTAACTCACCTTTATTTCAAGAACTTCCTGTTGATTGTAAACAGGTGATTAAGGTGTGGTCCAGACAGGACAGGCTTACACACACCTTCAATCCAGGAGCTCTCTAAACACAGGATCTAAGAAAGTTAAGCCTAGGTCAAGAGGTGGAGCAAGAAACCAGCTGACAGGGATTACAGAGTGCGAGGAACTTTGAGGTGAGGGCTATTTAAGACAGCCTGTGGAGGCAGAAGGGGTCTTTGGTCTTTGGCACTTGTCTAGCTTGGGATTTTAGCTTGGCTCCTAACTTGTTGGCACCTCAGCTCCTTGGCCTTTGGCTTTTTGGGCTTTGAGCTAGCAAACCTTTTGTCTTGGTTTTTTTTCGGCGTTTTTCTCCTGGGCTGTCAGGTGAGCTAGTGATCCTTTTGGGCCTTTTCCGTCAGGAGGAGAGCTGAGAAGGAAGGACAGCTTGGTGCTTTCTCTGTGTCTCTGAGCTAGGTTTTTACCACCAAATTTGGCTCCTGTGTCTTGATTAGCTAAGTAAAGGATCTGGGACTTTTAATTACAACAACATTTTGACCCTCCAACGTGGGGCAGGATCACACAGACAGATCAATCCAGGTGAGGACAAACTGAGAAGCCATCAAGTTTGGTAAGTCATCTGGGAAATAGTCAAGAAGTGAATTAATTATGGAAAGTTACTGCAACCTTTTTATTTTGTATAGGTTTTTGGAGACAGGGTTTCTCTTTGTAACCTTAGCTGTCCTGGACTCACTTTGTAGGCCAGGCTGGCCTCGAACTCACAATGATTCACCTGCCTCTGGCTCCTGAGTGCTGGGATTAAACGCGTGTGCTACTATGCCCGGCCTACTAACTGGAACTTCATAGACTTTAGAACCCTGTTTAGTGCTACTTCAGATGGTCTAAAAAAAATAGACTAGTTAATGAAAAGCTAAACAACTTAAACGAAATTGGCTGAACACCAATTGTTATGATTATGATGCTCATATATAATTTATTATTAATACCCATAACAGATTTCTGTGCCTCTTCTAAGAAAAAAAAAGTTAGGGCTACAGGAAAAAGAGAAATGTGAAAAGTGCATACAAGCCTTAGAAGGGAAATTAGAGAGATGTATGAATGAGATTAAGGAAAAGACTGAGACACAGATAGAGGAATTTAGACAAACCTTAGAAAGACCTAAGAAGAAGAGTCAGATACAGACATAGGAAATTAGACAAGAGCCTCCTCCTTTCAAGCAGATAGATCTCTCTATGAACCCGGAAGCCAGCAAGCCCCAGCATCCTCTTCTGTCCCTTGGGATCTGAAGTTGGAGCCTTTGTGGCTCTTAGATCCAGCCCTCAGGTCTACACAGCAATTCCACCTAACCAGTGAGCCATCTCTCTAGCCTCTCAACTTGATCCTTAGAGGAAGGAAAGAGCCCAGAACTCATTTTCTGTGTGTGAGTTGGGGGTGGGGGGTGGGGGTGGGATGGAGAATAAACAGGACGAAGACGATAGACATGAGTAGGAAACAAAGATGGCATCTGAAATATTTGAGTCTAATTATGGGGAAAATATTGTATCAATTTGATGACACTTCAAAAGACCTCCAATATGGCCAACATGTATGCAATCATAAATGTCAACGTCTCTCAGCCTTCCGGAGTATCATACATACTTAATTTAATGGATCTGGTGCTGTGTAGGAGCAGTGTTCAGAAGGTTTGAATGAGGCAGGCCGAGAATTCTTTCTCCTGGGCTCCTTGCTTTAGGTGCTAAGTAGTAGCCTGCAGTTCCAAAGGCAGGTTCCAGACCTTGCTCTTCTCTACTGCCCTGCCACCGAATTGCCTGTTGACAGAGATCTCTGCCAAATAGTCCCGGGACAGCTAGGATTCGCTGATGAAAGAAGGCTAAGTACTCTGTAGGTTATGGACTTTTGATGGAGTTTTCCTTAGTTTTTCTTTTGTTGTTTTTTTGTTTTTCAAGCCCCAGCTGCAGCTGCCCTGTAGCTCTGGTCCCCCGAGCAATGGCGGAATACTTGGCCTCCATCTTCGGCACCGAGAAAGACAAAGTCAACTGTTCATTTTATTTCAAAATTGGAGCATGTCGTCACGGAGAGAGATGTTCTCGCTTGCACAACAAACCGACCTTCAGCCAGACCGTTGTCCTCTTGAACATCTACAGAAACCCTCAGAGCTCTGCGCAGCCTGCGGACGGTGTGCGCGGCGCTGTGCGTGCCCTGGAGATGCCGGAGCACTATGACGAGTTCTTTGAGGAGGTCTTCACTGAGATGGAAGCAAAGTACGGGGAGGTTGAGGAGATGAATGTCTGTGACAACCTAGGAGACCACCTGGTGGGCAACGTGTATGTCAAGTTCCGACGCGAGGAGGACGCAGAGAAGGCGGTGAAGGACTTGAACAATCGTTGGTTTCATGGGCAGCCCATCCATGCAGAGCTGTCCCCAGTGACTGACTTCAGGGAAGCCAGCTGCCGCCAGTATGAAGTGGGACAGTGCACAAGAGGGGGCTTCTGCAACTTCATGCATCTCAAGGCCATCTCAAGAGAGCTGCAGCGGGAGCTGGATGGGCGCAGGCGCGAGAGGCATCGGCCCAGGTCGGATCCAGTGAGCCCAGTTCCGTGTGCAAAGACAATGACTGTTGGCTCCAGTGGAGGGGGAGGTGGTGGAAGACCAGAGCGGGACAGCAGGCGGTCAAGAAAAGGTCTGGGCGATTCTGACCGGAGCCATTTTCACCCAGTGTCTGCTAGACAGTGTGGTAGTTAGAAGACAAGCCAGTTCATAATGGGATTTTTTTTTAAACAACAAGAAAAACAAAGATGGGTTTCTTAATAAAATCTGTAGTGCTACAGTGTTGGTATTAAAAAATAAAGCTGGGGAAGACATCAGCAGCTTATAATTTAACTAAGGTGAATAAAATTGTTGCTTATTAAACCACTTGTCTCTAGAACCATTCTCTTTTTTTTTATGGACTGATGCCGGTTCTTCTCTGTCTCTTCCATCTCTTGTTCTGTTCATGGGTCCTATACAATTGCAAATCATTTTTGTTAGATTCAATGTCTGCACTGCTCTATTAATACAATATTATTACAATTAGTAATAATAGATTTTTTTCCCCAAGACATTGTTTTCCTGTGTAGCCTTGGCTGTCCTGTGTTTGCTGTGTAGACCAGGCTGGCCTGGAACTCACAGAAATTGCTGGTCCTAAAGGCATGGGCCACTATGGCTATCTAATAGCTTTGTGTGTGTGTGTGTGTGCTTTTTTTCAAGACAGGCTTTCTCTTTGTATCCTTGGCAGTCCTGGACTCGCTTTGTAGACCAGGCTGGCCTTGATCTCACAATGATCCACCTGCGTCTCCCTCCGGAGTCCTGGGTTAAGTTGTGTGCTTCCCCTGCCAGGCTCTAATAGCTTTCTTTAAAAAAAAAAAATTTATTTTTGTTCAAGAACTTCCCTTCAAAGAGAAAAGTGTTCCCTCCTCACCCCAAAAACAGACTTTCTGATCTCTAAAGACATTTTTCAACCAGTCTCTCACTTGTGAAACAAGGAAGCTGGTAATAATATAAGAAGATCACTTACACAGAGGAGAAAACTTCTTACCAAATAGAAGATTTCCCTGCCCAAAGGACTTGGAAAAGACTACGACGATGGTGATGACGATCATTATCCTCGAATCTTGGTCTCCTTCCCTGAAAGTGTCCTCTTCCTTTCGGTGGCCCACCATAGCCAGGTCTAGTTCCCTTCCCTTTTCCTTTAAATCTGCGGCCTGTACAATCGTGATTGAGAATTTCATCAAAAATTTCCTGTCCTAAAAAATAAGATTTTTACTCAATAAAGATGAGGTAAAACAACCAACTATTGGTGAAAAATGAGAATGACTTTCTCCTTTTGACTTCCATTTGTTTAGGGATTCTTGCTGATCACCCATGATTCTTTTCATTTCTTCTTTTTCCACATGTCCTTCTAGTGCTTTTCAAGTTTTTCTCATTATTTCTCCTAATGGATCACCAAATTATAACCAAAAGAAGGGGCTGGAAAGATGGCTCACATTCTTAGTCCCAGCATTTGGGATTCCGAGGCTGGTCGTTCTCAATGAGTCTCAGGCCAGCATGGTCTATATAGTCACTTCCAGGCCAGCCAGGAGCTGAACAGTGAGAACTTGCCTCAGTCAAACTATCAAAAGTAAACAAAAGTACAAAACCAAAACCAAGACAAACACAATCCAGGAAGTCTTTTAATGGTTTGTCCCCGAGCACATACTGATCAGTGTTGGGGGGGGGGGGCATAGGCTGCTTTCTTTCAAGGACCATATTCCTGTGGAGAAAATGAAGGCCCTTTGCTGCACTTATCCGTGACAGTGTGATGCCTTACAACATTCTCCGGGCGTCTCCACACAGTCATGCATTTCTACACAATCCTAACACCCATCACCTCAGTCTCCTCAGCACCACAATAACAAGAACATTTGAATGTCACCCCTCCCACACACACCTTTGTAGTTGCAGTTGTCCCAACTGCAGAAGATGCACAGAGGTCCAGGCATTTATCAGTTTTCTTGCTGATTATGTGTCATGATGTCAAAATTAGAGATCCAGTCAATGTAGTCATCAGCAATACGAATAAAAACATTCGGATTAAAAGCCGGGGAGTGAGGGGGCTGGAGAGATGGCTCAGTGGTTAAGAGCACTGACTGCTCTTCCAGAGGTTATGAGTTCAATTCCCAGCAACCGCATGGTGGCCCACAACCATCTATAATGTGATCTGATGCCCTTTTCAGCACTGTATGCATAATAATAAATAAATATATTTAAAAAAAAAAAAAAAAAAGCCGGGGAGTGTGGCTTACCCCTGTAATTCCATCACAGAAAATGGAAGCAAGAGGGACAGTACTATCCGTGGTTAGGAAATGAGGCCAGGTTAGTCTCAAGCTTGTAGAAGTGTCATACACAGTGCAACGGAATCGTAAGCGCCCAAGATTTCAAAATGGGTAAAAAAATGATTAACATTTTAAAAAGAATTTATGCCCAGATTTTGAAATTACCAAAAACTGATTAACATTTTGTAAAAGGAAATGCATATATAAATATTCATTAACCATATGAGAAGATGCTCGCCTAGTTAGTTATTAAAGAAATACACCCTACACCACATGTGATTCCTACCCCTAACACGGCAATAAGAAGATACGCAATAGCTGCTAGACAGTGGTGGCACATGCCCCTAACCCAGCACCTGGGAGGCAGAGACAAGTAGATTCCTGAGTTCAAGGCCAGCCTGGTCTACAGAGTGGTTTCAGGGTAGCTAGCACTAAGTGAAGAACCCCTGCCTGGAAAAACAAAAATAAAGTAAGTAAGTAATTAACTAAATAAAGAAACGTTCACACTCACTAAAGTCAGTGAGAGCCCAGCACCTGAGTCTCAGTGAGCTGGAACTGGAGCAGCAGGAGCTTGGGGCCATCCTTGGCTATGTAAGGGATTCAAAACCAGAAGGGCCTTACTAAGACCTTGTCTAAAAAAAAGAAGAATACCAAACCAAACCGATGCAGAATGTTTCTGGGAAAGCCAGGAGCTCCCCGCCTTGGCCCCCACCCCCACCCCGTGTCACTGTAAAATGGTTCTACCTTGTTGCTACTTCTTGTTTCTTTGTTGTCCTCACTCTGTAGCCCAGGTTGGCTTTGAACTATTAATTCTCCTGTCTCAGTCTCTTATAATGCTGGGATTGCAGGGATATACCACCATCCCTGGCCTGCTAGCCCTCCCCCTCCCTCCCCCTTCTGTCCCTCTCCCCCTACCCCCTTCCCTTCCTTTCTTTCTTCCCAGGTTTTGGAGACAGGGTTTCTCTGTGTAGTCTTGGCTGTTCTGGACTCACTTTGTAGACCAGGCTGGCCTTGGATTCACAGAGATCTGCTTGTCTCTGCTTTCAAGAATCCGGGGATTACCGGTGTGCACCATCTTACCTGGTACCTGTTCCTTATGAACTCAAACATCGGTTTATCATACAGCTCTGTGCCTATGAGGAATTAAAGATTATTTATACACAGAGACTTATAGGTGAATATTTGTAACTATATTATTCATAGTCTCTGCAAATTTGAAGTTCCTCAGCTGGGCATGGTGGTGCATGCCTTTAATCCTAGCACTTGGGAGGCAGAGGCAGACGTAATGCTGTGAATTTGAGGCCAGCCTGGTCTACAAAGGGAGTCCAGGACAGCCAAGGCTACACAGAGAAACCCTGTCTTGAAAAACACAAAAACAAAAGCAGATTTGAAATAACTCAAAAATTTCCCAAAATAACGTTTTGTTTTTTGTTTTTTGTTTTGTTTTTTGTTGTTGTTGTTGTTGTTTTTTGAGACAGGGTTTCTCTGTGTAGCCTTGGCTGTCCTGGACTCCCTTTGTAGACCAGGCTGGCCCCGAACTCACAGTGAACCACCTGCCTCTGCCTCCTGAGTGCTGGGATTAAAGGCGTGCGCCACCACAGCCAGCTCCAAAATAACATTTTTATTGATTATTTGATAATTTCATAGTCATGAACCCTGATCACACTCACTTCCCAGTCCTCCCAGTTTGTGTTGTCCATATACACACTGAAGCATGGTCAAGCTCCCAGTGCTCAGCCCTTTAAAGGAAACTAAATCTTTCCCCATCAAGCAGTAGCCATTAATTCTGGAGAGGTGCACTTCAGCATCCTCAATCACAATTTCGCTTGTTTGTTTTTTTGAGACAGGGTTTCTCTGTGTAGTCTTGCGTGTCTTTTACTCACATTGTAGACCAGGCTGGCCTTGAATTGACATTGATCTACCTGCCTCTGCCTCCCTGAGGGCGAGGGTTATAGGCCTGCGCCACCATGCTATCCTTAAGGGTTCTCTTCCATGGCTTTCCTGTCTAGGCTATTAACTATTTTTAGCTCATCACCTGCATGCAGTGCACACAGCGGCCAGAAGAGGGCTGCCTGTGTTGGTGTTGGTAACCAAACCTGAGTTCTCTGGAAGAGCAGCAGCAAAGAGCTCTTGACCACTGAGCCATGTCTATAGTTCTTTTTTTTTTTTTTTTTTTTTTTTTTAAAGGCAAAGTCTTCTTATGTAGTCTAAGCTGGCCTTTAATTTGTGAGATCCTCATGTCTCGAATTCCCAGGTGCTAGGATTATAGTTGTATATTACTACTCCGGACTTGTGCTGCCCCCACTCTGTCTCTGTCTGACCGTCTCTTTTTCTCTCCAAGATAGGAAGAAGATGTAGCCTAGGCTAGCCTAGAAATTGTGATTCTCCCATCTTAGTGTCACAAATGTTAGGATTACATGAGCTATTATCCCTGGCACAAATTATTCTTATCACCTTCCACTCCTTGCCAGGATCCAGGGCCTAAAGCATGCTAAGCAAGGGTTTGCCCTTGTGATATTACCAAATTGCCTTTCAAATAAAAATAAAAACCACAACTGGGCGTGGTGGCACATGCCTGTAATTCCAGCACTGGGGGTGAGGGTAGAGGTGGGGGTTGCACAGAGGTAGGTGGATCTCTGTCAGTTTGAGGCCAATCTGGTCTACAAAGTGAGTCCAGGACAACCAACGTTACACAGAGAAACCTTGTCTCAAACCACCACAATAAAACAAAACAAAATCACACACACACACACACACACACACACACACACACACACAGAGAGAGAGAGAGAGAGAGAGAGAGAGAGAGAGAGAGAAGATGTAACTGAGAGATAAATCCAGTTCTTTGCAAAATGAATATAAAGACCCTTAACAGAATATTTGTATTTATTGGACCTCTTTCCATTGCAAGATGAAAACAACAACAGCAATAACAACAACCACCACCACCAATTTTAAGCCTAAAAAGAGAATTGCATTCAGCCATACACCCAGTGGAAGAAGAGTTGTCTGTGCTCTCAGTACCCCAGCCCCTCTGCCTCCCACACAGCCTCTGCACATGGACTTCTCCTAACCTCAGCTCATTGCTGGACTCCCTTCCATTTCACAACAAAGCAGAAGGATCTCTTATCTGCCAGGTCCACTTAGAACCCTGGTGAAGAACTGACCACCCTAGCCATGTCCCTCTCTCAGCACAGGACAAGGAGGTAGTCAGGGATGACAGCAGTGTGGAGGATGCTCAGAACAATATTAACGTCTCATTTTCTGTTTAGCCCCCAAATACAACTCATGTCCCCTCTGTGTGCATAGTACAGTCACCAGATTAAATGGCAACTTCTGAAATCATAAATAAGAACCACTGTCTCTGTCACATGGCAAGTTATTCTGATAGGTGACCACATTACAACTTAACCTGCAGAGTCTGGGACAGCCAAAATAACATAGAGAAACCCTGTCTCTAAGAAAACCAACCAACCAACCAACCAACCAACCAACCAACCAACCAAAGAAAGACTTAACCTGCAGAGGTCATTGTTATCACACCTGTCTTAAATGCCAGACTCATTACATAGCCTATTAAACAGCTCTCAGGTTATCACGTGGCCCAGGTTGGCTTTGGATTTGATTATGTATGTAAAAGATGGATGGTTTTGAAGTCCTGATCTTTCTGCCTCTACTCCCGGGTGCAGGGATGAAGGCTGGTGTGGTGGTACATGCCTCTGAGCTCAGCGTGGAGGAGGTGCAGAGGCAAACCCATCTCTGTGAGTTTCAGGCCAGCTACAATCTTGTCTCAAAACAGACATGTCATTCAGCATCCAGCAGGTGGCCTGACTTCTGTGTCTGGTCGGTGGTCCAGGCACCGCTTGCTTTTGGACAAGAACAGATAGACCTTGAGGTCAAAGGGTTCCACTCTCAGGACTGGCTAGACTAGAGTGCTTTAGGGTGAGGCCTGGGCACTAGGTGAGGCTCCGGTCTCAGCGCGGGAGGTGGAAATGATTCTCCACTGGGCTTTACAGTTTAGTTCTTTTAGAATGAAATGGCTGGTATCAGATGGCCGTGGAGACTCAGCAGCTCCACAAGTCCTATAGCTCTTCATTAAGCTAGTGAGGCAGAAGATGCGGGTGGACATCGAAACCAGCACGGGTGGGCTTCACCAGCTGCCATGGAAACTCCGCCATAGCTGCCCTTGCCCCGGGGCATCCAAAGGCGATTCTTCCCCAGAATAAATGGGTCATGATGGAGCACGAGAGAGCAAGCCAGCTAGCCTTCATTTATAAACCATGAGAAGGGGTTTGTGGATGAATGTGTCTGATTCGGTAGGGCTAGAGATGCCAGGGTACCTGCAGTTGTACAGCACCGCATTTACGTGCAGTCTCACAGAGTCCTATCACCGCAAAAAACCGCGGCATTTAATTATCTTTATGGGTGGGGGAAGAATTTCCTGGTATGATTAAAGGCCATTTGCTGGAGACAAGGATCTCCTTAGCATAGGAGGGATACTTCCAGGAATCCACAGGTGCTTGCTGAACAGGTTTCTTGCTTTGTTTTGTTTTTTTTTTTTTTTTGAGACAGGGTTTCTCTGTGTAGCCTTGGCTGTCCTTGCCTCACTTTGTAGACCAGGTTGGCCTCGAACTCACAGCAATCTGCCTGCCTTTGCCTCCCGAGTGCTGGGATTAAAAGCGTGTGCCACCACGCCGGGCCTGAACAGGTTTCTTATCAGAGAAGAATCAGGCCTGCTTCACACAGACAACAAAGTAACACACACACACACACACACACACACACACACAAACCACTTAAAAAAAAAAACAACAAATGAAAACCAAGTGTAGAGATTACAGGTGTGTACACACTCAGCTCCAGTACATTTTTGTACTAGTAAATATTGACCTCTTTGGCCATAGTCATTAACATTACTTTGTTAGTTTTCTCTTTCAACATTAATTGTCTTTTTTGTTTTGTTTCTTGGAGTTTTGCTATGTTGTCTAGGCTAGCCTCGAACTCCTGAGGTTCAAGTGGTGTTCCTGCCTCCTGGGTCTGGAGCACTGGGGACTGTGGGTGTACACCATCATATCTGCACCCCTGACTTTATCTTCGCTGTTGTTGTTGAGACAGTGTTCCTCTGTATAGCCCTGGCTGTCCCAGGACTCACTCAATAGACCAGGCAGGCCTTGAGCTCAGAGATCTCACTAAATCAGTCTCTAGAGTGCTGGCTTCATCTTTTAATTTGACTTTGGGACAGAATCTCAGGTAGCCCAGGATGTCCTTGAATTCCCTACATGCCTGAGGATTACCTTGAACTCCTGACCTTCCAGCCTTTTCTTCTCCAGTGCTGGGTTACATCCGTTGCCACCATGGTCAGGGGTTTACTTTCTTTCTTTCTTTTTTTTTTTTTTTTCCCTCTCTGGAAACAAATGAATCCTTTAAGACCTTGCAGCTGTACTTCTGCAGTTTGCTTAATATTGAAACAAGAGCATTTTTAGTAAGTTTCTCAGCTCATGTTTTAGAATATTTTGGGGGAAAGCATGACAGTGCGTTTTGAGTTTGGCCTACATTAACAGCTCTGCAAGCTGTTCCTTGAGACATCTTGAAGGTAGAAATGTAGTTCTCAGGATTTTGTCCTTGTTGTCCTTATCACTGAATATCATTGCATGGCCCAATCCCTCCCGCCCCCATCCCTTAAAAAAAAAAAAGTCCCCAGGAAGGCTTTTTTATCCACATCTACCAAGGCCCCAAAGATTTCCACCTTGCCTTATGCATACAGCAAATCAGTTTACCAATTATCTGCCAGATCGCTGTCATTGCTCCCTGGGACATCTGAGGCCAGGGCTGGGGACCAATCAGATGTACCGCCTGCTGTATTTTTGGGCATATGAATTACTTAAAATTGTGTTTTTCTGCTACCAGTTACTTAACAGGTTCATTGAGCAGGTTACAAAGGAATAACATTAAACAGCTAGCATCTACAGAAACTCAAGGAGTGTTAGCTATTGCAATTATCTCCCACTGAACAACAATCAGACAGATATGTGAGTGCTGACAGTGAGCAGGAAGACAGGCTCTTTGCCCTCAAAACTTTACCAGCCGGAGTGGTGGAACAAGCTGCTCATTTTGGCACTAAGGCAGGAGGCTCTTGTGTGAAGGTAGCCTGGGTTACAGAGTATTTCAGAACAGCCTGCCCATCCCAACCTCTAAAGCCACAGGAAAATGACCAGTTTTTAAAGCAGTGGGGATGAGATTTTCTGCTCAAGGTAAAGAAATGTCAAATAAATCAGAACCCTTTAATTTTTATTTAAAAGGTTTTTTGTTTTGTTTTGTTTTTTTAATTTATTTTATTATGTATACAGTGTTCTGTCTGCACGCCAGAAGAGCGCATCAGATCTCACTATAGATGGTTATGAGCCACCATGTGGTTGCCGGAAATTGAACTCAGGGCCTCTAGAAGAGCAGTAAGTGCTCTTATCCTCTGAACCATCTCTCCAGCCCTAAAAGGTTTTTTATGTATGGGTGTTTTGCCTGCATGTATTTCTGTGCAACACTTGCATGCCTGCTGCCCATAGAGGCCAAAAGACAGCATTGGGAATCCCTGAAATTGGAGTTAATGACAGTTGTGAGTTGCTATCTGGGTGCTGGGAACCAAACTTGGGTAATCTGGAAGAGCAGTCAGTGCTCTTAAGCATCGGTACATCTCTCCAGCAACCCTTCCACCCACTTTAAATGAAAGAAAATGAGAGCTGGGGACGTAGCTCAGTTGGTACAGTGCTTACCCCGCATGCACGGAGACCTGGGTTCAACCCTTGGCTCCCTATAAACCAGGTAGAGTGTAGTAATTCCAGCACTGGGAGATGGAGGGAGGAGTTCAAGGTCATCTCTTGGTACATAAAATGCTTGAGGCCACTCTGGGCCACAGGAGACGTTGTCTTAAAACCAATAAAGGCGGGGTGTGGTGTACTCTGTAGTTGCAGCACGCTGGGAGGCAGAGGCAGGAGGGCTGCTGTGAGTTCAAGGCTAGCCTGGTCTACAAAGTCAGTCCAGGACAGCCAAGGCTACACAGAGAAACCCTGTCTTGAAAAAAAAAAGGGGGGGGGGCTGGAGAGATAGCTCAGCGTTAAGAGCACTGACTGCTCTTCCAAAGGTCCTGAGTTCAATTCCCAGCAACCACATGGTGGCTCACAACCATCCATAATGTGACATGATACCCTCTTCTGGCCTTCAGGGGTATAAGCAAGGCAGAGCAATGTATACATAATAAATAAATAAATAAATAAATCTTAAAAAAAAAAAAAAAACCTTAAAAAAAAAAAAAAGAGCTGGGTGTGGTGATGGCTGCCTTTAAACCTAGCACTCAGGAGGCAGAGGCAGGTGAGTCTCTGTGAGTTCGAGGCCAGCCTGGCCTATAAAGCAAGTCGAGAGGACACCCGGGACTACAAGAGAAACCCTGTCAAAAAACAAACAAACAACAAACCCAAAACCAAACCAAGAAGCTAGCAAACAAAACTAAGCAAAAGCTCCCATGAAACAGTGATCAGGTTCCAGTGGTTGTCTGTCTGTCTCTGTTTCTGCTCTAGACAGTGATAAATAGTGGTGTTGGTGGGTTTTGACCAGACAGTTGAAGGAGCTTGGCTTTTCTCTCCACTAAAGAGGATAAAAGAGGGCCAAGATGTGGGTCAGCAAGGGAATGTTTCTGCTGCCAAGCCTGATGATGAGTCCAATCCTCAGGAAACCACAGGAAGGGGAAGGAAGCAACTCCCACAAACCGTTCTCTGACTATATGGGTTTTAGAGAGCTCTGACTCAAATAAATAAATAAATTGAAAGTAATTTTAAAAGGACAGTAAGAATATGTTTTTCTTACTTTAAAATTTTTAATTTTTGGTTTTTCAAGACAGGGTTTCTCTGTGTAGCCTTGGCTGCCTTGGACTCCCATTGTAGACCAGGCTAGCCTGGAACTCACAGCGATCCACCTGCCTCTGTCTCCCAAGTGCTGGGATTAAAGGCGCCACCACCGCCGGACTTTACTCCCAGGACTGGGGAGGAAGAGGCAGGCAGATCTGTGTGAATTTGAGACTCGCCTGGTCCATAGAGTGAGTTCTAGGGCAGCCAACGCTAAACAGAGAAGCTCTGTCTCCAGCCACCCCTCCGCCCCCCAAACAAACAAACAAACAAACAAACCACAACACAACACAACAAAACAAAAACTAACCACTCACCCAACCAACCAAAAAAAGAATATTTCACAGTTTTAAAAAGAATTTATCTTAGGAGATTCAACTGGAAGAGTGCGAGGCTAAGCTGACTCAGGGAAATATTTAGGAGGAAGTTTCAATAATAGTAGGAATCGATTAGTTACTAAGACTCTGATAACAGGTATCAACATTTGAAGGCCAGAGACAGATGCCTAAAATACATTTGGTAGGTGTTGTGTATAATTCTTGTGTTCTAGGCAAATAAAGAAAAAACGACTCATCTTTCCTTTATTCTCTCAAATATTACATCCCGACTGCAGGAAACAAAACAAAACAAAACACTCTTACTGAAGATCGTCTCGTCTTTGCCGATCTTTGCCGAGTTGTTGTGTAAAGTAATTGTCAGTTTTGAAAGTTGGGAGCTAGCAGGTAGAGGGGACCTACGGGAGCAGAAACCCGCCCTGGAGGGGGCGGAGCCCGGCGGAGGGCGGGGCATAGCTGGAGGGAGTGCGCAGGGGGCGGGGAGCGCGCCGAGGTGCTCTGCGGCTCTGGGTATCGCGAGAGTTGGGCGGGCCGAGCCGTCGCAGGAGTCAATTCCCCCACCCTCCCGGGAGGAGCCGCGGGTCCTGGGCTCTCCAAATTCTGAGCTCTCATCATGGCGGCAGCGGCGGCGGCCGTCGGGGGCCCGCAGCCGCCCCAGGCCGAGGTACCGGCGCAGGGGCCGGCCCTAGACAAGGCGGCCACCGCCGCGCATCTGAAGGCCGCTCTCAGCCGGCCGGACAACCGTGCGGGCGCCGAGGAGCTGCAGGCGCTGCTGGAGCGGGTGCTGAACGCAGAGCGGCCGCTGGCCGGGGCTGCGGGCGGCGAGGAGGCGGCGGCGGGCGGCGGCGGCCCAGGCTCGGCGGACGAGGATGCCCTGGAGTGGTGTAAGTGCCTTCTGGCCGGCGGCGGCGGCTACGATGAGTTCTGCGCGGCCGTGCGGGCCTACGACCCCGCGGCGCTCTGCGGCCTGGTCTGGACGGCCAACTTCGTGGCCTACCGCTGCCGGACGTGCGGCATCTCTCCCTGCATGTCGCTGTGCGCGGAGTGCTTCCACCAGGGCGACCACACTGGACACGACTTCAACATGTTCCGCAGCCAGGCCGGGGGCGCCTGCGACTGCGGGGACAGCAACGTAATGCGGGAGAGTGGGTGAGTGGAGCCCCGGCGAGGCGACCCGGGCCGTGTGGTCTTGCAGGGTCGTGGGGTTGTGGTTGTGGGGCGAGGAGGAAGCCTAGGGGAAATCTGGGAGCCGACCCTCATCTGTCTGGGGGAAGCTTGGGGAAGGGCGCAGACGCAAGGGGTTGGAGGTGACTGAGCTGTCACCGGTTGGAGGAAGGCGGTGGGGAGCAGAGGAGAGCGTGTGCGGGGAAGCAGGAGGTCAGGGTGGGCGAGTGATGGGGGGGTTCAGTGCGTAGGGTGACAGGGCAGGTAGGAGGAGGAGTGGATACTTGGGGGAATCTGGTGTGCTGTCAGTTGTGTACTTGTTGAGAAAGCAGGGAGGGGGGCGAGGAGGGATGCAGCTGCCTGCCTGATTCTGGAGAAGAGCCTTAGAAATGATTTGGATAGACCGTGAGGGAGTAGGTTGGGATCTGATTTGGGTCACCGAATGATGAAGGCCAAAGAAGAGGGTCTTAACTGCAGTTTAGGCCCCTTGGGGGGAAAAAGCGGCTGAGCTGCCTGTGAGGGACCGAGCTGTGGAGCTGATGGGGGTTGAGGAAGGAGGGAAGGGAGGGGCTTGTATAAAAAGGGACTGTTGAGCTGTCAAAGTATTTAGTGTGCTAGAGTGACAGAGAATTGGGCTCCTGGGCAGTGAGATATATAGAATACCCCTCACACTAGAAGGAGGAGAAAAATCACTGAGCGAATTAGGAATCAAATGCTGGGTTTTATCTAGTTTAAGAGCACCTTAATCGCTGGGTGGTGGCGCACGCCTTTAATCCCAGCACTTGGGAAGCAGAAGCAGGTGGATTGCAGTGAGTTCGAGGCCAGCCTGGTCCACAAAGTGAGAGTCCAGGACAGCCAGGGTTACACAGAGAAACCCTGACTAGAAAAACCAAACCAAAACCAAACCAAACCAAACCAAAACAAAACACCCAAAACCAAAACCAAAAACCAAACCAAAACAAAACCCCAAACCAAAAACAAAACACCTTAATCATTAATATGAGAACACCCGTCTGAAAGGAGACACTCAACACATGCATCTGTGACAAACTCATTGATGTGTGCAGCGCACCTATGCCATAATTCACTTACACTACAGTCCTTAGTGATACATTCCTTAAATAGTCATGAAGGAGTCAGAAGCTGGAGAAGAGGTTTCTGAGCAGAAGGATTAAGAAAACGATTCAGAAAGGACATAGTAAGAGCTTGCACATAATAATAACGAGGGCTAGCAATTATAACGAATTTTTGCTTTACTTTTAGCATTTTAATATTTATATATTATTGAATATAAAAGCCAACATAACCTATAATAAAAATTGCATCCTTTCTGGTCTCTCATCTACCAGTTCCTTCTCACTGCTGTTAGTTTCTTTTAGTCCAAAGCAACAGTAAATGTTGTCCTGTTTCTGTCTCCTTTCATCCCGAAGGTAACATTCTTCTCCATCTTGTCTTTTCTCACTGTGATGTTGTTTCACATCAGTTTCCTGATTCTATAGGGTAAAAATGGCTACATAATGTTCCATGAATTTGCTGCCCTTGATTTAAATAATGTAAGGTGATGGTTGTGAAGATTCATAGTACAAAAATAAAAGCCTCGATGTGCCGGTCTTCCCTCATTTGTACAAGAATGTCAGTTGGGCAAATTTACAAAGGTGGGATTTAAAAACTGTCCTTCCCGAGACTTTTTATAATTAATGTATGGAATGGCCTGTTTTCCAGTAGCTTCTTTAACAGTGTTATTAAAACTTTACTTTTTTTTTTTTTTTTTTACTGTTTGGTGAAAGTAGTCAAATTTTAACTGCTTTATATAATTTAACTCATTTAATTTTTTAACAATTTTGAGATACTTAGTTATTATTCCCATTGAATCGGAGAGGGTAATAGGGCTCAGATTTTAAAAACCTGCTAAAGCTCACCCAGATAGTAAGCTAGGCATGCTGGCTATAGATCGTGATCTCTCAGCCAGTTTTCCTTACTGCTTATGTTAAACAGCATTCTTTAATTTGGTTTTGGGGATTTACCTGCCGTGTTGTGCATGCTAAAAAAAAGTGCCCTTCTACCTTCTTCCACCTTCAACCTCTAAATACTATTCTTACTGGTCTGATTTTTCTGTCCCATACTATTTTGTTCTTTTTGGTTTTAAATGTCTTTTTTTTGGGGGGGGTTTCGAGACAGGGTCTCTCTGTGTAGCCTTGGCTGTCCTGGACTTCCTTTGTAGACCAGGCTGGCCTCGAACTCACAGGTCCTGAGTGCTGGGAGCAAGACACCACTGTCCGGCTTAAATGTCATTTTTTTAAACCTTCAATTAAAAATTAAATGCTGCTGCTGCTGCTGCTGTGTCTGTGTATTTTGTGTAGGACAAGGGGCAGCTTTGTGGAGTCAGCTCTCCTTGCACCTTTATGTGGGTTCTAGAGACCAAATTCAGGTGGTTGGGCTTGTGTGTCAAGCCTTTTCATGCTGAGCCATCTTGCTGGCACGTCACCTTTTTTGTTTTTTTGAGACTGGGTTTCTCTGTGTAACCTTGGCACAGAGATTGGCCTGCCTCAGCCCCCAGAGTGCTAGGATTAAAGGCATGTACCCCCCTCCCCCCCTTTTTTAAGAGGGAGGTCAAATCATAGATGACTTAGAGCAATCTCTTTTTAAAATTTTTTATTAATTTATTCTTGTTACATCTCAATGGTTATCCCATCCCTTGTATCCTCCCATTCTTCCCTCCCTCTCATTTCCCCCTTATTCCCCTCCCCTATGATTGTTCCTGAGGGAGATTACCTTCCCCTGTATATGCTCATAGGGTATCAAGTCTCTTCTTGGTAACCTGCTGTCCTTCCTCTGAGTGCCACCAGGTCTCCCCATCCAGGGGACATGGTCAAATATGGGGCACCAGAGTTCGTGTGAAAGTCATACCCCACACTCCACTCAACTGTGGAGAATGTTCTGTCCATTGGCTAATTCTTGTTCTAGGTTAGCATTCAGGGAACTAATAATAAAAGAAATAATGTTGGTTCTTCCTTGGAATTAGGAACAAGTGGTAATTATCAGATTTTTCTGGATGAAATGCAAATCTGGCATTTAAAAATTATGTTGCTTTACTGTGGAAGTGGAAATAATGTTAGTAAGGTTTTCTGTTTTGTTGGGATAGGTTCCTGGAACTTTCTGTGTTGAGTGTGCTGGCTTTGAACTTTCAGTGATCTTCTTGCTTCTGACTCTCAAGTGTTGTGATTGTAAGTGTGAGCCACCGTGTTGGGGACTTCCTCCTCCTCCTCTTCTTCTTCCTCCTCCCCTCCTCCTCCTTCCTTCTTCATGATAGGGTAGGTCTTAATGTCTAACTTCAGCTGGCTGTCAATTCAGACTTCCTGTCTCATTCTTCCCAATACAAGGATTACAGGTGTGAGCCATTATGCACAGCTTCTAATGAGATTTTATTTATTTACTTATTTATAATACAAATTCAAGTTGGGTGCAGTGGCTCATGCCTGTAATCCCAGCCCTCGGGAGGCAGAGGCAGGTGGATCTCTGAATCTAAGGCCAGCCTGGTCTACAAAGTGAGTCCAGGACAGCCAGGGCTATTACACAGAGAAACCCTGTCTCAGGGGAAAAAAAAAAGAATACAAGCACAGAAGCTGGGTGAGGTGGCATACCTCTGTAGTCCTAGCACTGTGGGAGGCAGAGGCAGGTGGATCGCAGTGAGTTTGAGGCCAGGTTGGTCTACAAAGTGAGTCTAGGACAGCCAAGGCTACACAAAGAAACCCTGTCTTGAAAACAGCAACAGCAACAGCAACAGCAACAACAACAACAACAACAACAACAGCCAGAACAACAGAATACAAACACAGAACTAGGACATCCTTGCTGTAGATAAGTCCCTGTGGTTTTTTTTTTTTTTTTTTGTATATGAGTGCGCTGTCTTCATGTACACCTGCATGGGCATCGGATCCCAGTATAGGTGGTTGTGAGCCACCATATGTTCTGGGAATTGAACTCAGGACCTCTGAAGAACACGGTGGTCTTAACTCCTGAGCCATCTCTCTGTCCCTGTGTTTTTATTGAGGTTTCAGGAAATTTATTTTCCTCATGGTAGCAGTTGTATGTGAATTGGTGCTTAATACTTACTGATTTAATTATTCTGTTAGAAAAACACAACTGTTGGCTGTGTGTTCCAGGAGTTACTATGTCTAGTCTCAGGGACAAGACTGAACAATAAACAGTATTGGAGGCATGTGATTATTCCGAAATGTTTACAACTCAGTGGTTTAGATGGAAAAATCTGGGCTGAATACCTACTCTTCTACCTTTAGAGGAATAGATGACGGTGGCCACGAGTGTAGGCTAAGATGCAGCTTCAGGTTATAATAGTGTTCCAGGTGGACAGACCTGTGCTACCCTGGAAACAGTCCCCAAAGGCTGCTTAAAAACTGAGAATTCGGGGCTGGAGGGATAGCTCAGAGGTTAAGAGCACTGGCTGCTCTTCCAGAGGTCTTGAGTTCTATTCCCAGCAACCACATGGTGGCTCATAACCATCTGTAATGAGAGCTGGTGCCTCCCTCTGCTGTGCAGGTGTACATGCAGCAGAACACCGTATACATAATAATAAATCTTTAAAAACAAACAAACAAATGTATCGGGCATGGTTCACACCTTTAATCCCAGCACTCTAGAGGCAGAGGCAGGAGGATCTCTGTGAGTTCAAGGTCAGCCTGGTCTACAAAGCTAGTCTAGGACAGCCAGGCCTACAAGAGAACCCCTGCCTCAAAAAAACCAAAACCAAACCAAAACAAAACCCAGAGAATGCATGTATTTTGGAGTTGTTCTTCCCACTAGCATAAAAGTGTGCCATTCCACTGGTTAGGCAATTTCTGAAAGACTCCACTTTCCCTGTGCACCTACTGCTGTACTGACCAACTGCAGTGCTGGGGAGTAAACCCAAGGCCTTATTTTATTTGTAAGGAGGAACATGCTCTATCCCAGAGCTATACTTTATCCTTGTGTCTGTGTACTTAATAAAAGAAGAGAGTTCTTGTGCCTTAGTCCTTTTCATGTGTATGGCTGTTGTGATAGGATGTTGAACTCACTGAGATCCACCTGCCTTTGCTTCCTGAATGCTGGCATAAAGGCAAGTGCCACCATTGCTGGCTTCAACTGTTTTTGATTTCTTGACATTACTATTGTCAGCATAATAGTAGTATTAGCAGATACATGAAACAAAGAGAAAATATTGAGAACTCATGTGTGAGGTGATATAACAAAGTATGAGAATGGTATGTTAAACTATGTATGACTGGGCAGGTAGATGGCTTAGTGGTTAAGTGTAATTACGGCCCCTGCTGAGAGCCTGGGTTCAACTTACAGCCACTGTTACTCTAGTTTCAGGGGATGCAGCATCCTCCTCTTCTAGCCTCTGAGGGTACTGCACACATGTGGTGCACATACATACATACATACATACATACATACATTCAGGCAAAGCACAGGCATAAAAAAATCTTCAAAAGAAAAACAATGTATAACAAAATGATGTTTTTGTCTGTGGTGCTAGCAATTAAGCTATGCTTTCCACCTGTACAGGAATCACTATAGAATAAGTGTAATTATTGCTATACATGTTGTGGAAGAATATTAGACTCTAGATGGTTTCTCCACCCTAGCTAGTTCTCAAATAATCGAGACAGAGACCTTTTGCATTATTAAAGCTTTAAAGCACAGTAACTGGGCAGGTATCAAACCTCTAAGCTATTTTGTTATTTCCCAGCTGTATACCCCATGTTACTGTCCTTGTTCATGGCCATGTGCTCATGGTCCATCCTGCTCTGTGCTGACTTCCTTCTCTTCGCCTTTCTCGCTCTTCCTGCTACATCTTGTGCTTCATTTTGCTTACTTTCGTCCAGATTTTAAGGTCCTTAAAAAAAGGCACCCTAAAGGCCAACATAGATGGATTTAATAGATGCTTCCTAAATGTTGAGTTGGGCTGTATCTGAAAAGCTGTCCTAAGGTTACATTTCTTTATTATTCAGGAAATGGCATTGATTATCAACAGCAGTTTTCAGAGTGTTTAGAGTAGTCTTTCCCACCTCTAAAATGTCAAATGTAGTACATATTGACTATAATATAAGAGATTGGATAAACTAAAAGGGCAAGGTCCTCTTCTTCATCCACTCATCCAGTGAGAGAGGGATTTCTCTCATTTTCATTTGACCTTAATTATGTATTTAAAAGATGTTAGCACTAATGGTCAGTATTTCTTTTAGCTGGCTTGTTGGAAATATTTAGGTAGTTTAGTTTGTGACAGTGCTGAAGTGGAGGCAGTGAATATCTGGTTGACACTTTCATTATTTCCCCCAACATATATTGGACAGTGTCTCATATTAGTACACAGCGCATTTTTTTCTCTTGTAGTCCTGGCTGTCCTAGGCTCACTTTGTAGACCAGACTGGCCTTGATCTGCCTGCCTCTGCCTCCCGAGCTAGGGCTAGGATTACAGGTGTGCGCCACCATGCTGGGTTCACAGTGCATCTTCTTTGCTTTTCTTTTTTTGAAAGTTTTATTTATTTATTATGTATACAGTGCTCTGCCTGCATGTATGCCTGTACCCCAGAAAAGGGCATCAGATCACATTATAGATGGTTGTAAGCCACCAGGTGGTTGCTGAGAATTGAACTCAGAACCTCTGGAAGAACAGTCAGTGCTCTTAACCTTTGAGCCATCTCTCCAGCCCCATCTTCTTTTCTTTTAAAGATACTTTTTTTCTATTTTATTTTATGTATATGAATGTTTTGTTTGAATGTATGTCTGTGTACCACTTGCATGCCTGGCTAGAAGAGGGCTTTGGGTCCCCTGGAATAGTTTTGAGTTACCGGGTGGACAGGTACTGGGAATTGACCCGGATCCTCTGGAAGAGCCCTCAGTATTCTTAACCTCTGAGCATCTCTCCAGGACCCCCAACCCCCTTTTGAGACAGGGTTTCACTATGTAGACCAGGCTCCTCTTATTTTTGGGAGAGAATTATCTCCTTTTAAAAAAGGACCCAACCAGGCATGGTGGTGCACACCTTTAGTCCCAGCACTCAGGAGGCAGAGGCAGGCATATCACTGTGAATTCTCAAGACCAGCACGATCTACAAAGCAAGTCCAAGACAGCTAAGGCTACATAGAGAAACCCTGTCTCAAAAAGCAAAAAAGGAAAAAAAAAAAAAAAAAAAAAAAGGACCCATACTTGCTGGATATTTACCTCATATGTTTAAGTACAGATTTAATATATAGATTTTCCTGAAAACCTGTTATGTTAGCGCCTACTTATTTTTATATAGTTATAATTGATTAATTAATTAATTAGAGACAGAGTATTTTGTAATCCTGGCTGGTCTGGAAGTCACAAAATCCTCCTGCTTTTGCCTCCTGAGTGCTGGGACTAAAAGTATGTGCCACTACAGCTGACTAACATGAAAAGTGTTAGTTGCTTTTACTTAATTTGATTGGCCGGATGTGCCAGAATATGGGTAGTATGTTTCTACCTTTTAAAATACTTATTTATTTATTAAGAACACAGTGTTTGGCGCACGCCTTTAGTTCCAATATTCAGGAGGCAGAGGCAGGTGGATCGCTGTGAGTTCGAGGCCAGCCTGGTCTACAAAGTGAGTCCAGGACAGCCAAGGCTACACAGAGAAGCCCTGCCTTAAAAAACAAAACAAACAAACAAACAAACAAAAAAACAAAAACAAAAAAAACAAACACACACACACAAACAAAAAACAAACAAACAAAAAAGAAAGAAAAAAAGAATATAGTGTTTTGCCTGCATGTACACCTACATGCCAGAGAGGGCACCAGATCTCAATTCAGATGGCTGTGAGCCACCATGTGGTTGCTGAGAATTGAACTCAGGACATTTGGAAGAGCAGGCAGTGCTCTTAACCTCTGAGCCATCTCTCCAGCCTTATTTCTATCTTTTTAACTTACATAAATCTCTATATTTACAGTTAAAATGCATTTTGAAATCAGATGTGGTGTCAAAGTCCTAGCACTTGGGAATTAGGTGGGTAGGACATGGTTTTTACAGAATTTCCCCTTTCATTTAGCAGTGACCTATTTCTTACCAATCAGGGTTTGCTCTAAGGTACTAACAGTATTTTGGTCAAACAGTTGTAAGATGTTCATTATATACAGACATACCGATTCCTTCTTATGAAAGACTTATGGCTTTTTTTTTTTAAATTTATAAACATTTATGTATAAGTATGGTAAGGATGAAAGAGAAGAAAAAAGGCAATTTAGAATTGTAGATATAAGATTCCCTGAATACACAGCATTAAATATTTTGTAAGCCGGGCGTGGTGGCGCACGCCTTTAATCCCAGCACTTGGGAGGCAGAGGCAGGCGTATCGCTGTGAGTTCGAGGCCAGCCTGGTCTACAAAGCGAGTCCAGGATGGCCAAGGCTACATAGAGAAACCCTGTAGCCTTCATACTATTTTGTAAATAGTATGAAAACCTATAAGGTAGAAACTCTATTTCTGAAACTATAATTATATTTTCATAATATTGATAATTTCATTTTTAAAATATCTACCCAGTTGCTCATCCTCTAACCTACTCTGAAGTAAAAGAGGGTTAGATTTCTACAAACTGGGACTTTAGCACTGTAAATAGTGTTACTCTGTTTTTTCTCACTGAGAAAATAGGAAGTGGTGGGTTGCTTCTGTTTACAGTTGTATACAAATGTAAATGTATTACTGTATATGCATTTCTTTCCTCCTTTCTTTGGTGCTGGGAATCTAACCCAGGGCCTATACATGCTGACTTCACACTTACAGTAAGTTGGTGTTTTTACGTGTTAGGAATTCTTTTTTTTTTTTTTGGTTTTTCGAGACAGGGTTTCTCTGTGTAGCCTTGACCCTCCTGGACTCACTTTGTAGACCAGGCTGGTCTTGAACTCACAGCGATCCGCCTGCCTCTGCCTCCCGAGTGCTGGGATTAAAGGCGTGCGCCACCACGCCCAGCTTAGGAATTCTTTTTTTTTTTTTTTTTTTTTTTGGTTTTTCGAGACAGGGTTTCTCTGTGTAGCCTTGGCCATCCTGGACTCACTTTGTAGACCAGGCTGGCCTCGAACTCACAGCGATCCGCCCGCCTCTGCCTCCCGAGTGCTGGGATTAAAGGCGTGCGCCACCACGCCCGGCAGGAATTCTTATGTTAGTAAATCTTGTTGGTTTTTCATTTTTTGTTACCTACTTTATATACAAAGGAGAGAGTTTATAGAATGTCTGGTACAGTTTATAAGAGTTTTTGGGGCCATGTATGGTGGTGTGCACTTGTAATCCCAGCAATGGGTGGTGGAGGTAGAAAGATTAGGAATTCAAAGGCAACCTTGGCTACTTTAAGGATTTTGAAGCCAGTCTGGGTCACGAGGCCTTGCCTTAGAAAACCCCATGACAAACCCTCTTCCAAAACAAAATAGGACAAACCCCTGCAATATGGCTATTCATGTATAACTGTCCTCTTTAGGAAATCTCACAAAAATAAACTTAAGCTAATGTAGTTATAAAATCTGAAATTAAATAAAAATTTCGGAAGGTTTAAAAGAAGGGAGAGATGGCCCTCCAAAAGGCCCACGTTTGGTTCCCAGCTCATACATCTGACAATCGCAGTCCCCCACTCTGCCAACCACAGAGGGGCTGCACTAGGCCTTCTTACCCCCCCCCCCCCACATGCCTCATTTGGGATACACAGAAATTAAAACAAACAAACAAACAAACAAGCAAACAAACAAACATCTTTTAGGAAACAATCTGTAGAAGGTTAAAGGATAATGCACTAAGATTAGAAACAGGTTAAAGAAAGGGCACCCCTAATGCTGGAGCAATACGGTCAGTGTATTGCGTCCAAGGCTGGGATGGGACAGTGCACCATTCCGAGACTAAAACACAGGGCAGTATTTAAATAGCCTTTGGCTAGTTATGAATTGTAAACATTTTTCCTGTTTCATCATTGACAAGTGAATGTGTGTGGTAATATTTTTCCTGATCAGTTTTTATGTTTATTAATCACCAATGGCACCTAGATTTTGTTAAGCTTAAATTGTCTCTTTCTTTCCTTTCCTTTTTTTTCCTTCTTTCTTTTCCTCCTCCATTCTTCCTTTCCTCTGTCTTTCTCTCTTTATTTTGTTTTGTGACAGGAACTCACGGTGCTGCTCAGGCTGGCCTGGAACTGCTTGTGTAAACCAGGCCAATCTCAAATCCAGAGACCTGCCTGCCTCTGCTTCCCAAATACTGGCATTAAAAGCATATGCCCCTGGGCTGGAGAGGTGGCTCAGAGGTTGAGAGCACTGCCTGCTCTTCCAGAGGTCCTGAGTTCAGTTCCCAGCAACCCCGTGGTGGCTCACAGCCATCTATAGTGAGATCTGGTGCCCTCTTCTGCTTTGTAGGTGTGCATGAAAGCAGAGCATTGTATACATAATTAATAAATCTTAAAAAAAAAAAGAGTGTGTGCCCCCATGCCTCACCCAAATAATTTTTCTTTCTCTTCTTATGCTGTTTTTTCCTTTTATTGAAAATAGATTTTCTCCTCATATAAAAATATACCCTCGTCCTGGCCCCTTTCCTCTGCCCTCCCAGCGCCTCCTCAGCTCCTCTCCTCATTAGAAAACAGGCAGGCTTGTAAGGTACATTGGAATAGGGCAAAACAAACAGATGGAAAAGAGCCCAAGGAAAGGCCTAAGAATCAGATAAATGTAGAAGATACTCAGAATCCCATAAAAACATTAAGCTGGGAGCTAAAATATATATGCAAAACACTGTTGGGTAAAAGGAGAGAAGAAAAAATAAAAGAAAATAAATGAGATTAAAAAAAAAAAAAAAAAAAAAAAAAAAAAAAAAAAAAAGAGAGAGACAAGAATCCTCCAGAGATGCCACTGAGCTTGTTTTCTGTTGGTATCTGTTGCTGGGCCTGGGCATACCCTTAAGAGCACTTTGTTTCCCTAGTGAGACTACCTTGGTGGAAAATACATTTTTTATTTGCAACTGGGTATTGACTGGAGATAGCTTCTGGGTTAGGGATGGGTGCATATGTCCACTTCTTTCATCTCTAGGACGCCATCTGGCACAGACCCCTTGCAGGCCCTGTGCGTGCTGCCACAGGTTCTCTGAATTCATATGTGTGTCAATCCTGTTGATTTATGAGGCCTTGTTTTCTTGGTGCCCTCCATCCTTTCTGGCTTTGACACTTTTGTCCCCACCTCCCCAGGGTTCCCTGAGCTCTGGAGAGGGATATGTTGGAGCACACATAGATTAGTGCCTTGCTTAGCCAGGATCAGAAAAGCTTCTTCCTGTAGCAGCTGGGAAGAAACACAGAGGCCCAAAGCCAGACAATGAGCAGAGGGTGAGAGACCTGAGGACACTCAGCCCTGAATGGGATGCCTCCACCACATACCTTCTCTCTTTGTTTTGTTTTTGTTTTTGTTTTTTTTTGTTTTTAGAAACAGGGTTTCTCTGTGTAGCCTTGACTGTCCTGGGCTAGTTTTGTAAGCCAGGTTGGCCTCTACTCATCAAGATCCGCCTGCCTCTGCCTCCCGAGTGCTGGGATTAAAGAAGGCGTGTGCCACCACCGCCCAGCATTCCACCAAATAACTTCTTACATCGTTAAATATCCACCAACATGCAGTATGACCACAATGTCATTATCATACAGAATAAAATTCACTGTAGTGAATAAGTACATAGCTTTTTGTTTTGTTTTGTTTTTCTTTCTTTCTTTCTTTCTTTTTTTTTTTTTTTTTTTTGGTTTTTTGAGACAGGGTCTCTCTGTGTACCCTTGGCCATCCTGGACTCACTTTTTAGACCAGGCTGGCCTCGAACTCACAGCGATCCGCCTGCCTCTGCCTCCCGAGTGCTGGGATTAAAGGCATGCGCCACCACACCCGGCTTTTGTTTTGTTTTTCAAGGCAGGGTTTCTGTGAGTAACAGCCCTGGCTTTGTAGACCAGACTGGCCTCAAACTCAGCAAGATCCACGTGCCTCTGCCTCCCTAGGGCTGGGATTAAAGGCATGCACCACACACCCTGCTTGTATATAATTTTTTTTTTTTTTTTTACTGTGAGTGGAATATATTTTGTGTGTCATTTAAGATAGGGATGGAATTTATTTTCTGTGTGTAATATATCAATGTTGACCTAAAACAATTTGCCTTTCCTTGGGGCCGTAAATATGGCTCAGCAGTTAAGAGTTTACACTGTTTTTGCAAAGGATCCCAGTTTGGTTCTTAGCACCTACATCAGGTGCTCACAACCTACTGGAACGTAACCTTCAGGGGATCTGATTGATGCCTTTGGCTTCTGTGAACAACTGTACTCTGGTACACACACGCACGCACACACACGCACGCACACATGTACGCACACACATTTTTATTTTTTACTATATTGAGTTGTTACATGGTGTTTATTATATAGTAAATCCATAAATTTATATACCTGTATCCTGGACTCAGTTGTAGTCTGTTGATATTGTTAAATTACTACACACCGTGTTTTACAGATTAGCTTATTTTCATTAATCATTTATTCCAGATGTTAACCTTTTTCGTACATAAGCTTTTCAATTTGATAGAAATAATTTTGATTCCATTGATTTAATGATATTAACTTTAAGGAATTTAAATATCTGGGTTTTATGAAATAAAATCATTTTTTCTACCTAAGAGTGCTCTTTTGCTGTATTCAGATTATTAATGTTTTAGCTAAAATAGTTTTCGTACTCTCCTATTGTTTATTTTAAGCCATTTTTTATATATTTAATTAGTAATTTTGTATTTAGTAGCACAGTAGCTTATTGGTGACTATTTGGATTGTGAATATTTGTTTTTATTGCTTAAATATATTAGTCATTTCAAAAAAATAATGTTAAGATTAGCAAGAATATATAGACTTAAATGTATAAACTTTAAAAAATTTTTCAGTTGCTTATATTATTGATTAATTTATTGAGGTAGGAATGGAAGATATAAATGATTCAGATAACTCTCAAGTTGTACTTACAGGTTTGTAAAGAATAGAAATAATAAAGTGGCAGTGAGAGTAACAGTGCAGTCAAACATGTAAATCCTATGGTGATTTTCTTTTTGTGTTCTATTTGGGACATGGCTGGGATATTCTTGTCGTAGAAAAAGTCTTTTTGGGTACCATTTCTAATTTAAAGGCCTACTAAAGCTGTATTCTTTTAACTTGATGACTTAAAAATCATAAAGATGTATTCAACTGGCTTTAGTATTTGCCTGTATTTTCTTTGTTAATATTGTAAATAGAAGTAATACATCTTGCCTGGTTAGATAATTGCTATTTTTCCTTTCGTCTTAGTTTTTTCCCCTTCTGCTATTACAGGTTTTGCAGAAGACATCAGATTAAATCAAGTTCGAATATTCCCTGTGTTCCCAAAGACTTACTGATGATGTCTGAATTTGTTCTTCCAAGATTTATTTTTTGTCTTATTCAGTACTTAAGAGAAGGCTATAATGAACCAGGTATGGTTTAATATGTTCATCGTAATGCTCTTATTAGACCACAGAATTTTAGCATTAATGATAAAGAAAACTTTAAAGGTATCACTCAAAATTTTATATTTTTGACTATGTGTATCTGTAAGTGTGGTCTGTGTGTGTGTTTGTGCATGTGAATGGAGGTGCCTAGGGAGGCCAGCTGTGAGCCTTCAGCTGTGGGTGCTGAGAACCGAACTCAGGTCATTTGTAAGAGCAGTGAATGCTTCTAACCACTGAGCCATCTCTCCAGGCCAACATACCACTTGTTTTTGCTTAACATAAAATATTAAAGATAGAGCACTGCTGGCTCTTCCAAAGGTCCTGAGTTCAATTCCCAGCAACCATATGGTGATTCATAGCCATCTATAATGAGATCCTGTTCCCTCTTCCTGCCTGTACACATACATGCAGGCAGAACACTATAAACAGAATAAATTTAAAAAATCTTCTATTAAAAAAGATAGTATACAAAATTATGGGCTTCATGATGGCATTTTTATACTTACAGCTCATTTTAACTTATGCCTTTCTGCGTCTTATGCTTCCTTGCTTAACATTTTTAAAGTAATGACTATGAAATACAGAAAAATAAATGATATATGTAACTTTATAGATACCTTATAGGAGGCATGGTTTGGTGCCTTTTCCCTCTAAAGAAAAAGTGATTTGCAATTATATTATGATTGGGCAAAAAGCAGTTGATAAATGTTTTAATTTAACAGGTTTTAGATGATAAGTTGCCGTTGTTTTCCTCCTCCAGATATTTTATATAACAGCTTATGATAGACTTAAATTGTTTGCTTCCACATCATTGCATCACTACTACGTGTGCATTGTTAGTACTAAAAAAGAGGAAAACTACTCAAATTACAGTTACTCTTTTAAGATTGTTGTCATAATCTTGAGTAATGTGCTTGAGACATATTTAGAATTCTTTGTCAGAGAAGGGCTTGGTAGTGCACACCTTTAATCCTAGCACTTGGGAGGCAGAGGCAGGCAGATCGCTGTGAGTGTGGCCAGCCTGGTCTACAAAGTGAGTCCAGGACAGCCAGGACTGCAAGAGAAACCCTGTGAGGTTGCTTTGAGAGATGTGGAAAGTCAGATCTTCCAGTATATTCCCAGCACAGATGACTTCTTTTACTACTTATTAGCCAGAGATGGCTAATTTCAATTTAGAACCCAAATTTAATTTAAAATAATATCTCCATTGATAACCTATTTATTGCAGATACCTGTAAACCAAAATAACCTGTAACAGTTGTTTTGGACATTTTATGTAAAATTAAAACTATCAATATTTTAAAAAAAATTCTTTGTCAGACATTATGAATTAGTGACGGCAGTAGTATGGAGTACATTTGTTACCTTTTTATAATATCTTTTCCCTTTCTAAGGATAGTGGCATTTTTGTGCCAACAATCACCTTTATTTTCATATGTTTTAAATGATTTCACTTATAAATCTTTAGTTTGAAACCAGAATATGACATATGTTTTTATCTTCTAACCCCATTTTGAAATTGTGAATGAATCACTTTAGGTTATTTAGAATATTAAATTATTAGATCATTAAAACATTAGGTCATTAGAATTTAGAACTTTTTTTGGTGAGAATCTTAAAATTTATAATTTTTATAATTTACAATTTTCCATCTGTAGTATTCAGTGGTTAAAAAGGTAGGAGGCATGACTACAGTGCATAGCTGTGATAGCTATATGCTACCGCTAGCTAGTTTAATTAATTATTTAGAGATTGGGTCCCAGTATGTAGTTCTGGCTGACCTGGAACTCTCTATGTAGCCTAGGCTGGGCTTAAACTCATAGAGATTGACTGCCTCTGACTTCTGTTTGTTTATTTGTTTTTATTTTTAATCTGTAAACATAAAGAAAGTAATGGAAGCATTTTTGTCTAAGGATGAATTTCATGAATGCACACTCATTAAATTTTCTTCTGTTGCTCATCAGTGATTTCTGAGTTGGGCAAACGATAAAAAAAAAAAAAAAAAAAAAAAAAAAAAGAAAGAAAATAAAACCTTTATAAACAAAACTCAAAAACTGTTTGGGACCCCACTATAGATTTGAGGTCATGGAAGCTCGAAAGTCTTGTGAGTTCACAGTTGCTTTGGGTTCTTTCTCTCATTTTACCTTAAAATTTCTAGCCTATTATTAGCTGTTGTCAGAGCCCCTGGAAACTAAGGCAAACATCAGTTATCATCTTCTGTGTTACTGTGGGAGTCACTGGGGAGAGTGTGCACAGGCAGAGCTCTCAGCACTTGCTTCCAGCTGGGAATGTGAAGTTTTGCAGCTGAGTCGTGGTCCCTTGCCTAAGCTCCCTCATGTGTATTCTCCTTTAGCCAGGAATGCCCGAACTTTAAAGTTTTGTGTATTTACATATTTTGGACTTTAGGGCAGTGGTTCTCAACCTTGGGGAGGGGAGCCGACTAACACTATCACAGGGGCACATCACACACCAGATATCTTGCATATCAGATATTTACATTATAACTCATAACAGTAGCAAAGTTAGTTATTAAGTAGCAATGAAACAATTTTATGGTTGTGGGTTACCACAATTTGAGAAATTGTATTAAAGGATCACAGCACTAGGAAGGTTGAGAACCACAGTTTAGGGTCTTGTTTGTTTGTTTGTTATTTAGGTTTTTGAGATAAGGTTTCTCCCTATAGCCCTGGCTGTCCTATACTTTCTTTGGAGACCAGGCTGGCCTCAAATTCACAAAGACCCATCTGCCTCTGCCTCCCTAGTGCTGAGATTAAAGGCCACCACACCTGGTGCTCTTGGGTCTTTAAAACATCTTTTTCTCATTTACTGGTCAAGGAGTTTTTTGTTTTTTGTTTTTGTTTTAAAATCATTTCTATTTCCCTTCCTCCTTGAGTGAGTCTCCCCACCTCCTCTCCCCAGCACTCTTTTTTTTTTTTTCTTGTTGTTGTTGTTGATTTTGGTTTTTCAAGACAGGATTTCTCTGTGTAGCCTTGGCTGTCCTAGACTCCCTTTGTAGATCAGGCTGGCCTTGAACTCAGAGAGTCCGCCTGCCTCTGCCTCCTGAGTGCTGGCATTAAAGGTGTGTGCCACCATGCCCAGTTTCTCCAGCACTCTTCTTGAGAGGGCCAAGGACCCTTGTGTGTTTCTGGGCATTGAAGCCAGGTTTAAGAGACAAGCATTACCACCTTGCTATCTTGCCAGCCCCACAAGTTAAATTCTTACTATGGCACTAATTAATATTGACTTAATACTGACTCTTTTTAAAAAATATTTATTTATTTATTATGTGTACAGTGCTCTGCCTACATGTCAGAAGAGGGCATCATATCACATTATAGATGGTTGTGAGCCACCATGTGGTTTCTGGGAATTGAACTCAGGACCTTTGGAAGAGCAGCCAGTCCTCTTAACCTCTGAGCCATCTCTCCAGCCCTTAATACTGACTCTTTTGGCTATAAAATATTATTGAAACCACTAAAATTTTTATAATTTTATGTGTATTGGTGTGAGGGTGTCAGATCCTCTGGAATTGGAGTTACAGATACTTGTGAATTGCCATGTGGGTGCTAGGAATTGAACCCTGGTCCTCTGGAAGAATAGCTAGTGCTCTTAACCTGTGGGCCATCTCTCAAGCCCAAAACCACTAAAATTTTAAAAGAGTAAAGTGTTACTGTTTTGAAAAGAAATTTTTTTTTGTTTTTTTAGTTTTTTGAGGCAGGGTTTCTTTATGTAGCCTTGACTGTCCTGGGCTCTTGTTTGTTTTTTGAAACAGAATTTATCTCTATAACAGAGCCCTGGCTGTCCTGGACTCCCTTTATAGACCAGGCTGGCCTCGAACTCACAGAGATCCGCCTGCCTGTGCCTCCCAGGGATTAAAGGCGTGCACCACTACAACTTGAACATAATATTTTGTTATCTTTAATTATATAATTATGTGTTTATATATGTATCTATATATGTGTGTATATAAATTTATTTTCGTTCTTTTTAGCAGCTGATGTACCATCAGAAAAAGATCTTAACAAAGTTCTTCAGCTTTTGGAGCCTCAAATTTCATTTTTAGAAGATCTGACTAAAATGGGTGGAGCAATGAGGTCTGTTCTAACTCAGGTGTTAACAAATCAACAAAACTACAAAGATCTGACTTCTGGTAAGTGAAACGTCAGAAGACATTTACAGTTTACTTACATCATTGTAATAAAAAACAGCATCTTTTGTTTGTTTTGTTATTTGGAGACAGGGTTTCTGTGTAGCCCTGGCTGTCCTCAAACTCAGAGATCTGCCTGCCTGCCTTCTGGAGTACTGAGATGATCTGTGTAGGCCACCAGTGCCCACTAAAATAATAACAAAATAAAAGAAAAATAAAATATTAGGCTTACTTCTCTAGTTGACGATTTGTACAAAGAATGTAATGTTCTTGCCAGTCCCAAAGCAGCCTTCAGAAAAGCCATATCTGTCCCTGTAAAGAGTAAAAAGAAAATTTCTTTTCATGTTGTGTATTTCTTAGTGGAGAAGATTAAATAGATATGATTAAGTAGCAGTTTTCCAAGTTCCAAAATTTCTATTTCAAACTACTTCTTCAAAAAGAGTACGAATAATTCATGCACAAAGGTAGTTGACTTGCTTTGTAGACCAGGCTGGCATCGAACTCACAGTGATGCTCCTGCCTCTGCCTCCCGAGTGGTGCATAGAAGACAGAGTGTGAGGTAGTTAGTCTCAAAATAGAGGTTTTAGCAAGGCATGGTGTTGGCTCTGTTTCTTAACAATTAAACTTTATTATACAACCCAACTAGCTTACATAAGAAGGAAAAATGGTTAAAGGGACAAAAGAGTGAACCTTCCGGTATCCATTCCACGGGATGGGTCCTTAGGTGTCTCTCTGGCCCGCTGGCTGGTCCAGCTTGTTTGCTGCTCCACACCACTCAAGCCCGGTCAGAACCTGTTGTTCTCTTCTTCCCACCTGCCTGAGTCATGTGGGAAGGGCGGTCTCCTTCTCCGGTTGAGGGTCAATTAGAAAAACAATAGTCCAGGTGGAGTTCCCAAGTCTGTTTTTTGAATTCCAGGCCCAGGATGGCTCCACTCAGTCTGTCACAAGGTATTTATGGGGCACCCCAAGGGTTAAAGCCCGCCAAGACTGCTTCCACCTGTGACAAAGCTTAATCTTTCCCACAGCATGGTGGTGTACGCCTTTAATCCTAGCACTTAGGAGGCAGAGGCAGAGGGAGGGGCAGAGGCAGACGCAGATGGATCTCCATGAGTTCGAGGCCAGCCTGGTCTACAAAGGAGTCCAGGATAACCAGGGCTATTATGCAGAGAAACCCTGTCTCGAAAAAGCGGGGGAGGGAGTAGAGGTGTTTTCAGCAAATTGAATTTTCCAAAGATCTGCTCTGTACAGAATGTTGTTATAGTTATATTTATAAAATAAAATATTTGTTTCTCAATTTCTCTTTTAACCCAGATATCACACAAATAATTGAGACTTATATATTTGTTTACTAATAAGCTTTACAACACAGTAAGTGAACAGTTATTACTCTATTCTTAACCCTCTAAACTAACCTGGCTTCCTTCCAGTAAGCATCCCAGAGATACTTGTCCTTTGTAGCTTTTTTCTTGTTCCAGCCTTTTCTCTCCTTCTGGTCCCTCTTGGACACCTGCCCATGACTGAATTTCCTGCCTCCTCTTCTAACTCTTCCTCCCCTGGCTGGCAGGAAGTTTAGCCCTGTTCTCTCCCCTACTTAGCGATTGGCTGTAAGCTGCTTTATTGGCGTACCAGGGGACAATTCAGGGTCAGTGTTTATAGAACGTTGAGACAGGAGATTCTCAGAACAAGAATTGCAACCAGATATGGGAAGAACAGAAATCAGCATTTGAATTACACAAAAAGCTTATGTCTACAAAATATAAAGCACAGCCTTTGTGATTGTTTTTTTCTTTTTTATTGGTTCACAGTATTCAGCTTGTGCTTGGATTGTCTTCTAGAACAAAATTTAGTATTTTGAGGATTGAGAATCTTTTATATTGTATTATTAGAATACCTAGTACATAGTAAAAACTAGTGGACGTGCCAGGAAGTAAGAAACTGTATGTTAGAGACAAGAGGTGAAAAAAAGCCCCTGGGGATTGACAAAGATGAAGGGGTAGACGCTGCATTTAACAGATAAGGACATTAAAACAGTTTTTCATTTGTCCAGAGAATTAAAGCAAAATGTGTCTAAAGAATTAATGGAACTTTTACTTTGTCTCTTTCACTCTCTCTGTCCCCCTGGGGTGCCTCCGCCTCTCTCTCCCATGATCTTACAATAAATCTTAAACCATAGCCGGGCGTGGTGGCGCACGCCTTTAATCCCAGCACTCGGGAGGCAGAGGCAGGCGGATTGCTGTGAGTTCAAGGCCAGCCTGGTCTACAAAGTGAGTCCAGGATGGCCAAGGCTACACAGAGAAACCCTGTCTCGAAAAAACCAAAAAAAAAAAAAAAAAATCTTAAACCATGCGACACCACTGCCTGGCGAATGTTCGCTCTTGCCTGGCATGGTGGTGCGAGCCTTTAATCCCCGCAGTTGGGAGGCAGAGGCAGGTGGATTGAGGCAGTGAGTTCGAGGCCAGCCTGGTCTAAAAAGTGAGTCCAGCCAGCCTGCACCACCTTCCTAAACAGTGCAACCAACTGGGGACCAAGTATTCAAATACTTGAGCCTACCAGGAGGACAGTTTTTGTTCAAACCGCTACATCATGCAAATGTTTTAGTCTCATGAGTAAGCTGGCCTGAACCTCTTTTGGCCAACAATTAATTGGAAAGAGAAAGAAAGGCAGCTCACGCAGTGCTCTCGGGGAATGATGATGGTGGCTTGGGTTTGAGGTTGGTGATGAAATTGGAGATGAGTGGGATTGGGGTGTGTGATGTGAAATTCACAAAGAATCAATAAAACGTTTAAAAGGGAAGGCAAGAATTATGCCTGGACACCTGTTATTTTCTTAAACTAGAAATGATTCTTTCTTTCTTTTTTTTTAATTGGTTTTTCGAGACAAAGTTTCTCTGTGTAGCCTTGGCTGTCCTAGGCTAACTTTGTAGACCAGGCTGGCCTGGAACTTAGAGTGATCCGCCTGCCTCTGCCTCCTGAGTGCTTAGATTTAAAGGCATGCGCCACCACTCCGGGCTCTGTTTGTTTTCTTAAAAACAACGGCAGATTGAAAACTGAAACAAACAACAGCAACTACAGCAAACCCCTGTGATTGTGCTGTGTGGGTGGTGTTGTTGTTGATGTACCAGAGGAGGAAAGTTCAGCCCACTGCAAATTTCTGTGAGACAACGCAATCAGCAGTGTTCAGGGCCTAATCAAGACACATACTACCCAGGAATTGGCAAATGCCATGGAGATTGGGCTTTCATGTAGGGAATAAGGGGGAATGAATAGCCAGGGAGTGGTGGTGGCGCACGCCTTTAATCCAGCACTCAGGAGGCAGAGGCAGGCGGATCTCTGAGAGTTTGAGACCAGCCTGGTCTACAATGCAAGTCCAGGACAGCCAAGACTACACGGAGAAACCCTGTCTGGAAAACCAAAACCAGAGAGAGAGAGAGAGAGAGAGAGAGAGAGAGAGAGAGAGAAATAAGAGTAACCTTTTCTTTAAAGAACTCTAAATTGCTATCCTTTTCTTTTGCTGTTTTTCCAACTCCATAATATATTAAAAAACAAAACAAAAAAATAGCAATAATGAGTTAACTGAAATGCTTGAATAGAAGGTCTAAGATGAATTGTGGAACTTGAGTGTTACCGTAATTGTAGAGATCTTGTCTTAGAAGATACTTCAATATAAATTATACTTTGTATGTGTGGGTTGTTGTTGTTTTGTTTTTGTTTTTGTTTTGGCAGAGTCTAGTTCAAGCTATCTGGGAACTCTGTGTAGACCAGGCTGGCCTCAAACTCACAGAGATCCATTTGTCTCTGCTTCCCAAGGGCTGAAATAAAAGGCATGTGCCACTATCCCCAGTTATAAATTATACTTTAAAAAAAAATTTTTTTTTTTCTTCTTGAGACAGGTCTCTCTGTGTAGCCTTGACTGTCCTGGACTTGCTTTTTTGACCAGGCTGGCCTTGAACTCACAGCTATCTGCCTGCTTTTGTCTTCCCCAGTGCTGGGATTAAAGGTGTGCGCTACCACCACGCCCAGCGCTTTTAAATTCTTAAATGTGATAAGTTGAGTGGAAAAACAAGAGTCAATTGGGATTTCATTTGTGGTATTTGAAGGTTTCTCCTGAAGCCTCAGCTCCTGTGGAAAGCCTTTTTGAGCACTCTTGTTTGGCTAAGTCTTGGGTATAGAGCGCACAGATGGTCGGATCACATCAGGGAGTCTGCTTAGTAATTGTCACAGCGTTTTCTCTTGCCTTTCTTTACCACTGACTTCCAGGTTTCTGGAAGGTTGAAATCATGCCTTATCTATAAACTCGTCATGTATTTCAGATGCTTACAGACTTCATTCCTGTTATAAATTGCTGCTCAGTCTGGGATTGTCAATACCAAGTATAATTACAAAGATAATATCTGAAGTGAATTTTATGTTTATTGTAGTTTCCTCTTCTTAGAGTATTGCTTGTTTGTATTAGCCAGATGACTGTATTTAGATTTTGAATGGAATATTTTCTTCTGGTTTAAAACTTTGTTTTAAATATTAGGTCTTGGAGAAAATGCTTGTGCAAAGAAAAGCCATGAGAAGTACCTTGTAGCTTTGAAGAGCTCTGGACTCACATACCCTGAGGATAAGCTTGTGTGTGGGATGCAGGAGCCGTCTGCTGGCACTCGCCCTCTGCCGGTTCAAGGTCTGTCTAAACGGTTAATTTGAGCCATAGTGACTTCATTGTATTAAACAGCCCCTCACCTTTCCTCATAATTGAAAAAAATAAATGTGAACTTCCATAGTGTCATGTCGTCCTTCATATTAGAATAAAGAAAGGATAGACTGACCTTCTCCACAGAGGAAAAGGGTGGCGGTGCTGGACAGTGAGGAAGACTACTTTCCTAAATACAGGCGGTTCAGTTTTAGAGTTGTGGTTGTGACTCTATGAGAAGTGGCAGCTGCTATTCAGAGTTCATCACTCGATGACCTAGTAATCATGGCTTAACTCTAAAAAGTAAGCTCCTTCTGAAACAGTGTGTAATGACTAAATTTAGGCTTTCCCTGGGACTTTTCTATTAAAATATCAGACTATTAGATAACATTTTTAAAGGTAAAGTTGAACTTTGCCAGAGTCACTTTTAGAATGAGGTGTCTTAATGTTGTGGTATTTGTGTGTCTCAGTTTTAAAGTACATGAGCATATGACAGTGTGACGAACACCCTCTTCCCTTCTGTTGAAGGTTTGGCAGGTGCTACTGGAACACTGGGACAAGTAGATTCTTCAGATGAGGTGAGATTTAAAATTTAAAGCTTAAAAAAAATAAAACCATAAATGTTTAGAGCTATAAAGATTGATGGTTTGGGGGTGGGAGCTGACTCCTTGGCAAAGTGTTTGCTGTGTGAGCATGAAGGCTTGCAATCCCAGCACTTGGGAGCCATAGGCAGTTGGATCACTGTGAGTTTGAAGCCAGCCTGGTTTTCAAAGAGAGTCCTGGACAGCCATGGTTACACAGAGAAATCCTGATTTGGAAAAACCAAAGACCCCCCCCCCCAAAAAAAAAAAAAAAAAAAAGCCAAATGTGAGTTCACATTTGTAACCGTAGTGCTAGGAGTTGGAGATAGGCAGGTTTGGGTGGGAAGGGTGGTTCACTGGGAAACCAAACTAAGCAAAAGGGAGACAGCATCTCTGTCAAAAAGTCCAGTAGAGAATAAACAGAGGGAGGCAGCCAATGTTGATTCTGACCTCTGCAAGTACAGACAGAAGCACTCACTTGCACATATATGCACACTCAAAATTGACATAAAATCAGTGCAGAATTTATGGGGAAAAAAGGTTTATGGTTGTTATCTAGTGTAAGTTTCTTATGCAGTTAATCCGCACACTGAAGCTCAAGAGTAGCTTCTAGGATGTCTAAGCCACAGTTACTTAGTGACAGGACAAGGACTACAATAGGCTGTTGCTTCTTTTCATATAGTTCAGTAGCCTGAGAAGGTGGTCGTCACACTAATCCTAGCACATAGGAGGCAGAGCAAAAACACCCTTGTGTTGGCTTCTTCCTATCATCCCATCACTTAATAAGTGGAGGCAGGAGGATCAGTTTAGAGTCATCCTCAGCTCCATCTCAAGTGTGAGACCAGCTTGGGATATGAAGGTGAGGCCAGTCAGGGTCACCTGTGATCTTTGTCTCAGACAGCAACAAGACAAGACAAGGCAATTGAAGGCATCACTTAGGAATAGATTGCGTGTCCAGCATTTGGAAGGCTCCAAGTTCTGTCTTTAGTACCAGTAACCACGGGCTTTGTCAAAGAACCGTCACTCATGCATATGCCATTATACTTCTGCATACTTTCCCTCTTTCCGCCTACCAGCTCTTGTCTCCTCTCTCCCTTATTGTTGACGATTCTACTTTATTTTTCTGAATTGAATTTGATTTTTGGACAAGTTAGAAAACCAGCTTTTGAAAGAAGTGCTTTTTCCTTTGATGAGAAAAGAAGTTACTTATTTTGGCTGGGTTTAAATAAACTCTTAGAATTCTAGTTGCAGCAACATAGTATCTTCTAGTTGGATGCCAGAATAACATGCTTTGAGAGAGAAGTTACCTCTTCAGGGATACCAGAGTGTTTGAATTATGGCTTTTTGTTCACTGTTTCCTGACTCTCCTTTGAGGACTTTTGTATTCATTCCACTTAGAGTCTGTGTTTCATCAACTTCTGTAATTTTTTTTTTTTCCACTTGCTTCAGAACTAGTTTGGTTTAACTGTTAGAGAATTTCTGAAATTCATGATGAGTTTTGAGCAAATTCATCTCCTTCTCTCCTCTGCAATTCTTTCCCTATTTCACCATTTCCTCCTAAATTTATGTGTGTCCCCTTTATCATCTTCTCCCCCGCTCCTCAGTCTCTTTCTGTCTCTGTCTCTCTCCCACTGGGTCCACTCAGTGCTACTTGTGTGTGCCCGGGTGAAAGGTATCTACTGGACATATATGTGGTAGTCTCTCTGGGGCTGCATCCCTGAAGAGCAATGGATCTCCTTTCTCCAGCAGCCATCCTGCCAGTAGCTCCTCAGGGTGGACTTTAAAGGGCCCCTCCCCTGTAAATCCTGGGGTTTTAGCTGGCTTAATCTTGTGTAGGTCTTGTCCATGCAGCCACAGCCACTTGGAGCTCATGTGTGCAACAGTACTGTCATGTCTGGCAAATACTGTTGCATTGCAGACGTCCACTGCCTCTGGATCTTTCAATCTTTCCACCTTCTCTTTCACTATGATCCCTCAACCTTAGTGAATGTGTGTAAGCAACGTTTCTGTTCCATTTAGAGCTAAGAGCTGAGCACTCTATAATCTTTTATTCTCTGCATGTTTGACAATTGGGTGTCTCTAAATTAATCATCATAAGAAGCTTCTCTGACTCAGGGAATAGGAGGCAGGTGGATCACTGTGAGTTCGAGGCCAACATGGTCTGCAATGCAAGCAAGTTCAGGATAGCAAAGGCTATACAGAGAAACGCTGTATCGAAAAACCAAAAGAAAAAAGAAAAAGTAGCTGCTCTGGCAGTTGCTAGATGGACTAATCTTTAGGTATAAATGTAAGAGTTTAAGGTGGAGTGAATAGTTCTCTTCTAGGTCAATAATCTAGCTCAATATGAGTTCCATGTTGTGGAGCCGGCTTTAACTCCATTTGGAAAGTGGTTGGTTATTCCAATAACAGTTGTGTATCTATTAGACTAACAAGCATATCTTGCCAGCCCAGTTACTGATTTCTGTAGCTCTCCCAATTCAGAGCTGTGTAAAATAATTGAGTTTTTTTTTTCCCCTAGTAGGATCCATAGCACTTTCTAGTACTATGACATTTTAGTTACTCAGTAATAAACTATGCAAACCTATCTTTGTATTTTTTTCCACATTGGTGGTATAATATTCTAAAGTAATGGGGAAAACTACATATTGTCCAATCATGTTCTTGATTTCTAATTATGATTCTAAGAGTCAGTGCTTCTATTTCTTTTTCTTGTTTTGCAAGTATATAAATAGTTCTTTAACATATAGAATTGCTGAGTTATAGGATATGTATGTATATTTTAATAGATTATATTTATTATTTTAGTGATTATTTGAGGGAAGTTCCTTTTGAAGAAAATGGTTTTTGTTTTTGGTTTTCAAGACAGAGTTCTCTGTGTAGCTTTGGCTGTCCTGGAACTCACTCTCTAGACTGAAGTCACAGTGATCTACTTGCCTCTGCCTTCAGAGTGCTGGGATTAAAGGTGTGTGCCACCACTACTCATGATAATTTTTATATAAAATTTTCATGTAAAATGATATTCAGTCAGGTATGGGGAGGCAGAGGTAGGTGAATCTCTGTGAGTTCGAGGCCAGCCTGGTCTACAAACCCAAGTCCAGAACAGCCAGGGCCACACAGAGAAACCCTTTCTTGGGGGAAAAAATATTCATTTGTATTTTAGTGATACATATCAATACATACTTACACACACCCATTGTCTTTGTTTTGCAAATATAAATTTATTTTTGAAATACTGACTTAGAAGTAGGAAAGTCATGTGATAAAGCAAAAGAGAAATGAGAAAGAGGAGGAGACAATTCAAGATTATAAAAATTATGAATGTTCCAGGGATCTGAGAGTTCATTGGATGAAATTGAATTCCCAAGAATTAACTCAGGGTAATGAATATCACCACATAGTCAGTGGTGGAGTTGAAATTAGATACAGAGTCTTGTCTGCTTGATTTGGTAATCTTACTATAAAGTAGACAGGCCACTGCTCATTTCTACTGCTGTTGTAGAATCTATTGTTGCTGTAAGGGTAGTTGTTTTTGCCATGGGAGGAAATTTGTCTGAAAATCTTACGGCTTAAAAATCACCATTTTAATTTGCTTGTGTTTATGATTTAGGAATTTGGGACTGGCAGCTGGATAGTTTTGTCTTGGTCCTATGTTGTCCTTTCTCTTGTGTTTAGAATAGAACCCAAACCTTTCCCATGCTGTGCAAGTACTCTACTGTTGAATTATGCACTACACCTATGTTTTCTTTTTGAATGACCTTTTCCCCTAATCTACTTCTCCTTTAAGGCTACAAATACAGGAAATGTATAGACCTTCGTAACACCCCGATTGTCACAGGTGTTGATCATGGATATCCTTTTTTTTTTTTTTTTTTTTTTTTTTTTTTTTTGGTTTTTCGAGACAGGGTTTCTCTGTGTAGCCTTGGCCATCCTGGACTCACTTTGTAGACCAGGCTGGCCTCGAACTCACAGCGATCCGCCCGCCTCTGCCTCCCGAGTGCTGGGATTAAAGGCGTGCGCCACCACGCCCGGCGGATATCCTTTTTATAGGAAATTTATAGCTGAAAACCATGAAGTGCTTCTAACAAGGTGTCAGTTCAGTTTAGAAGCTCTTGGTTCCTTTGTAGTATTCCTTGGATTCCCTTGCTTAGCGATAGTAAATCATAATCTTCAGTTAGGAAAAAAAATCCCTTAGTTCTGCAATGAAGGTAGTAGGAACCTTTCCAGCTGTGTTTTAAGAAAATTGGAAACAACTACCTGTACTCAGGCTCCCTTCCCCAAGGGCACACCTGCAGTTTTTCTTTGCCTTTTTAAATTTTTAAATTTTCTTCCCTTCCCTTCCCTTCCCTTCCCTTCCCTTCCCTTCCCTTCCCTTCCCTTCCCTTCCCTTCCCTTCCCTTCCCTTCCCTTCCCTTCCCTTCCCTCCCCTCCCCTCCCCTCCCCTCCCCTCCCCTCCCCTCCCCTCCCCTCCCCTCCCCTCCCCTCCCCTCCCCTCCCCTCCCCTCCCCTCCCCTTCTCCCCTCCTCCCCTCCCCTCCCCTTCTCCCCTCCCCTCCCCTTCTCCCCTCCCCTCCCCCCTTCCCTCCCCTCCCCTCCCCCCTCCCCTTCCCCTTCCCTCCCCTCCCCTTCCCTTCCCTTTATCCTTGGCTGTCTTTGACTCACTTTGTAGACCAGGCCAGACCTGGGCTCAAACTCACAGCAGTATGTCTGCCTCTGTCTTCCCTTCCCTTCCTTTTCTTTTTTGGTCTGGTTTTCACAGAGCTCTGGCCTCTGTTGCTCTATTTTGGACAATGGGTTCTGTAGTGCCTGTATTCTTGGATGTTTTTCCAAAGCATATTATTATATTTACAATGTCAGTTCCAGCTTCTAATATGTTAAGTATATTTTTCAGAATTTGATCCCTCCCTTTTTGTATGGGTGGTATGCGTATGTCCTGATTTGCTTTCTGTTCCTTTGATAAATACAATGACCACCAAACCAGGGGAGGAAATTGTTTATTTGGCTAACACATTCTGATCACAGTCAATCATTTGGGAAGCTAGAAAAGGAACTTAAGCAGGAACTGGAGGCAGGAACTGAAGCAGGAGTGTTGCTTCCTGGTTTTGCTCCATGTGAGTTACTTAGCTACTGTTTGGATACAATGCAGGACTACCTGCCCAGGTATGGTGCTGTCCACAGTGGGCTAGGCCCTCACACATTAGTCATTAATTAAGAAAATACTGCAGAGGAGTTGCCCAAAGGCCAGTCTGATGGAGGCATTTCTTCAATTGATATTCTTTCCTAGATGACTGTAACTTGTGTCAAGTTGGCAAAACAAACTAGTAGTGTGTGTGTGTGTGTGTGTGTGTGTGTGTGTGTGTGTGTGGTGTGCCGTGCCAGGGCATGTTTGTGGAGGTCAGAGGACAAATGACCAGAATAGGCTCTCTCCTTCTATCATGAGAGTTGTGGAGATCACACTTCAAGGTGGAAGTGGAAAGTCTTGGTGGAAAGTGACTCTGGCAACTGAGCCATTTCTGGCCCCTAATTTGAATTCTTTGAGCTCATTTTATTTCGTACTCTATGAAATCTTTCATTCATTTATTTTGGTCCTCTCCCTTTTCTTCCTATGGTAAATGAATCAGATTTCTTTAGCTTCCTTGTTCCTTAAGGTTATTTGTGTAAGGTTAGGAAAGCTTTTATTTTAGCATTTTTGGGATGCTTAAGAGTTTTTCCTATAGGTACAGATTATAGATGGTTATATTTTATAGTAAGGATATCTTACTATGAATTTTAATAAAATTACATTAAAACATTTGTAGTGGACACATAGAAGTGAATTATGTTGGACAGTAGTATGTAAGAATATATGTTACAGTTATATAAAACATACATATTTTTGAGAATGGGTATGATTGATAATGTTGATTTTGTTTTCTTCAGGAGGACCAGGATGGGGGTCAAGGCTTGGGAAAGAGAAAGAGGGTAAAGCTAAGCAGTGGCACCAAAGGTAATTATAGTTTGCCTTTTTTCTTTTCTTTTTTCTTTTTTTTTCTATTTTTTTTCTTTTTCTTTTTGAGATTATGTGGTTTCACTATATAATCTAGATTGGCCTTGAAACTCACTGTGTGTCCACATTGACCTTGAACCCACAATCTTCTTGATTCAGCCTCCTAAATATTACTGGGATGACAGGTGTGTGTTAGTACACCAGGTAAAATTTTGTTTTTTTGTTTTTTTCTAAAGAAAAGCTTAAAAACAAACAACAGACCCTTAATCTTTAAAAATCCTTGCTACATAACATAGTAAGACCCAAGACCTGTCTAAAGAGAAAAATTCTCATAAGTAAATAAATAAATAAATTTAAGTTTTAGATTGTTTTGATTTTATGTTTTGAGTAGTATTTAGTTTTAGCTTCAGATTGTTATACATTTGTACCATGATATTATTATTATTATTATTTTTAAAGGAAATGGCAGTTCTAGAATGCCTTATCCTAAACACTTGGGACTACTTTCAGATTTTAGTGTTTAAATATTTTTTAAATTTTACATGTGTGGGTGTTTGGGGCTACAGTTACATTGTGACCCATGTGTGCCCAGTGCCTACTGAGGCTAGCATAGGGCAGAGAACCTTTGGAACTGGAGTTAGGGATGGCTGTGAGTTACCATTGTGAGTGGTAGAAGGATACCTAGTGTTCTTAACTCTTGAGCCCTCTGCAGCCTGAATTTTAGAGCTGTTTTTTGGACATGTGAAACAGGGTCTCAGTGTGAAGCCTCGGCTGTCCTTGATGGCTGTGTGCTCAAAACATTTCAAGTTTTGTGGCCTTTCTTATTTTGGATTAGTGCTGTAAAGTCTAAAGTGTAAAGCTCAGTAAAAAGTTTAGGTACATGGCTATATTTAAGAATAAGTAATACGGCCGGGTGGTGGTGTCACATCCCTTTAATCCTAGCACTCGGGAGGCAGAGGCAGGCAGATTGCTGTGAGTTTGAGGCCAGCCTGGTCTACAAAATGAGTCCAGGACAGCCAAGGCTACACAGAGAAACTCTGTTTCGGAAAAAAACAAAAAGCAAAGAACAAGACAAAACAAAAAAAGAATAAGTAATACTTAATTTTTTATTAGCTGCTTTATATTAATATTTAGGGTTAGATGCTTTGTTGCTTGTGTACTGTGAAAGTTAGTGACATTTTCAGTACGCTAGTAAAAGAATATGCTTGAATTGTACATACTTTCAGGTGGGCTGTTAGGTTGTATGGAAAGGTTTAAATGAGGTGGGCAATTGAACTGCTGTTACGTTTTCTCTTTCTTGCGCAGATCAATCCATAATGGATGTTTTGAAGCATAAAAGTTTTTTAGAGGAACTATTGTTTTGGACAATAAAGTATGAATTTCCCCAGAAGATGGTGACTTTCTTACTCAATATGCTTCCCGATCAAGAATATAAGGTATCTATTGCTTCTTTCCCTTGGGACTTTGCTTTCTTTTGTTTTGTTGTTGTTGTTGAATCTTTTTCTTTTCTTGCATTTCTTCGCTGAGACTTACATCTATAAGGATATAACATGAGAGGGCATTGGTTATACTCCTGCTTGTTCAAAGTCTGCTTGGAATACACAGAATCTCTACTTTCTCTCAAAGTACTAGTGTCACTCAGCAAAATTCCAAAGCACTGCCATTTTGAATTTAAGTTTTAAAACAATTATAAACTCTGTAGTTTAAGGATATAAAATTGCACTTGCTCAAACTACATATCAATGTTTAAAAAGCTTATCTTCATTTCATCTACAACAATAAAACCTAAAGTCCTAGCTAGAAACCACCAGAATAATATTACTAAACAAGAGGAACTGTGTGTGTAGGGAGTGATGGGAGACAAACAATAAGGTAATTGAAGAAGCAAGTAGTATGTAAAAGGGTCACGTCCTCTGAAGGACAGTTACCAGGTGTGGTGATAATGTATGGATGATTGAGTTTAGATTATAGAGTTAGCGCGGGGTTAGTAGTTGCTGGTTATGTTGAGAATAGGGGGATGGTTACTAATCAAATACAAGTGTAGGAAGATGTTGTTTTTAGTCCCAGAAGGTGTGGACCCACCTCTGAGCACCACATGGTTATGGCAAAAGCATGAAATGGCTCTGGGTACATTAGGAGAGACACTGTCAAGTAGCAGTGTTTTGTGTGCCTTTATACACTCCAAAAAGCACAATGGGAAATATATCTGTGATACAGATGTGAAATAACACCAGCTGTAGTTAATACTGCAGACATTTGGTCAGATTGCTGGTCAGCTTCCAGAGCAGACAGGGTATTCACACCAGCTCACTTGCTTAGTAATGTTACTCTGGAGGTTTCTAGCTAGGACTTTATTTTATTGTTGTAGGTAGGTCTCACAGAACAAAGATAGTTTTTTTTTCTTTTTGGTTCTTAAGACAGGTTTTCTTTGTGTAGCTCTGGCCATCCTGGAACTCAACTTTGTAGACCAGGTTGGTCTTGAACTCAGAAATATGCCTGCTATTGTTTCTAGAGTGCTGGGTTTAAAGATGTTCACCAAAACCGCTCTGCTAAAGATAATTTTTTGCTGAGACTAGAGTCACATCCTGACATGGTACTTGTCCTGGTGTGCTAGAGTTCTCGAAAGAGTAACTTCTGTCTTTTTATTTATTTTTATTTTTATTTTTTATTTTTTTATTAATTTATTCTTGTTACATGTAACTGCTGTCTTGATTCACTGATAGGTGTCTTTCAGTTCGCTCTTAGTGCCCAGATCAGACACATGTCCTTCCTGGGGTCAGGCATGCTTTACTTGGAGCACTATGGAGATGCTGTTGGTGGGTCTCTGAGGGGACACTGATCCACATTGAGTTTTAGGACAGCCACGGTTACATGGGCTGTCTGAAAAAGGAGAACAAGTCCAGCCTTAATCTTGGGGTGTTGAGTATCTGTTGTATATATTAAAAAAAAAGATAATTAGCCAGGCGTGGTGGCGCACACCTTTAATCCCAGCACTCGGGAGGCAGAGGCAGGTGGATTGCTGTGAGTTCCAGGCCAGCCTGGTCTACAAAGAGAGTCCAGAAACCCTGTCTCGAACTCCCCCCCTCAAAAGAAAAGATAAAAAAAAAAAAGAATGTTATTTTGAGCAAGTAAAACTTTTATTTATTTGTTTGCTTGTTTTTTTTTTTTGGAGACAGGGTTTCTCTGTGTAGCCTTCGCTGACCTGGACCCACTTTGTAGACCAGGCTGGCTTTGAACTCACAGCGATCCACCAGCCTCTGCCTCCCGAGTGCAAACTATATTATTTTTTTCTTTTGTTTTGATTTTCGAGACAGTTTCTCTTTGTAGCCTTGGCTGTCTTGGACTCGCTTTGTAGAGCAGGCTGGCCTTGAACTCACAGCAGTCCGCCTGCCTCTGCCTCTGCCTCCCAATTGCTGAGATTAAAGGCGTGCACCCCAATGCCCGGCTAAAATTTTATATTCTTAAACCATAGCTTATAATTGTTTTAAAACTTAAATAGCTTAAAATGTTCATTAAGTTTTAAAAACTATTAAAAGGTTTTACTAATGTTTAAAAAATGCAGAATATCACTTAAAGTTACCATTATGTACTTACTTTTTCACTTACCTTGCATAGCATCATAGGTACTAACAGCTTTAAAAGCTGATTATAATATGTGCTATAAAATACTAATGGCATTTTAAATTTGGAGTTAAACTTATGTTTTCTTGTTTGCTATTTAAAAATTTTACAGGTTGCTTTTACAAAAACTTTTGTTCAGCATTATGCTTTTATTATGAAAACACTGAAGAAAAGTCATGAATCAGACACAATGTCTAACAGAATTGTGCATATTAGTGTTCAGTTGTTCAGCAACGAGGAACTAGCCAGACAGGTGACAGAAGAATGTCAGCTTCTGGATATTATGGTCACTGTGCTGCTATACATGATGGAAAGTTGCCTTATTAAAAGTGAACTGCAAGGTAAACTCAGAATTATATTCATTTGTTGTTATTAGTAACTTTGTGTATGTAACAAGTCTAAAAAATAACTTTATATCCCTAAAAATAACTTAAAAATATTGTAAAAACAATGGATATTTGGAAAATAAGTATGTCACAATTTGTAGTATTTTTAAAGAAAAAGTTAAAAATCATTCCCAGCTTAATCATTCACAAATAACTGTTAACAGTTTTGCTGTATTTTCTTTTTATATTTTTATATGCTATTATTTTATTTACTGAAAGGAATACTTTAAGCAAGTATCACCACAGTAAGTGTCCATGCATTTTAATAATTGAAAGTATAATCATGGTTAATATCAAAGTTTAGCTATTTTATTATTAAAATGCTTAGTTTTTTTTTTTTTTTTTTTTTTTTTTTTTGAGACAGGGTCTCATGTATGCAGCTCTCTTTGACTGTGCTGAAACGCATTATCCAGACCAGGCTGGCCTCACAGTCTAAGAGATCCACTTACCTTTGTCATCCAAGTGCTGGGATTAAAATAAAGTTCTGTGCTGCCGTGCCCAGCATATGATCCTTTCTTTAAAATCATAAATTTGTTGCTGTCTAGCTTAGGTATTCTTATATATTTATACTCAAAAAGTCTTTGAATTTGAATAAACCTTGCCTTGTCTGTATAGCTATAGGAAGAACTTCTATAATTTTCTCTTCTCTCCTCTCCTCTCCTCTCCTCTCCTCTCCTCTCCTCTCCTCTCCTCGCCTCTCCTCTCCTCTCCTTTCCTTTCCTTTCGTTAGTCTCTCTGTGTAGCCTTGGCTGTCCTGGACTCACTTTGTAGACCAGGCTGGCCTCGAACTCACAGCTTCTGCCTCCCGAGTGCTGGGATTAAAGGTGTGCGCCACCACGCCCGGCTATAATTTTCTTTTATGTCCACTCTATGGCTGCTACTTCTTGACCTAATGTTTCTAACACATTTTCATTTTGTTCTCTTCACTTCCCTTCCATAATTCATGCCATTGAATATTTACTATGTACTGGGTCCTATGGTTGAGCACTATAAATGTGTTATCTCAGTTAAACTTCTGGAAACTCTGAGATTACCTTCAATACCTTTATTTTTTAAGATGAAAATACAAAATCCTTGGAAGGTTAAGTCATTTACTTTGGTTTTTTGAGACAGGGTTTCTTTGTGTAGGCTTGGTTGTCCTTGACTTTCTTTGTACACCAGGCTGGCCTTGAATTTCACAGTGATCCACTTGCCTCTGCCTCCCATGTGCTGGGATTACAAGCGTGTGCCACCACGCTCAGCAAGTCATTTACTATTAAATTAAATAGCTAACAAGTGACAGTGCCAAGAAAGATTTCATGTCTCCCAATGCCAGAACTTTCATTCTGTGCCAGGACACAGGAAGGTCCACGCTGAAAGATTATGTCTTACCGACACTCAGAGCTAAACCTTAAACCAAGTGGGCAGGGGAGGTGGCTCAGTGATTAAACTATGTGTAATACAACACAAACATGAGGGCTGGAGTGAAGCTCCTCAGGACTCACTTAAATGTCAGCAGGTATGGTGGCCCTCCAGTACTACTGCCTGCAGAAGTGGAGACAGTATACACACAGCAAGCTGTGTAGCAAGACTCGCTTCATCAGGGAGTGTCGCGGACCAGCTCAGTTGGATATAGGTCCTTGGGGCCAGGAGTTTTTGAAGTGTCGGTGGGCAAGAGATAGGCGAGTGACAGACAGAGACAAACTTAGGGGAAGTTTGAGTCTGAGTGTATTTTGGAGACACACAAGCCAAGTTTTTATACACATCTCTTGAAATGGGGTGTTCTCTCATGGCTACATTATTTTTCCATACAATTTAAAAATACAGGATGCGGTATAATTGTGTTGTTATCAATCTTGAACAATTGTTCACAAGTCATTAGATTGGTATCAGTGTATATGCCCTCTTTATCAAAGGTCAATGTTTTTCATTATGTCAAATGTGTGAGTCAAGACAGTTTGCCTTTTTAGCTGTTTTGTCATTATCTGGAGTTTTCTTAAGCATCTTATTTGTAAGTCATAATGTAAACTATTCACTGGTGACTAATTCTTAGTCATGTGTTTATTAACAAGTGGAATGGAACTTAGTGGTAAACTTGTCTGAATGACCCTTGGCTATAGTTTTAAGTTCAGGGTCTCTTAGCAACACAGTTACATCTGAAAAGTTCTTGATAAGAAAGTAAAAACAGGGCTGGAGAGATGACTCAGAGGTTAAGATCACTGACTGTTCTACTGCTCTTCCAAAGGTCCTGAGTTCGATTTCCAGCAACCACATGGTGGCTCACAACCATCTATAATGTGATCTAATACCCTCTTCTGGCCTTTGAGCAGTGTATACATAATAAATAAAATCTTTAAAAAAAAAAAAAAAAGTAAAAACAAAGGCAAAAAGAGAAAACAGAAAAACAGTCAGGATGTTGCAAAAACGAGTGATAAGAGAAAAGGAGGGGCTGCAATGAGTTACTCCTGGCAGGAACATCAGACCGTTCTAGGAGGCTCTCCCTTGAGTGGGGTTGTCACCTCGGGCTCTGTAGTGATGTTTGTCACACAGACTCCACTGGAGGGGTCGTGACAAGGGAGCTCTGGGTTTGATTGAGAGACCCTGCCTCAGTGAGTAAGGTGGAAGAGCGATTTAGGATGATTCCCAGCTTAGGATGATTCCCAGCGTCAGTCTCAGGCTTCCTGAGGAGAGACCTTGTAGTTGGGCCTTGTTTTGTTCCGTTCTGCTGCTTTGGGTATGTCAACTCCTATTTTCTCATTGTCTTTAGAGGTGAGCTGTGTCCTGAAAATGGCATTTGCTTTGTGAAAGACAGAATGCCTTATATGTAAGGATAGCTAAGTATCATGGCTACTATCTTTTTAGCACTCGCTATATAAATGCTAGGCTCTTTACTTGGTACTTTATGCTTTATCTCAGTTAATAATCATTAATTTTGTAACTCAGATATTTGTGGCTCTGTTTTATAGATGGGGAAACTGTGGCTTAGGCAGTTGAACTTGTTGATGTATGGTCTTACAGCTCTAACTTACAAGTATGATTCAAAGCCTCCTCTCCTTTTTTTTTTTAAAACCCACGAGGTGTGTGTGTGTGTGTGTGTGTGTGTGTGTGTGTGTGTGTGTGTGTGTGTGTGTGTGTTTCTGCAGGTGTGCTTGGGAGGCCAGAGGTCGATGATATATGTGCTTCTGAATTGAACTTGGAGTTCATGAATTGGCTAGACTGGCTGGCTGCCCACTGAGCTCTAGGGAGCCAGCTGTGTCCAGCCCCAGTCCTTGTCCTCCTTGGGTCACACATCTGTCTGCATGGCTGCACTTGGCTTTTGATGAGGGTGCTGGGGATTCTTCATTCCACCCCGTTGGCTTTACCAGCTATTCATATAAACTCCAAAAGTATTGAAGCTTATAGGGCACCATTGCCTCATGGCCACTGTCTGCTTGTACAGTCTTTGTCTAAGTGACTGTAACCTTCCGTCAGACTTCAGCAGCATCGTTTGTTCTCCTTCCCTAGGTTGTATAGTGGATCCTAATTCATGCTTCCTGGTGAAACTCTGAATTGAAATGTCACACAGACAAGAGTCTGCTCTAGAATTTTTAATTAGCTGCATTTGTTCAAAGACTCCCTGTAATTCTCTTTTTATAGCCTTATCACACAGTTTTCTTAGGTGTGTATGTGGGAGAGAGGGAAATTTATTTTACCACTTTATTCTCTAAGATTAGTTGAATACTTGACCTCAGACCTCAGACGCTCAACAAGTTTTTGTTGTTGTTGTTTGAGATGAGGTTTCTCACTGTGTAGACCAGGCATAGAGCTCACAGAAATCCATCCACCTGCCTCTGCCTCCTGAGTTCTGGGATTAAAGGTTTGTGCCAACACACCTGGCATAACAAATTTTTTTTTTGATGAGTGCATTTCATTTAATCCTGAATCATTTACATCTTTAGTGAAGAAAGTACCAACTTGGATTTATTTAAAAAAAAAAAAAAAAAGCTGTAATTGCCTTTTCTTTAAGATAACAGGGTGTTTTCCTCCCTGCACAAGAAAAGTTATATTTAAAGCAGTGTTAGAAAAAAAGTTTGCTTGTTTGTTTTTATTATTTCTTCTTATTCATAGTTTCAATTAGATAGGATAGCAATTCTAAATGTTATGCTATTTTTTTGTTTTGTTATTCGCAGCATCCAGGGACACTGTTTCCTCTGTGTCACTGGCTCATGAGTTTCCATTGGCAGGAATTTGTAGTCTGGGATTCCTTCAGAACTGTGGATTGTGGATGTAGCTGATTCCTCTTCCCAAATGGTGTTACTTAGTTTTTCCCTTTCATACATCATAATCAGGGGAAGACAGGCCAACTTAACCTGTAAGGCTCCTTAAAGCTTAGGAGTAGAGTAGAATAATTTCATGGACTGAAAGATAAATTTATGTGTGGAAGTTAAGATGTTCAACAGAGGCCCTCCTTACTGATGAGTTTGCCAAGTACATGGCTGGTGGAAAAGTCTTATAAGGTAAAGAATCAGTTGAAAGTGATATATTGCATTTTAACTTTAAACATAGAGAAGCATTTTTATTTTCTAGCCCTTAAAAACAAACAAACCAACAATCATTAGTCAATTGTGCACATCGAGGTCAGTGGACAACTTTGTAGAGTCATTTTTCTACTTGCAACTTTAAGTAAGTTCCAGGGACTGAGCTCAGGCCACTAGGCTTGGGCAGCACCTCTCCTGCTCAGTCATCTTGACAGTTCATGTTCCACTCGTTCAGTTGTGAGGGCACAATGTTTTTAGAATGTGGTTTCCTTGGTTGAATTTCATCTCATCTTCTAACTGTTTAGAGTTAGCGTATCTTTGTCTTTCTGCCCTGATGTTTTAAAAAAAAATTTTTTTTCTGTATGTGTCATATTTTCCAGCACATAAGACAATGTTTTAACCCCCGAAAAATCCGTGCCGAAGTTGGGGGTCATCTTATAAGCAGGGTACTTACCTGTAGCTTTCTTCCCCTTGTTTCATATGTCTGATGCATATGGTGGGGTGGGGTGCCATGCCTGATTCCTGCCCCCCCTTGCTCTGTGCAGGAAGTATGAAGCAGGGAGGAACAAGCTGCACACATCTTCCTGTACCTCTAGGAGGAGGGTGTGACTGTGGATTGGCTCTCCACCAGAGCCTGCCCATTCAACTAGGAGGGCTGTGCTGACTTTGGGGTGGAACGTGCCTTAAAGGGGCATTGTAGGCTGGCACTGGCTGTCTACCAGCATTTCATAAAGTGCCTGGCTGTCTGTGGCCTGCTTGCAAATAGACACATGCCTGAGTCTGGCGCACAGGGAGTGCATTGGAAGAGGGGTTGTCTTTTATGGCAATTGTATTCCAAACATTTTAACTGGAAAAGTTAGGGTTCACATTATACTCCTAGTCGTCTTGCGTTGGTACATGCATTTTATTTTTATTGTATCTCAAAGCATATGAGCCAGTTTCTATGATACCCCTTAATTTGAAGTCATATTTTTTCAGTTCATATATTTTTTGCTTAAATTTCATAGATACATTAAAAAGAACAATTAGCATGAACAGAAAAATGTGGACTTTAGTAACTATATACCCCAGTGTATACTAAAAAAATAATACTGATAGTTGAGTATTTTGTGTGCTATGAGCACTGTGTGTTTCACAGTGGGGATGAGGGGTCCTCCTTTCAGTATGCTAGTTAAGTTGGCATAGGTTAAAAGGGCTAGTTTTCTAAAAACTGGTGTTGATGACAAACATTTTATATAGCCTAGTCCCCTCCATCCAACATTAGCCTGAACTTGGGGAGATTTTGGGGAGAGGAGATGTTAAAGAGATTTCTGGTTTTGGTGTGTTTATTTCTGAGATATACTGTTGGGTAAAACAAACAAACAAACAAACAAACCACATTTACATATTCTTTGACTAAAAGAAGGCAATTAATATGCTTCACTTCAAATCAGCACACTTGAGCGAAAAGCTAGGATGAGAATAACCTAGTGATAATTTTTTAATTGAAATTAAGACTGTATCATTAGAATGAAGAAAATGAGGTCTTCTAAGCATATAGCTGGTTCACTGTTAGCGATGAGGAGGACATGTAGTGTTAAGTACTGCTCAGTGTGCTCAGTGCTCAGGGAACATTTCCTTTAACTCCTTTGAGATGCACTCCCTCCTCTGTTTTAACAAGGAGGAATTTGATCGGAGGTCTAAGCAACATGCCTAGAGCCATACAGAGTTGAATGCTGTGCTGGGGTTAGGATTTAAGTGTTTCTGATTCTAACTTGTGTACAAATAATTCTGCATTGTTAGTGAAGTTGTTTTTTAAAAAGTAATTTTTTTGCTTTTTTTTTTTTTTTTTTTTTAGATGAAGAAAATAGTTTACATGTGGTGGTGAACTGTGGAGAAGCCTTACTGAAGAATAACACTTACTGGCCTCTTGTTAGTGATTTTATTAATATTCTTTCTCATCAAAGTGTGGCTAAGAGGTTTTTAGAAGATCATGGCTTGTTAGTTACATGGATGAACTTTGTTTCTTTCTTTCAAGGTATGAGTTTAACCTTTCTTTTGTTAAAACATTATCTAATGCTAAATTACTAAATACTAATTAATAATAGTGTACCACTGAGATTATTGTTTATTTTTTGTTTTTTGGTTTTTTTGAGACAGGGTTTCTCTGTGTAGCCTTGGCTGTCTGGGCTCGCTTTGTAGACCAGGCTGGCCTTGAAATCATAGTGATCCGCCTACCTCTGCCTCCCCAGTGTAGGGATTAAAGGTGCGCGACACCACGCCGGGCATACCACTGAGGTTATAAATAAAGTATATTATGATTTGAATTAATTTTTATCTGTAAGAATGTTAGATGTTATTCTCAGTAACATATAGTAAGGGTTTATTAAGAAATGAGCACAATTTTTTGGTAGTATGTTAAAACATTAATTTAGAAACTTAAAATCTATTTTCTCAGATTTGTAACATGTTTGTAGCAATGTAGACTAGTAGCAATTAAAATTGTTTTTTTTTTCTTATTTAAAGACAATCAGTTTTGTTTGTGACATTTACAAAATGTTTTTTAGAAACTTTAGTTTGTTAAAAAAAATTCTAACAACAGGACCAGCTGCTTTTGTATTTCATTGTAAGCTTATTTATGTATGTACTACTGTGTAAAATTGGGTGTTACTTGCTTAAACCTGGCTGAGTATAGGGAAATGTTTGATTTAAAGTTACATACTTGTGTCTGTTTGACAAAGTCCCTATGTGCTTTACTTTGTACAAGGTATGAATTTGAACAAGCGAGAACTCAATGAGCATGTGGAATTTGAATCTCAGACGTACTATGCTGCCTTTGCTGCTGAGCTTGAAGCCTGTGCACAGCCGATGTGGGGGCTCTTATCACACTGTAAAGTTAGGGTATGTTGGAAATATTTTTGTTAATGTCTTCATTTTAAAAATAATGACAAGAAAAAACACACCTGAAAAAAATCTCATGTAGCATGCAGTGTTTAATTCTGTTTCGAATGAATTGAAGTTCATCTTTCTGGAAGCTTACCTGTAAGAATATATTTTATTCTTGGGCATATTGAAATTCATTAGGCATCAGACCTTCCTAGCTGCCCCTATTTTGAACAGTTGTTGAAACTTCTGAATACTCTACCTTAAGCATTATTGTTTTATTGTAACTGTTGTTACTTGTATAATACTGTTTATATTCTTACACAGTGTTTTGCTGTATAGCCTAGGCTGGCCTTAAACTCTGTTTCTCTCACATCTCGTCTTGATTTTTCAATTCATGTGCTTCAGGCTGTCCAAGTGTTGTCAGTATAGGGGTGTGCTATCACTACTGGCTTAGAGTTTACAATTTTAAGATTATAAGCAGAAAATAATTTTCACACAACTTACAGATGTTGTTATATATGCTTAGGCATTAATTTCATGAGTCTTTAGAAATCAGAAAGAATCCTCTATTAAACCTATTAAACTGAGGATTTCATGAAGATTTTTATATCTTAACCTCATGAAGCTCAATCCATTAGGGTGTATCAGGAAAGATTGTGCAAGTCTCATCACATAGCATTGACTGGCCTGGAGTTTGCTATGAAGCCTATCCTGGCCTGGAACTCAGAGAGATCCGCCTGCCTGTGCCTCCTGAGTGCTGGGATTAAAGGTGTGTGACACCATGACCAGCCTCTAGGTAAGATCTTAGAGTGGGAATATTTTGAAGCCTTTGTTTTATTTTAGTCTTGGATCTTACTCTTTACACAGGGTTACTAGGTCAACCCATGAAAACCTATTTGAGATTTGTGGTTTTTTTTTTTCCCCTTAAATCATTTTTTATAAATGAAGCAAACCAAGACAAAGCACATAAAGGCAAGCTGTTCCTTACAGGTAATAATGGGCTTTCTTTTCATCTGTCTTTAAGTTTCTGTGCTTCTCTCAGGAGTTGTTGAATCTGTGTTCTCCCAAGGATTTACCTATTCTCTTAAAGTGGATGCCTTGCAGCTCAGTTGTAGTCTAATTGCAAGATTCAAAAGATCATGCTACTCACATTGATTTTATAGGCATGTAAAATTTCTTTAATCTCTAATAATCATGTGTATGTGTGTGTGTGTGTGTGTGTGTGAGAGAGAGAGAGAGATCAGAGAGACAGAGAGAGACAGAGACAGAGAGACAGAGACAGAGACAGAGATACAAAGAGACAGGGAGACAGAGAGACAGACACACACGCACACACACAGAGCGAGAGAGAGGGAGAGAGAGAGAGAGAAAGAGAGAGAGAGAGAGAGAGAGAGAGAGAGACAGAGAGACAGACAGACAGACAGAGAGACAGAGAGAGACAGAGAGACAGAGAGAGACAGAGACAGAGAGACAGAGAGAGGAAGACCGATAGAGACAGATAAACAGAGACACACAGAGAGGGACAAAGAATATGAATGAATGAATATGTATGTGCTAGGGACTTAATGTGTGTTAAAAAAAAACACAGGGCCTTACATGTGTTTGAAACCACAGATAAATCTCACTTACCCTGCTTCATTAGATTTTGTTTTTATATTTGACATAAATTGATGATCCTCCTGCTTTCTTCCCAAGTGCTGGGACTACAGATGTGTATGACCATGACAGCTTTTGTTATTGGTTTAAAAAAAAAAAAATCACCTGTTCACATTATATTTCATTCTGTGTTCTTCATGTCATTTGATGGTATCTTAAAAGATTTAAGGATCTCTATTATTTCCCTCCACTTGTAATTCATCCTCTTATACCCCCTCCATGCTGTAATTAATGATTGCTCCTTTCTTTGTTCCTAAGCTTTGGTTCAGGCTAGCCCCCAGCTCCCCATTTGGAGCATATTCTTTCTCACTGTCTTTCCTTGGCCCAGTGCTTCTCTTGCATGGAAAGTTCTCTGGGAAGTTAAAACAGACAAAGAAACACACACACACTTTAATCGGAGTGGTGATTCTAGCTAGAGTGAAGAACTATTAGGGGGACTTTGGGAAAAGTCTGGAAACCTCAAGCTTCATGACTTTTCATCAAATAGCATTCCTTGTGCGTTCGTAGTTCCTGTTTAACTTCAGCTGTGGAATGTATTTAAAAACTGCCATACAGTGTAAGGTTTGCTTGCTCATTTACTCAGAGTAGGTTTGCTACAGGCTGGTCTACGTTAGGCACTGTCTACATCTTAGGTATTTGGGGCATTGAACAGACAGACATGTTATTCTCATGGATACAGGGCAAACAGAGATTTACGTTGTTATTGTGCTCTTCTGTGCATGTGTGCGAGAAAAAAGCAGGGCAAACCTGAAAACCAGAGGCCTTTCTGAAAGAAGACTATGAAGGAACAAGATGTGTGAAGAATAAAAGAGTAGTGGTGAAGATGGGGGAGGCAGATGGGAATAAAGTGTCTCCTGTGGAAGTGCTTGTCTGTACAGGAGATTTGTGTCTAGCACAAGAGAGTAGATAGGATTCATTGGAGAGAGAGGGATCAGGTTGCAGTTTAGGTTCTTGTAGATACATTGAAGAGTCTTAGATTTTAAAAAGCTTATGATCACATTTATACATGAAAGACTAAGTGTAGATGAGGCAGCATGGTGGTGGAGCTCTTGTATAGCTCTAGGAGCGGGTAGTTTATTTAAGATGTTTTGAGAAGCCAAGTCATGGCTATTTTATTTATTACTTGTAGAAGTGAGGAGGAGAATCATGGCCTCTGAAGATTGATGGTGAGGGAGCTTTGGAGAAAGAGGAGATTTTGGCCAGTGGGTACAAAGTTTAAAACTGACCAAAGAACTGCCTTTGACATTTGCTGCTTAGTATGATGATCATTGTTTATAACATGTATATTTCAGACTTTTTTTTCAGAGGGAGCTTGTTTTACATTTGTGTATTTTTTTAAAGATAAGACAAATTCATTTTAAAATTTAGTATACATGGTCATGTATATGCTATGGCACACACATGAACGTCAGAGGACAGTTTGCTAGAATTGATCCTCTTCTTTTTCCATATGGGTACCGGAGATCATCCTTACATCATGAGGCTTGGAGGCAAGCACTTTGACATCCTCAGCTACCTCCTGGGGCCTACCACCCCCCCCCCCTCGTTTTTCTAGACAGGGTTTCTCTGTGTAACAGCCCTGGCTGTCCTAGACTCACCTTGTAGACCAACTGACCTCTAACACACAGTGATCCACCTTCCTCCACCTCCCGAGTGCTGTGAGAAAAGGCATGTGCCACCATGCCCTCCTCAACGCCACTATTTAAAAGTTCCTAAAAGAATGGGTTTTAAAGTACTTTCAGTATTTAAACAGACAAACAAACTCTTTTTTTCTTTTTCTCATTTTTTACTCTAAGGGGGCTGGAGGGATCAGTGGTTAAGAGCACTTGCTGCTCTTGTAGAAGACTTGAGTGTGGTTCCCAGCACCCACATCAGGGGGCTCACCACAGTCTGTGAGCCCAGCTCCAGGAGAACCTGGAGGCATTTGCACTCACATGCAGGCACACAGCTATATATAGCTAAAAATAAGAAAAAATAGATCTAAAAAAGAGAAAAAAAGATAGGGATCTGAGCTGATAGCTGATAGGTGATAGACACACCCACCAAGTTGTCACATTTAACTCCATAAACAAATTCAAGTATTTGTTCATTTAAAAGATGCCGTGCCAATAGTCTAAACATGAGATCTTAAACATACCCATGAAATTGTTATATTCAAGATATATGTATTATATATGGATATTGAAGATATATTTCAGATACAGAATTAGTAAACTTGTTGTAGGTATTTGCTGAGATGACTTGACTATCAGATAATGTGTACAGGGGACGAAAAGAGGCATAGAAAAATGAATTCAGAGAAATCAATTACTTTTAGAGCTGTTTGAAATGTCTGTGAGATGTCCAAATGGAAATCGTGAAAAGACAGCTGGTGTGAGTCTTATGCCCAACAGAGAAATCTGGACTGAGGCTATAAACTTCAGATGCTTTGGCCTGTAGATGGTGCTTATAATTAGGTAGTAAGTGACATCACGAATGTAGATGAGACATGAACCATGAAGAAAGAAGGGAGAGGAAACCCAGAAAAATGGGAAGTCTCGAAAGCCAGTAAAAACTGAGTCAGAAAGCCAGGCGGTGGTGGCGCACGCCTTTAATCCCAGCGCTCGGAAGGCAGACGGAGGCGAATTGCTGTGAGTTTGAGGCCAGCCTGGTCTACAAAGCGAGTCCAGGACAGCTAAGGCTACACAGAGAAACCCTGTCTCAAAAAAACAAAAGCAAAAACAGAAAAAAACTGTGTCAGAGCTGGGCGCAGTGGCCCATGTCTGTAATCCCAGGACTCAGGAAGGCAGAGGCAGGTGGATCTCTGCGTTCAAGGCCAGCCTGGTCTACAAAGCAAATCCAAGACAGTCAGGGCTACACAGAGTGATCCTGTCTCCGGAACAAAACAAAACAAAAAACACAACAACAACAACTGATTCTGGAAGGTAAGACTGACACAATGAGGTTATAGTTTTATTCAGATTGTTTTCACTGTGTTGCTTGGGGTGAGTTTGGACGGGGAATTATGTTTATCTCTGTGATAGTAAGAAATTATTGGTTCTCAGCAGTGGTTTATTTTTTATCTCTGAACGTCAGCATTGTAGCATGCTTCTTTAGATATAAGTGCCCCATCTAAGGAGTATAGAAGACAATGAGAAAGAGGCCTGTGCAGTTTCTCCTGCAATCTTGCAGTAATGGAGAGATGTTAAAGAGCATCTAGTTTCTAAGTAAGATTTTTTTTGATGAGCATCAAGATGATACCAGATGTCACCAAGGCACTCTATGAATGCTTTCATCCAGCCCTCATAGCATCTCTTCGGAAATATATGGCAGCAGCCATTTCATTCAAAGATTAGACAACTCTTTTGGTTCACACACTGCAAGTACAAGCTGAATATGGAAGCAAATATGTCTGATTTTCAAACTAGTGCTTTTTACCGAATTGCTAATATTTATTTTTCAGTGAGAATAACCAGAACTGTATTAGCAGCAGTACTGACAGTTTTTAGACATGGAAACTAGAAGAGGAAATAGTATTTAAGTTAAGCATCTATTTTGTATTTACATTCTCTATTATAAAATATAAAAGCAAATGATTAAGTAATATGAAAGTTAGGGGTTATATGGTTTATTGTCTTTGTGTAATTGCTTCCATCTACTGACAAAGTTAGGTTACTGCAGACTCAGAGAGTCTCACCTTGACTCTTGATATGTGCTTTCTAATGAGGCCTAGTTCTTAGACAGACATAGGCTTTTTATACTCAGTTTCAGTTGTATCTTCATGACTTCTGGGAGGCAGGTGGGGTTATGCCCATCTTATGGAGAAACTCACAGGTTTTCAGTAACTTGTAACAGCTTATAAATGATGAATTATCAGTATGCACACTAGGGTGAGGAATCAGGTGGAGGATGAGGCAAGATCATCTGAATACTGTGTTACAATGTGCTGTGTTTAGAAATGGAATTAATAGGTCATATTCAAAAGTACTATTGCCAAGTGCGGCGGCGCATTCTTCTAATCACAGCACTCTGGGAGCAGAGGCAGGTAGATCACTGTGAGTTTGAGGGCAGCCTGGTCTACAAAGTGAGTCCAGGACCTGTTTCTGGGGAGCGGGCTGGAAGCACACTCAATACTGTTGGTTAAGTTGTTCTGTGGTAAAGTTTTACTGTTTAGACTAGTGCTCAGTCATAAAAGGCATTCTGCCCAAATTCTGAAAATGCCATATTTGGTTTTCAAAGTTTCTTTTTCTTAAAAACTTTCTCTCCCCCCTCCCCCATCTATCATCAATCAGCTATTATTATTGGGGGTTGGGAGGGGGTTGTATGAGTGCACCACAGTGTAGGCGTGGCAGTCAGGTATCAGTTTTTCCTCCAGGATTTGAGTCCTGGGGGATGAACTCAATTGGTCAGACTCAATGGCAATTGCCTTTACCTGCTGAACCATCTTGTTGACCGTCAGAGTTTCTTTATATGTAAATTAACTTCCACTTTAGTTTGTTTAAGACAAGTTATTTATTATTAACTTGTGTCATTAAATTTTTTCAGTGAAAGATGGGGAATAGAATGTGTAAGATAATATTTTTATAAAGATAAATTTTATACAGGATAGAGTGGGACAAAGTGAGACTGTTGGCAAGGTGACCAGATAAGTGATGTTTGGACTGGATGGTGGCAGCAAAGTAGGCGAGGACCTATATGATTATGTCATGGAAGAAGTGACAGGACGTGGAGAAGAGCAAGGTAAAGGAGAAATGAAGACTGAATGGGGAGTATGGTGTGGTGGATGCAGAGGATCAGGAGTTCAAAGCCAGCCTGGGATACATGAGGCTCTGTCTAAAAAGGAAAAAGAAAAAGAAAACGAGGAATGTAAGATTCACCTGTGTTTTGTAAATGTGATGGTGATTTATATAGGTAGTGGATCAGGTTGATGTACTTGTCTTTGATGCTACATGCACTTCTTTGTTTTACATTGCTTCCCAAAATAATTAAGAGAATTTCATAATTCTCTTAATTCAGATCAGATTTGTTGTTTTAACCTTTTTAAAATTACACAGTGCAGTGGCTTGTCATGTAATTTCAAAGTTATGCAACCACAATGTATTAATTCTAGAACATTTTCATTGTCCCCCAAAGAACTATTTACTTACCAATTCTGACTTCCCAGTATCTCTTGGAAACTACACTTTCTTTTGGAGGGAAAGGGGAAGAGATTTTTATTCTAGTCCTTTGCATGCATGCATTTACATTTTCATGTAACTTACTATTTGAGTGGATCCATTTTGTCATAAAGCATTGTAGTTGCTTTTCACAGTTCTCGGATACTGCAATTGGTCCGCAACATTTCTTTTTCTGAGCCAAGATATTACAGGCTAATTATAGTGTGTGTATGTTCTATCTTCCTTTTTTACTGTGTATAATATCCATAGAAAATTACTCTTCAGCCATTTTCAGGTAAACGATTCACTGACATTTAAGCCCACTGCCAGTGATTTCTAACCATCACCGTTATTTATTTCTGGTACTTTTTTTTTTTTTTTTTTTTAAATCATCCCCAAAGAGGCTCTGTATTTACTGAATCATAATAGTAATGAATTTATAGTATTTTGGGGGAGCCATTGAAGTGAAATATGTATTTAATCTATTTAAAGCATTTTCTAGCTTTGCTTCGCTTTAAGGACTATGTAGAAGGAAGCACATTGTATTGTGTAATTTTTATATTTGTCATTGGCTGCCACTTTTAGTTTATCAAGCAATGATTTCTTGAAACAAATTATAGAAGTTATCTTGAAAATATATGCATTTTACCTCTGTATATGCAATGTTTACAATTATATGTAATTTAATGTTGAAAATATCCATATTTATGTACCATGAAATTTATATATATATGTGTGTATGTTTGTATGTAATTTTTTTTTTTTTTTAATTTTAAAGGAAACTCAAGAGTATACCCGAAATGTTGTAAGGTACTGCCTTGAAGCTCTTCAAGATTGGTTTGATGCTATTAACTTTGTAGATGAGGTACGTTTATATATACACACATATATGTATATATAATGAAAATAGGCCTAAAATTTATTGAGTTGGGGCTGGAGAGATGGCTAGCAGTTAAGAGCACTGGCCTCTCTTCCAGAGGTCCTGAGTTGAATTCCCAGCACCCACATGGCAGCTCATAGCCGTCTGTAACTTCAGTTCACGGGATCCGACAACCTCACATGTGGCCAAAACAGTAATTTACATAAAATGAAATAAAAATTATTAGAAAATATTTGTTGTCTTAGGGGTTGAACCCAGGACCTTGTGTATGCTGTGCAGATGCTGTACTGCTGAGCTGTATCTCGACCTGTCCGCATGTATGACTTAGGCATATATAAAAGCATTTAAGGAAAAAGGGTTAGATTTCACTTAATGTTGAACATATGAGGATCTTCATGGGATAAGAGTAGAGTTGGTATTATAATGACTTCACACAGCCGATGAAAAAAGGGTGGCTAAATCTTTGGCAATTAGGAAATTTCAGAGTATCTTAATTGTGTTTGCTTTTATCCTAGAGGACAGAGGCATACTTTTTCCAACTTAAGTGTATATGTGTCATTTTTTAGGAATAAGTTGAAGAAGTAGGAGTATTTGCATAAATATGGATGAGGTGGAATAGATTAATTAAAAGTATATTCCAACTTTATTATTTGGACAGTGTTCCTGATAGAAAGTGGAAGAATGAGTTTGAACAAAGTTTGTTTGTTTTTAAATTAATGGTGAAGAGGGAGTTGACACAGGGCATAATCTCTTGGCACTGAAAAAGTCATTCCTTCTTTAAGAAACTCCCTTTCCTTTTAGAAACAGCTCAAACATGCTGAATACAGATAGCGCTCCCCAGTTGGCCAGCCCCCCAGTTTAAGTTCTGAACCCTGGGCAGATGGGACCCAGTTGTGTATATGTGTATGTATGAGTGGTGAATTATTGTATTTCTTCCTTTTCAAAAAACTAGTTTAGCATATAAAGTTATTGGTTTCATTCTGGCATCTTTATACACAGTTTGCTTACCTGACAAACATTTTGACACAGAAATTTACTGAAAAGTTAGGAAAACAAAGAACTTTCTTTTCTGGACTCCCCTGTATTACTGATTTTATTCCATGACTACTCAAAGCTTTAATACTCACTTATTATGAGTTATAACATTCATGTATATAAGCAAAATGTACCTTTATAATCATTCCTGTATTCTAAGCATCTAATTCTTAGAAGTCATTTATGTCTTAGTAGTTGCTTATTGGTGTGTGTGAGTGTGTGCATGTGTGTGCATGTGTACATGCAATTGCGTGGAGATAACACAGACAAGTTTGAGTGTCATTCCTTAGGAGCTGTCCACCTTGTTTTTGAGACAGGATCTCTCATCGACCAGCCAGGCTGATTGGCTAGCCCTAAGGATGTACCTTTCTCTCCCTTCCCAGTTCTAGGATTATAAGGAAGTAACAGGATGCCTGGCTTAAAAACAAAACAAAACAAAACAAAACAAAAAACCGTGAGTTCTAGGAGGATAGGACCCAGATCCTCATGTACACATTACTGATTCTCTCTCCAGAAGTCAGTGAGTTCTTCATAGCAAAACGATGGGATTCAGAATCACTTTGGGCCAGGCGTGCCATCAGATGCCTGCAATCCCAGCTCTCGGGAGCAGAGGCAGGAGGATCTCTGTAAGTTTGAGGCCGGCCTGGTCTACAGAGTGAGTCCAGGGCAGCAAAGGCTACACAGAGAAACCTTGTCTCAGGAAAAAAGGAAAAGAAGAAGAAGAAGAAGAAGAGGAGGAGGAGGAGGAGGAGGAGGAGGAGTCATCTGGGGCAAATTTATTACCATGTCTCAGATCTGTTTCTGGAATACTCTTAATGTTTCTTTAACTTTCCAGACAGTGGCATTTTTAAAGGTATAGATTCATTATCTTGTAGAATGTTCCTCAGTTTTGGTTTACCTCATGATTGAATCCAGATTGTGTATATTTTCCAGGAATATTATAGGAAGGTTTCTGAAGGCTTTCATTGCATCTAATCTGATGGACTGTGTTTGTCCAGGGTTTGCTCGCTTTCATTACTCAGTGTGATGCCTGCCAGGCTTGGTCAGCATAGAGTTGTTCTTTTTCTCACTGTAACTAAGAAGGTATTTTGTGAGGACACACCTTGAAACTACGCAGATATTTCTTTGTTCTCATTCAGTTTCCAGTTCACTAGCTTAGTTACATTATGACAGGGTTTGTTTTTTTCAGTCAGAATGCTATATTCTGTTTGGTGCTCAGACTGTCTCAGGTGTCTCCGATTTGATCCCAGTGAGAGCCCCTTCATGTTGAATCTGTGTCCTTTGCATATCCCTCCTTTTGAATACTGGCATGCTTTATGTCCCTTCAGAGCCTTTAGGCTTACCTTATGGTTCCCTCCTTCCTGTCCTGGAGTCTACATTTGTTAGGAAGGGCACCTGATACTCTCTAGTGCAGAACAATGTGTAGAAAGCAAGAATTGGGTGTAGGTGTGTTCATGCTTTGGGCATTTCTTTCTCCCAGGGTTAAGTAAGCAGAAGGCAGGAGTGTACATAGGAATATAGATATATCTGCATCAGTCTGTATTTTTATAACTACATATGTAGTGATGGCTTCAAACTTACATTTTAACACCAAGGAACTTTTTCTAGTTTGGTATTTGAATCTTCAAAACTTACTCTTGAGATGTTGTTCTTTTCAAAGCCATGCATCTAATATTTTAAGTATTGATTTCAAAAACAATGGGGAAATTAAACTGTGTGGGACTATGTTACAATGTTTAAACCTTGAAACCCGTGTTAAACATTCTTTGATTTGTGGATTTTGTTTACTCCAGCCAGCTCCTAACCAAGTCACCTTTCACCTGCCACTACATCGCTATTATGCAATGTTTTTGAGTAAGGTGAGACTATTATTAATGAGTTCTCTTGTTGGTGTTACTTATTATTTGGGGGAGAATATTGAATTACTAACTTTTTAATCATGGATTTTTAGGCTGTGAAATGTCAAGAACTAGATTTGGATTCACTTTTACCAGATCAGGAAATGTTAATGAAACTAATGATTCACCCACTCCAAATTCAAGTATGTATTCAGTCTTCTAAAACATCTTGAATGGGATTTCTTGATTAAATCCTCTTCCCTTCATGTTACTGGATGCTGGACACGGAGAATTAAATTTTGATAGAATAAGAACAATTTCTCTAATCTGATTTTTAAATTTTATTTGCATTTAGAAGTAAGATGGGTTTTCTAGGTTCAAAGTTGAGTTAGGTTGCATTAAAATGTAGACTGTATTCATTGACTTTGACCAATTAGATTTATTTATTTATTTATTTTAAAATTAGATTTATTTATTCTGTGTTTTTTTTTTTAATCACTATATATATTTTTTATGTTACTGGGGGGATTGGGTAGGGTTAGAGGGAAAAATAAACACTGAATTTTCAAGAACATTTCAGTGAAGTTAATATAAATGTATCCAGAAGCCATACTGGAAAACTAGATCATTCATAAACTTTAAAGAAGACAGCTGTATAAAATATAGTCATAGTTTGTATATTAAAAATAAACCTATATAGTGTGACAGAGTCCTACTTGAGGTACACAGGGAATTTGTTGTCAGCCTTGGATATATAGTGAGACCCTGTCATAAAAACAAAAACAAACAAACAAAAAGTATTTAATTTGAATACCTTAAATAATTAAACTTAATATCTAATGTTGGGCAAAATGTTAAGTTCATACTATGATTAAGAAAAAGTGCTTTAAATGATTAATACAATTTGATTTTATTGAATTTAGATGATATATTTTCTAATTCACTTTTTATTAGGCTAGTCTTGCTGAAATTCACAGCAACATGTGGGTGAGAAATGGTCTGCAAATCAAAGGACAAGCCATGACCTATGTCCAGTCTCATTTCTGTAATTCCATGATTGATCCAGACATGTACTTATTACAGGTGAGCCTGCTCCATATCCAGGTGTCATGCTTCAGAAGAGGTTTGATGTGCCTGGTATCTTAACTTACCGAGGTGACAGTGATGGTGGCAGAAGTCAGGTCATTGAGAATAGAATATATTGCTTAAATTTCCCAAAGGAAGGATGCGTGCCTTATGGGCCACAAGGGAAACATCAGGCTTTAGTCAAGAGGCAGAGACAGGGTTGGATGTGATGGCACATACCTTTAATCCCAGTACTTGGGAGGCGGAGGTAGGCGGATCGCTGTGAGTTCGAGGCCAGCCTGGCCTACAAAGTGAGTTCAGGACAGCCAAGGCTGCACAGAGAAACTCTTGTCTCGAGAAACCAAAGAGGCAGGAACAGAAGCCAAGAGAAAGCCCAGGCAAGCACCGTTTTGAGGGGTTCTGTAGGCAAGGCAAGGCAAGGCAGAATGAAGGAAGGAGTTTACATAGTTCTGTCAGGCTTTGCAGCACAGGGACTGCACCCACTTGTGCTGTGTGCAGCCTTGGGTGCATTGAGGGCTTGGGAAGTGCTCCGTTTGTATGTGAGTTGGGTGAAGTGGGTGGATGCTTGTGCAGGCTGTGCGCCCAGATGAGTTTTCTGCTGTGTTTGGAAATTCACTCTTCCAGATAGCGTCAGTGTCCTTTAGTAGTCCTTGATGCTGTCTCTGGCTTTGTGTGGCTCATGGCTGTGGAAGGAGAATAAGATACAGAAAATCTAAAAGCATGACTAGTATAAGAAGCAAACTTAATGTGAGACATAAAACTGTCCTTGTGTTTTTTAAAGGTCTGTGCTTCTAGACTTGACCCAGATTACTTTATATCGTCTGTCTTTGAAAGGTAAGCATACGTTTATTAATGCAGGTATTAGCAAGTATCTGGAATTTGGCTTAGTTTTATTTTCTAAAAAGTGTATTTGCACTATTTCCTCTTCTAGATTTAAGGTGGTGGACTTGCTGACCATGGCTTCACAGCACCACAACACAGTACTGGACGCGGAGCATGAGCGGTCCATGCTGGAGGGCGCGCTCACGTTCCTTGTGATTCTTTTGAGTCTTCGTTTACACTTAGGTAACCCGCTAGTACAGAGCACTATTAACTGCTGTTTCTTTTTCTTCTTCTATCTCTCTGCTAGTAGCTTGCTTATGGAAAAAGAAAAGGATGTGGATATATTTAAACATACTTTTAAAATCTTTATGTATCATTAATACATAGTTTAGAATAGTCTTTAAAAAATGCTTTGCCTACAGGAGCTCTAGTATCAAGGCTGTGAAAGTGCCATTCAGTTTGAGCTTGGCAGGTTTTACTCTTTAACTTAAGGCATTTTATGTTTTCCAGTTCTTTTTATAGGTTAATTCTGTTTTTAATATTTTAGGGATGTCTGATGATGAGATTCTCAGGGCAGAGATGGTCGCCCAGCTGTGTATGAATGACAGAACGCATAGCTCTTTGCTTGACCTCATATCCTTTAAAAAAGTAATTTTGTACATTTTATACTTGGATAACAAATTACTTTTATGGATTAAAAATATCTCAATTGTGAAAGGTGTTTTTAAAACTTGAGGACATGCAGCAAAAGAAAAATAGCAGTTGTTTGCTGCAGGGAGTGTTCAGGGCAGCTGCGTGCATTGTCACCTCTTTCTGTGTCTCAGCAAGGTTTTCTTAGACTTCAGGGTTGACCTCAGGGCTGATAGTTTTGTACACATAGGACCTGGTTCTCTAATAATAACCTCGGGGAGAGGAAGCTCAGCCTTTTGAAAATGGGATTCATGCTTTCTTTCCTTATGTAGCCAGGCAGCAATACACAGAGCTTAGAGAGTCATCCTTTCTGTTTGCTTGTTCTTCAAGCTGGGTTTCCTCTGTATAGTCCTGGCTGTCCTAGACTTACTTTATACATCAGGATGGCCTTGAACTCAGAGATAACGGATTGTCTCTGCCTTCAGAGTGCTGGGATTAAAGGTGTGCACCATCGTGACCTGTTGTGAAAGTCTTTATAATTACCACTGTCAGAGTTTTAAATATTCCCAACATTTTTGTTAGAATCAGTCTTAAAGAAATTTCAAGTTTATGGGTTATCCTTTACCTACAGGAAGTAGAGTCCTTGGTATAAAACTGTTCAGCAGTATATTTTTTAATTAAAAATATTTATTTTCCATGTAATGATGTTTGTTTACATGCATGTATGTGGTGCACACACATGCCAGGTCCACACAGACATCAGAAGAAGGTGTCGTGTTCCCTGGAACTGGAGTTACGGATGCTTGTAAATCACTGGGTGCTGGACCAACCCTAGGTCCTCTGCAATAGCTGCCACTGCCTTTAACCACTGCGCCATCTTTCCAGCACCTGCTCCCCTTAGTAAGTTAAAAAAAAAAAAAAAATTGACGTGTTTTAGGTAGGATCTCACTGTGTGGTCCTGTTTGGCCTGGAGCCTAACAGTGTAGCACCAGTGGATGGCAGTGATCCTCCTGCTTCTGCCTTCCAAATACTGCAGTTATAGGCCTACACCACCATGCCCAACAAGGTAATGAAACCTTAAAAGATTTTTGTGTTATTTTAAGGTGAAAATATTTGATTAAATTTGGTATGTATTAATTGTAAGGTTGGAAGATTTGATTGAAATTTGGTTTTGTGATATAACCCCTATTAGACTATTTGCTTATTTGATTACTTTGAAGATTTTGAAGCATCATTCAGTATTGTCTGGTAGCTACCCACAACCCGAGCACAGTGAGAAGGGCTTAAGCCTAGGTCTTTGAATGTACCAGGCAAGGGCCTGAGCTCCACCCTCAGTTTCCTTCTGATGATTCATTGAACATTCATAAACTGTCAGTGCTATTACAGAGCAAAACCATTTCCTATAATTTTGAATTTAGTTTAAGAATTACATACCTTAATATGAAACAGGACAAAGTCCTTGTGGCTTGATAGTTTTTCCCTTTGCCTAAACCCACTTGTGTTTATTAGGGGGGAAATTTTGCTTTTAGAAAAGTAATGTTTATTCATACAAATCTATGCTGAGTCTGTTAAGGAAAACAGACTCCCTCCCTCCCTCCCTGCCTCCCTCCCTCCCTCTCTCCCTTCCTCCCTCCCCCCTCCCCTTTGTCCAAGACAGGGTTTCTCTGTGTATGTGGTCTTGACTGTCCTGGATTCAGTTTGTAGACCAGGCTGGCCTTGCTCTCAGTGATCTACCTGCCTCTGCCTCCCAAGTGCTGGGATTAAAGACGTGCACAACCATGCCTGATCTCTTTCTGGTTTTCTTAAGAAAGATGCAGCATATTTATGCAGTGATTAAAATGGAGATCATTGAAATAGTTTTCCTCTATTTTAATGGAATTTGATTATTTATTTGATGGAAAGTATATGTGGGAGTACTTCATCGTATAGTTTATTAGCCGGATTCTAGATTTAAACTGTGGAAAAAGACATCATAATAAAGTTAATACTGAACTATGTTGTGGCCCTCTTGTGGCCAGTTTCATACATTACAGCCATTCACTTTCAATTTTGAATTAGAAATGAGTTATTTGCAGACTTTGAAGCTGGTGCTGTTCATTAATACTGATTTTTCTTGACACATACATCATATCCCAGAAAATCCCAACCCCAAAAGTGGCATTATTCCTGGAAGTTATAGCTTTGAGTCAGTTTTATCTGCTGTAGCTGACTTTAAGGCTCCTGTTTTTGAACCTGGAGGCTCTATGCAACAAGGCATGTATACTCCCAAAGGTATGTTTATAGACATCAATGTAATTTTTCCTTTATACACTGAAAAAAAACTTTCAGTTTATTTGTGCATTTACTTACTTAATGTGCATGTGTTTGTGTGGGGGTGCGTATGTGTGGAGCCAGAGGTCAACCTTGGATGTGTCATTTATTTCCCAGATGCCATCACCTTGTTCTTTATAACAGGATCTCTCACTGAAACTGGGGCTTGCATAATTGTTGGCCAGAGAGCCCAGGGCTTTGTGAGTCTCCACCTTCTCAGGCCTGGGATTATAAGTGACTCTTGGATGGAACTCAGGTCCTTTTACTCTAAAAACAAGTGCTTTCCTGACTTTTCCCTTTAAATACTTACCTTTTACTAATTTTGTTTGGCGTTCTTCTGCCAATATTATAAATAAATTTATGTTTTTCTGCATAAATATTGATATTACTTTCATTTAGGAAGTAGAGTCTGGGGGATCCTTATGAGTTGAAGGCCAGCCCAGTCTATATAGCTAGTTGCAGGACAGCCAGAGCTACCTAGTAAAGATACTCTGTCTCAAACAAGAAGACCGGAAAGTATTTACGTTATACTATGGCCTTCTTAAATGACTAGATTACAGTAAGAGTTTTAACGGTACTGGAATTTATCTATTTTCTTTCTCTCCTTTTTTAATTTTTGTTTTTGTTTTAGAGAAAAGATTTCTGTGTGTATTTTTGGCTGTCCTGGACTTGCTTTAGAGACCTAGATGGTCTCAAACTCACAACAATCTGCTTGGCTCTGCCTCCCTAAGTGCTGGGATTACGGGCATGTGCCACTGCGCTAGCCTTCTAATTAATTTCTGTAGGTGATCACTAACCATAAATGAACCATAAATTATAAAGGAATATATCTTTCTTAAATCAATTTGAAATAGTTTTCATTATGTATTGTTTTGTACTGTATTGCATTATATTGTTTTTATACTCACAGAGACTTATCTACTCTGTCTGCCAAGTGCTAGGATTAAAGGCATTTTCCACCACCCCCAGCTCACTATCTAATTTTTAATCTAAGCTAGTTTAAAGTCTGTTTGGGATGCTGATAGCTCTTAAAGCTTGATATGTTTAAGCACACATGAGTCTTATCCTTAAGTGATCACTTTTCTAAGATTCCCCCCTACATTTATAGATGATTTGATTGACAAGAGTGAGAAATAAGTGAGATTTTGGTTCGCAGAGAAATCTTCAAAGGAAACTACTTAAGTGTTTAAGGGGGTTGAAGTTTGTGTTCCTTGACAGTTATTTTTAAATGAACGTCCAGTATGTATTTTGAAGTGACATAGAGCTGTATTGTATTTGGCAAAGGGCACAAGAAAAGCCTTATGCGATATTTCCTGAGGCATTCATTCATAAGTAACAGGAATAATCCACTGTCTGAGTGGAATATATTCCATTAAAGGAAAAGTGAAATATGTCTCTATTATGTAAAGAACAGGCTGTTTTTGAAATTTAGATGAACATAGGAATGGGATAGTGTTCCTGCATCATTTGGTGCATAACAAAGTATACAAAGTATATAAGCTCCGCCTGTAGGCCCTGCCCTAAGCACGTCCCCATGCCTCATTCTGTCTCTGCCCTTTCAACGTCTGTATAGGTAAAATCTGGGAACTGCTTGATAAACACGCTTATGCACAGTAATGTTCACGGCAGACTAGAGACTACAGTCAACAGTTCCCTGTGCTGCAAACAAATACACTTAAACTCTCTTCTATGTTTGCAAATGTTAAGGATTTTGCTAGAGCGAATGAGAGCAGAAAAAATATTTAACCTAGGAAAAGCGGCACTGTTTCTAAAATTATTCTCAGATCATCTTTGAGTACTTTATTTTCAGTTCAAAACATTTCTCCCCTTTTAGCTTCTTTCATGTTTTCCCTTTTTGTTCTTACTCAAATTCATGGCCTCTTTTCTTAATTGCTAGGCACTCATGCATGCACAAATGTATTAATACAAACTGCTTAGGCTGCTCAGTGTTAACTTGCGTCTGTGATTTTAGGGTTGACCAGTTAGTTTTTGAGGCAGAATCTTACTGTATAACCCTAGCCTTCAACTTCCTACGTAGACCTCAGTGGCCTCAAGCCCACTTAGATCCTCATGCCTCTATCTCATGAGTCACGTGTAACATATTTTAAAAATTATTATAAAACATTTATTAGTGTTCGCCCGCCATGTATATGTGTGAGCCACTTGTGTCGAGGTGTCCTCAGAGGTCAGAAGAGGAAGTGAGATAAGTTAGAAGTGACTGTGAGCCATCTTGTCAGTCCTGGGAATTGAACCCAGGGCCCTTTTGGAAGAGTAGTCTGTGCTCTTAACTGCTGAGCCATCATTCTAGCCCCTCAGGCCACCCTTTGGACATTTGTCCCATCTAAATGTCATCTGTAAGATTACACACTTAGTGTTTCACTGTTTTTAAAGTGGGTTAATTTTTTAAAAATGTCACGTTCATGTAACATGACTATTAATGAGGTTATGAATTGTATTTTTATCTTATAGTTACTTAACAAATCATATGAGTACATGTTGAAAATCATTATATAAGTACTAAAGGAAAATGGTATATAGACAATATTTAAAACCATCCTATGTATCACCAATCATATACACACAATACTTTGAATGGTACTCTTAATTGTACAGAAGGGAAGGAGAATCTTGATGAATTTTTAGTTGAGGGACAAAAAACAATAATTTATAAATTGACCATGCAAATCAGCTGATCAGTACATTTTAAATTTAGTTTTTATAGTTTTATGGTTGAATCATTTTATTTTATTTTATTTTTGCTTTTAATATGCACCTTACCAACAAAATAAAGAAAAAAATTATCCTTAAACCCAGCAGCATTACCCTAAACTTCATAGAGTGTCGTTGTTATGTTATAAAACTTGTGCTCGTGGAGACTTGTAGAACCCAAGAGAGCATTACTTGTCCTGGAATTCCTTTTTTAAACTGAGTAAAGTAATCACAGCATCAAGATCTCATTAAGGCAAACTAATTCAATTTAACTTCCAATTTTTTAATTTGAATGTTTTCAATAATTATAATAAGTAATTTGAGTTTGGTTTTATCCCTAAGAAGTCAGATTTCTATTTCTGCTTTCGTTTGTCTGCTAGCTGAAGTCTGGGATCAGGAATTTGACCCCGTCATGGTCATTCTTCGAACAGTTTACCGCCGCGATGTGCAGTCTGCAATGGACAGATATACAGCATTGTAAGTCTGGCAAGTGGATGAATGTCACTATGGAATAGTTTGTGTTTCTACAGAAGTTTCCCTTATAACAACACATTATTTAATGGGCTCATTAAAATATACTTAAGCTAACAAAATATCATTTAAATGTTTCTGAAAAAACAATTTAGCTGAGATTTATTTTCTCAGAATCTTTGTAAACTTTTGACATTAAACTGGCTGTGGTAGGCCGTGCTGTGTGTAGTCCTAGCTGGCTGTGGTAGGCCGTGCTGTGTGTAGTCCTAGCGCTCCAGAGGAATCTTGAGTTCAAGGCCAGCCTGGGCTGTATAACTTGTCTCAGGAAAACAAAGCAAGGAAGAAATAAAATTCGACCTTGACCTGATAAAGTAAATTTTATGAGACATGATTACTGAATTAAAAAAGAAAAATCTAGTTGGTATTCGAGCAATCAAACTTGAAACTTGATTTTATTTTACTCTACTTTTGAATCAGTAGAGAAGGCACATGTATAAAATAAAATAGTGTGATGTCACAGATGATAGATATCTACTGCTGTTCTTGATCACTGAGGGAATAATCAAAGCAAAATGAATTTTACTTATTTATATGTGCACCAAAATATTGTAAAACATTGATTAGTATATTTTATAGATGTTAGGTGTAATTGAAACTTTCCTTCTGCCAGTTTGTTGTTGTTGTTGTTTGTTTGTTTGTTTTCTTTTCTCCCCCTCAAGATAGGGTTTCTTGGCTGGCTGTCATAGACTCACTCTGTAGACCAAGCTGGCCTCCAACTCACAGGGATCCACCTACCTCTGCCTCCGAAGTGCTGGGATTACCCACACCACCTATCCTTGCCAGGATTTTTAAATACTTGATAAACGTTCCCTTTAGCATCTACTTTAAAAAGCAAACAAAAACACTTCCCAGAAACAAAACAAAATTCCCTGAAATATAACTACAACCTAGCTCAGCTCAGCCCCCACCACCTTCTGCCATTCTCTAGGACCCTGGAGGAGGCGGTATTTGGAGGTTCTCCTGTCTGTGTTGCCTCGGCCACCTCCCTTTGTGTATTCTGTGTCCTTTCCTGCCGGCTTGCTTGCTTGTGCCTACTTGTTTACTTCTTAGCTCCATGAGGGAAGATGCTTTTGCTGTGTATTCATCCCTGCCTCTCCTTTTGTGCCTCCCTCACTTCCTCTTTCTTTTCTTTTTTTTTCTGAGACAGTGTCTCTCTGTCCTGAAACTCACTCTGCAGAGCAGGCTGGCCTTGAAATCAGAGGTCTGCCTGCCTCTGCCTCCCAAGCGCTGGGACTAATGGTGTGCACCACCGCGCCCAGCTTTTTTCTGTTTCTTGCACACCCTCAGAATCCATGGCATCTCAGAACTGTCTTCTAGCAGGCAGTCACCCAGCAGTTACTTGTTGGATAGAAAAATTGAATAGTGCATGTTGAAAAGTTGAAATATGCCATTCATGGTTGCGCATACCTTAAATTCCATTTCTCAGGCGGCTGAGGCAGGCAGATCTCTGTGATTTTGAGTCCAGCCTGGTCTATGTAGCTAGTTCCAGGACAGACAGGACTAGATAGTGAGATTCTATATCAAAGAACACTCAAACCAAATCAAAACAAAAAAGGAAAAAGAAAGATCAAAAGATGCAAAATTGATAGGAGGAAGCATTTGCTTACAAAATCTAAAGTTGACTTTATAAACACTTTTTAAAAGTAATTTTATGACTTTTAAGAGTGCTTCATTTAAAATATATAACAAGTATACAATAAATTTAATAGTTTCTCTCTTTGTAGCTAATAGAAATTCATACTATGATTGGCCTGAAAAATTAAAGCTTTGAAAGACCTATTGAATTATTTCAAATAAATAGTTGAAGAGGGGGAAATTTCTATTTTATGTTATGTATCTATTATCTAATGCCAGGCACTGTGATAGGAAGACAGTTGGCTCTTTACCTTTTCCTTCCTTTCTTCATACAATCAGATAAAATCACATCCCCAAAATGGTTTTTAAATATTTTGATCTATTTTCTTCGTTGATTTTCCACTTTCTTCCCTTCTGTTGTTTTAGTATGTGCTCCTCCCATGCCAAGAGGGGGTGGGGTGTAGATGTGCTCATGCATGTAGGTATATCTATTTTCCTTTGCCGATTTTCTGTCTTGCTTTCTGAGATAGGCTCTCTCTCACTGAATGTAGAGCCTGTTGGGATCTGCGTGTCTCTGGTCCCCAGTGCTGGAGTTAGGAGAATGTACCACACTGCTGGCTTTTGTCTGGGTGTCAGGTCCAAGCTCAGGTTCTCATGTTCGTACACTGTCACAGCTCCCCTTGTTTTGACGCTGTGTAAAGGATGCTTATTTTACCCCCTCCCCTTTTCCTCAACATCTCTTCCCGGAGATACATCCCAGGCCATGGGCATTCCTCAGATTCTGATAAGGCTGGGTGCCTTGAGTAGGCCTTTCCCAGGCTGTGCTATAGGTATGTGGGTTTGTTAAGAAGTCTTGTGTCTGGTTATTTAGGCTAGCTTTGTCAGAGAAGTATCTTCAGATATTGTCCCAGAGTGAATTGCTTAGCTGTCATTATTCTGTGAGCCAGATGGGAGGGAGACCAGGCGTGGGGAAGAGACAGGTTAATTGTGGACATGGTGAGACCCTCAGCTACGAAGAGGCTCCATGGCCCACACTCTGTAATGGGGAATAGAGGAGCTGCTGAGACTGAGAGCTGTAAGCCAGAAGTCACTGGGTTGCTTGAATCCCACAGCTTCATCCCTGATGTTGAGGAATCATGATTTAATATTTTGTCTTCCTGCCCATACCTGGGCTTGGTGCTCTACTCTCAGTAGAGAGGAATCCTCCCAGCAAATTCTTTTGCAGTGGCTCTGGCTAATTTTCATCCTGTATTTATTTTAACTCTTACTGTTTCATTTCACCTTTCATTATCAATACAGCAGATACTGATAGCACCATGGTGTATTCTTTCTGTCTTTTCTTTTTGTTGTTGTTGTTTTTTTTGTTTTGTTTTGTTTTTTCGAGACGGGGTTTCTCTGTGTAGCCTTGGCTGTCCTGGAATTACTTTGTAGACCAGGCTGGCCTTGAACTCACAGCAATCTGCCAGCCTCTGTCTCCTGAGTGCTGGGATCAAAGGTGTGCACCACCAAGCCAGCTGTATTTAAAATTTCTAATTAACAAGTTCATTACCTATGTGTGTATGTCGCCTTTGTGAAGACACCTCCATGCCTTGAGGTGTGGCGGTCAGAGGCCAGCCTTGTAAGTTGGTTCTCTTCCCACCTTTGTGCAAGTTATAGGGATGGAATTCTGGTCAGAAGACCTGTATGTGTGGCAGTGCTTTTACTTACCCAGCCACCTTGTCAACCTCAACCTCAAAAATTTATTTTGTTTTTAGTTACATGTATGTGTGGTGTACATGTACTTGAGACATGTTGGGCCCCTAGAGCTGGAGTTACACTGTGGTCCTGAGTACCTGATGTGGGTGCTGGGAAATAAATTCCAGGCCTGTGAACTGCTGGGCCATCTCTCCGGATCTTATTGTCTATATTTATTTATTTAATTTATTTATTCAAACAAGGTTTCTCTGTGTAGCCCTGGCTGTCTTGGAACTCACTATATAAACCAGGCTAGTCTCAAACTCCCAGAGATCCACCTACCTTCTCAAGTGCTTCTCAAGTGCTGGGCTTAAAAGCATGAGCCACCACCACCCTGTTTTGTCTATCTTTTAAATAGACTCTTTTGGAGGTAGACTTTGTAAAAAAAGAGCTGGTTATTTAATTTTTAAAAAAGATTTACTTATTTTTATTGTATGTGTATGAGTTTTTGCCTCTATGTATACATGTGCACTTCATGTGTGCCTGGGTTCTGTAAAGTGCAGAAGAGGGTTCTGGATCTCCTGAAACTAGACTTACAGGCAGACCTAGCCATGTCTGGTTTGTATGGCTGCTAGGTATTCAAACCCAGGTCATTATAATTTGAAGAACAAACATTCTTTTTTACTGGGCCTCATTCCTTAAATTAAATAAATTAGTCTAAATATGTGCACAACGTGACATGTACCAAGTGTCTTTGTGCTTCCATCCACAGAACCATCTTGTCCCCTTTCCTCCTCTTCCTCTTCCTCTTCCTTTTTTTTTTTTTTCTCTATAGAGTTTCAGATATGTTAATTCTCATCAGAGCGCTGAGGACAGTCTTGAACTTCAGCTCCTCCTGCCTCTAGCCCACAAGTCCTGGGATTGCACGTGTGTTTTTCTCTGTGCCCAGCTTCTTGTCATACCAAGGGTTTGAGCAGGGCGTTGTGCATTATCCAGCCACTTCCTGTGAATGTTCTGAGTGCACTTTGTATAAATGTATTAAGGGCGCCTAATTACTGTGTACTGTGTACATGTTGATTCAGGACCATTAATTATGTTGTTAAAACTCTTACGTTTTTTCCTTGTTGGGCTCAGAGCAACATGTGTTTGTCAACTTTTCTATGTAATTCTCTCAATTTTTGCCTATTGTGCTTTGAGGCTGCAATTATTTGTGTGTAAGACTGTAATACTGTCATCCTGGAGTCCTCATGTTCTCCTGTTGCAGAACATACAGATAAAATTCTTCTCCTTTTGAGTTATTTTCCTCATTTAGGTGAGAGACTCTCGGCCTCAGCTACAGAGGGATCTTAATTCCATGCCAGGGCTTTGTGTGACTCTAACACCTTTAAACAACACAGTAGACATATAGCTCAGATTTTATTAAATTGCATTTGTTTAATGTGTGTGTGCACGTGCATTCACATGCACACATGTTGCCACAAGTGGTTCTGGGGAGGTCAGAGAACAGCTTCTAGGAGTCAGTTCTCTTCTACAGTGTGGGGCCAGCAGATTGCTCTCAAGGCATCAGGCTGGGTGGCAAGTGCTTTTACTTGGTGAGCCATCTCAGCAACCCCCAAGGACTTTAAAATGATTTCCAGAGTGCTAGTGTTTACTGTAATCAGGTTTCTCCTGAGGGCCGGGGCAATCTACTCTCTCAATTAAGAGCTCCAGTGTGGGGTTAGAAGGCTATGCTTCTATCTCTCCCTGCTTCCTAGCCCTTAGTAATGTGAACATTTTCTGATTACTGATTTTCACTGATTTTCTGGGGTTAGAATAGAAAGTCACTTGGCTGAATATTTCGTTATGTGTTTTTGTTTGTTGTTGTTGTTTATTTCTTTTTGGTAGTGTTTTTAAATTCATCTTTGTAGATTTTAGCCTAGCCTTTGTGACTAATTTTTAATCTACTAGCAAGAGAAAGATGAGTATGTATTGTATAGCAAAGAAATATGTTTGGCTTTTTAAAGCATTTATGATTAATTAGTAATGTATAGAAAGACATGATACAAATCAATGCCTGTAAATCAGTGTTTAAGCCATAGTTTATATTTGAGTCAATTATGTAATTTTGATTTTGTTTTCTCTTTACAGTTTAAAACAGAGTGGAAAGTTCCTTGGCAACCCGTGGCCTCCTTATAGGAAAAGAACATCACTCCACCCCAGCTACAAAGGCCTCATGAGACTTCTGCACTGCAAGACCTTGCACATTGTGCTGTTCACGCTGCTCTACAAGGTAAAGTAATAATTTGATTAGAATGACTTAGATTATAATTTATTTGAATAATTTTCAAATCAAAGTGTTAAATGATAATATTTATATTAAGGTACCATTTATAAAACAAAGTATGTTTATAGGTGTATATAGTGAGTTCTAGGGTAGCAAAGGGCACAGAACAAAACAAAACAGACAAAAAATTGTTTATAATAGCTTTTCTGTTTTTTGTTTTTCAGGACAGGCTTTCTCTATGATAGCCATGACTGTCCTGGACTCACTTTGTAGACTAGGCTGGCCTCAAACTCACAGAGATCCGCCTGCCTCTGCCTCTCCAGTACTGGGATTAAAGGTGTGTGCCACTACCACCCGTCTTATAATAGCTTTTCTGATTTACTCTAATTGTCCAGCACTGACAAGTCAATTTTACAGGAAGTCACATACAGCAAGCCACTGCCATTCCTTGTCATGTGTGATACTAGAGAGCGTGGTGATTCTTCCCAGAAAACAGCTTCATTTTGTTGTATTGTTGTTCAGGATCTTCAGCTTTTATTTTTCTAAGTTTAATCTGTAGTGCCATTCGATTTCAATTCAAAATCTCTTTGGATTTAGATAGCAATTCTTTATTTATTGAGAGGAGACAGCGTTGAGAGCATTGGTGTAGGAAGCTGAGAGCTGTGTGTACGGGCGCTTAGATAACTGGGTATGGTGAGCCTTGCTTTCCCTCCATGGTATGGTGGGTTAGAAAGGCTGTCCCCTAGAAGCTCCTGCCTTCAGGCTCCTGTTTGGGCTCTTAGTGATCTTCTCACTCTTGGCACTACCTACCTACTGTGTGTTGGACACATTGCTAGGCACTTACTGTTCTAAGCAAATGGCAGCTACAAAGTGTAGCCAATCTCAATTAATTCTGGATTTCTTTTTCACCTTCACATATGGGAAGCTAAGGCCAAAGATTGTTGCTGCAGGTCAAGTAGATATAAACAGAACTTGTTAAGTGTGAGTTTTTACAAGAGGAAGTGGAGTTGTCTTCCTAGTTGTCAAGTAGTAAGAAGTCAGTCAGTGACCACATCTATTCTTTAGTTATAAAGAATTACATGTTATAAAAAGTGTTTTTCTCATCCCCTATTTGGACTGTTCTGTGACACTCAGCTTAGCTTACCATCTTTATCAGTCTGTTATCAACCCCAAAGCTGACAGGGGTTTGCTTTGCTGTCAGCTTGGTTGAACCCTTTCTTCTGTTCCTTCCTCATTTGGTGACATGATTTTTTCTAATGAGGACAAATAATTGCGGCTGGGCTGCCTAGCTCCTGTAGTAACTTAGGTGTCTTCCGCTCAGTGGTCTATTACAGACTATACAAGATGAGGAAGGCCTGGGTTGTCTACATATAATGTCAAGTTCATAGCATTTTCCTTTCAGAGTAAACTACACATTGGCTTTTGTGTTTATGTAGATACACACAATATTTAGAGGACCAGAACTTTAAAGACAGAATCAATGAACACTAGTATTTCATTTTTACATTCTGGTAATATGAATCTATATAATCCTCAAAGGAAACCTAGTGTTTGTTTTAGTTTGTGTTTTCACCAAGATTTGTATTTACATATCTGATTTTTATAGATCTGATAGTTTTCTGATTATCATTTTTGTTTGTAATAAAATGAAATATTGTTTGTAAAAAAACTAATTATGAGGGTGTGTCTTTTTTCTTTTTTAACAGATTCTAATGGATCATCAGAATCTGTCTGAACATGTGCTCTGTATGGTGTTGTATTTAATTGAGTTAGGCCTTGAAAACTCTGCTGAGGATGACTCTGAGGAAGAGGTAAACACTGCCTCTGTCATAGAACACTCAGGAGGAAGCAGCCCCATCTCTAGGCAGTTGCTTCTAAAGACTATATATAGTTTTGAATGTTTTTTTTCTTTTTTCTGTTTTGTTTTTTTGAGACAGGCTTTCTCTGTGTAGCCTTGGCCGTCCTTGACTGGCTTTATAATCCAGGGTGGCCTTGACCTTACAGAGATCTCCCTTCTTCTGCCTCCCCAAATGCTGGGATTACAGGCCTTAGCCACTACTTTTTATGTGTATAGGTGATTGCCTGCATGTTTATCCTAGCATCACTTACATGTAGAGTCTGTGGAGGCCAAAAGAGGGCATCAGATTCCCTGGAGCTAGAGTTCTAGATGTTAGTCAGCTCCATGTGAGTGCTGGGAAGTGAATTGGAGTCCTTGGGGGAGCAGCCCCTCGTTCTGGATTCTTAGTTGTTAGAGCTGAAGACCTGATAAGAAGGTCCTATTCAGTAATTCATTTAGTGTGTGTGTGTGTGTGTGTGTGTGTGTGTGTATGTGTGCGCGCACGCGTGTGTACCAGGATGCACATATGCAGATGGAGGATAGCTTACAGGAGTTGGTTCTTTTCCTTCTACCATATGGAACCTGGGGATTTAACTCATGTTGTAAGGTTGGCAGATAGTATATCTGCAGAGCTAACTCTCTGGCCTAAAAAGACTTTTAGGGTGTGTATGTGTGTGTGTGTGTGTGTGTGTATTCGTGTGTGTGTGTGTGTATTCGTGTATGTGTGTGTGTATTCATCCACCATCCATCCATCTATTCGTTTATTTGTTTGCTTACTTATTTTATTTGTGTCTTAGGTATCAATGGTTGGACCAGAACGTTGTCATGACAGTTGGTTTCCTGGCAGTAACTTGGTATCAAACATGCGACACTTTATAAATTATGTTAGAGTGCGAGTCCCGGAGACTGCTCCTGAGTTGAAAAGGGATTCATTTGCCAGCACAAGCTCTGATGGTTTGGGCTCTTTACAAGTAAGTTTAAAAGTGAGGGAAAAGGTTTATGTTATGCTAAGATATTGCTTAGATAACCTAATGGCATTCAGAAGAATACGTGATTAGGGGAGCTTTACATTGTCATATATTTCTGGATATGTCTGAGTACTGTTGCCTTAACCAGTCTTTTTCCTTCAACCTGCTAGAATTCCCGAAGGCCTAAAGTTCTTCAAAGAGAGGTAGATGTGTATGGTATTTGCATTAACTAGCAACATGGCTAATTGTAAATGAGGGGAAAAAAGAACATTGAATTATTTGTGTGTGTATGCGTGTGATTAATATTAAGTTTAAAAGATTTCTTGAATTTAATATTTTTTAATTTTAACAAAGTTTTTAATTTTAAATAAATTTATATGTTATTGATCAAAAACATGCAGAGAGCAGTTAGTAGTAAATTTTTTTTCTTAGTGTTAAAAGTATTCTGGACTAGTTACAGATGGCCCATTTGTATCTCCTTACTTTTAGCATTAGTTTTACTAATATCTTAAAATTGACTTGACTGTTTCCTAAATCAAAATTAATGTAATTGCTGGCAGCATGCCCATTAAAGTGTTTTATTCTTTTGCTTCTTTGGCAATTAACTGATGCAACAGGCCCATAGGTACTTGTGTTTTGTGTATTGTGTTTTGGGACTTAGTGTGAAGAGCAGCTCTTTGCATGATGCTTAACTAATCTTTAAAACAAAGTGAGGAGTATGGCTGGAGTGCTCAGCAGTAAGGGCACTGGCGTTCCTTCCAGGAAGCCTGAGTTCCATTCCCAGCACCCACACGGTGGCTCACAACTGTCTGTATGTAACTCTGGTCTCAAGCTAGGGATGCACAGGATGCACAGACATACACGTGGCCAAAACACCCATATATATAAAATAAAGTATTAAATGACATGGCAAATAATTAAGTAGTTTTATTTCCTATGAGCCAGGTATTATGTGAGTAGAAAGAAAGAGCAGGATTGGTTATTTCTTGTAGTCAAGTCTATTTGTTAGAATATTCCTTGCTTGTTTTTGTTAGGAGCACTGTAAAGGATTTTAGTTAAACACTTGGAATCTCCATCGGAGGCTCTTTTGTTTCTAATCATACAGACCAAAAAAAAAAAAACAACCTTGAACGTTAAAAAAAAACCTGTATACTGTGATTTGACTTACAGAAGCATACTTATCGTGCTCATTTTAAAAAGACCGAAGTCCATTCAGCTGATCTATATCTTACTTAAAAGATGATTTCTAGGGGCTGGAGAGATGGCTCAGAGGCTGAGAGCACTGGCTGCTTTTCCAAAGGTCCTGAGTTCAATACTGAGCAACCACATGGTGCCCTTTTCTGTCCTGTGGGTGTACCTACAGGTAGAACATTGTATACGTAGTAAATAAATAACTCTTTTAAAAAAAAAAAAGATTTCTAAGAGGTCTGATGTGTTTGCTTTAGCAGAAAGGCTGTTTAGAAGACAAGTCGTTGTGAAGACCACTTGACTGAAGTAACATACAGTGATGTGCACTGCGAAGCAGATTAGTCCCCACATTTTTATCCTCAGGTTTTATTTACTTGAAGTCTTTGTAATTTTCAAACTTTGAAGTTCCTTAAAAGTGAAATTAATTTTCACTATACATTTACTGTCTCTAAAAAATGAAGAGAGCTTAAATGTTTCTTCTATGTAGGAAGATTCCAGAAGTTAATAAGGAATATATGTAGTTTCTTGATAAGTGGTGTATAATACAGTGCCTTCCCTTAAATTGAGGAGTTTAGTTTATGATTGTTTGTTTGCACTATGGCTATCGGTATGGCATAACCTTTGTTGTCGGTTTTTTGTGGAACACAGGCTCAGGTAGTTAAGGAGGTGGGGACACAAGTGACCTCTTTTCTCTCCCCACTGTCCCCATAAAGTGGTGCTCTATCCATTGAGAAAGAAGTTAAGAAAATGGGTCAATCTGCTGAGAGATCTTTGGATGAAACTTTAAACATCCCCTTTGGAACAATACAGTGATGCATTCTTAGAATTGATATGGAGTAACTTCTTGATTTTTTTTTTTCCCCCTTATCTTTATTGGCAGAATTCTGGCACAGCTCAAGTTTTCAGCTTAGTAGCAGAGCGTAGAAAGAAGTTTCAGGAGATCATCAATCGAAGCAACAGTGAAGCAAATCAGGTGGTTCGGCCCAAAACTCCAAGTAAATGGTCAGCTCCTGGCTCAGCTCCCCAGTTAACCACAGCCATTTTGGAAATTAAGGAAAGCATATTGTCTTTGTTAATAAAACTTCACCACAAACTCTCAGGAAAACAAAACTCTTACTATCCTCCATGGCTCGATGACATAGAAGTTTTACTACAACCAGAAATCCCTAAATACAGTCACGGGGATGGCATAACTGCTGTAGAAAGAATATTGCTGAAAGCCGCAGTGCAAAGCAGAATGAACAAGCGCATCATTGAAGAGATATGCAGAAAAGTGACTCCTCCCTTGCCACCCAAAAAAATCACTGCAGCAGAGAAGAAAACCCTGGATAAAGAGGAGAGGTAATTTTCCTTTTAGTGTTTTAAATATTGATGGGACAGTTAACGATTTGGGGTTTTCTCCTTTTTGGTCATTCAGGGCTAATGACCTGGTTACTCGAGTTAACAGCAGTCACAGCTGCTTACATGAGGCAAAGGATTGAACATAGCTTGTGTGTGTGTGTGTGTGTCTGTCTGTCTGTGTCTGTATCTGTCTGTGTGTATGTTGTGGGTAAAAAGAGGACCGTTGTTGATCTCAATGTTAAATTACCATTGAAAGTTGGAAGCTTCTTAAGAAATATTGCTAATACCGTCACTGCTGTGGCATCTAAGAATTCTCTTGCTGTTAAAAGAGGTTTAACTTAATTTTAAATAAAAATGTAATTATTTTAGATATTTCTTTTTAAAAACATATATATATAATATATATAACATATATATAAACACACACACACACGCACACGTGTGTGTGTGTGTGTGTGTGTGTGTGTCTAGATCAAAGGACTACTTTTGGAAGTCTGTTCTCTCTTTCCAGGTGGTGGGTCCTGGGGAAGAACTCAGGTATTCAGGTGTCCTTCCTGCCTAGCTATTTCACTATCCCTTAGTATTTCTTAAAATAGAAATCCAACTATTTAAATTTTTAGTACTTAATCTTGTTTAATAGTATATAGTTGGTCAATTATGAGAAAAGGCAACGTTTCTTTAAAGTTTAAAATTTTAAATTAGATTTATTGATTTTATGTTTAAGTGTTTTGCCTGCAAATATGTATGTGCAGCACATGTATGTTTGGTACATAGGGAAGTCAGAAGAGGTTATCAGGATAGTGGAGCCCCTGGGACTGAAGTACAGAAAGCACAGAGGAATGCTCCTTCTTTCTCACTCACAGGCTCTGCTTAGCTGGCTGTCACACATATCCCAAAGCCAGCTTCGCACAGCGGGCTGGAGCCTGCATCAGCTAACAGTCAAGGCAATCCTGTAAACAACAACAGGCCAGTCTGATCTGGGTAGCCCCTCAGCTGAGGCAGGTGCCACTAGGCTTTGTATTGATCATTGAAACTAACTAGTACAAGTGGCATTAAAGAAGATGTAAGAGGACAGAAAGGAATGCAAGATTGTTTGCTGTTATGAGTTCAGATTAAGTTTGGCAGTCCCATGTAATTTTCTAGTTTTGCAGGCGATCATCCTGTGATAATTGTATGAGAAGCTTTTCCAGCCACATACATGGTTGTACTTCATCTCTGATGTAAGAAAAAAAATGGTTTTAGAGACAAAGAAAGTATACAGGGGCTGGGGAGGTGGTAGAGAGGGCAAGTGCACTTATTGTGCAAACATGAGGGCTAAGTTCCCAGCACCTGTCAAAAAGCTGGGCATGGCCTGTGGCCCCCTTGGAGCTCACTGGCCAGGCTGTCTAGCTGTTCAGTCAATGACCAAGGGCCAAGGAAATACGGTGAAAATGATAGGACAAGTCCTACATGCTACCACCCACACATGCATGCATTTATACACACCAAAAACAAAACCACAAACAAACCAGAAAAGGCCTACAAAGAGATAAAATAGAATAATAATTAATAGCATTCCTATTTTTACTTATAGTTGTATTTTACAAATAGGAATTAAAAAGAACTAATATGTAATTCAAATGGCACTTAAATTGAATGCATCTAATAAAAGTGGAAAGTTGAAAATGAGATGACTTCTGCCACTTTCTTTTAGTTGGAGCTATTTCCTCATAGTAGGCTGTTCTTTTTTTTTTTTTTTAAGAAGATAAACATGCAGTGAATCAAAGTTTATTTGGTTAGTATTTTGTAATTATTTCTACTGATAGATATACTAGAAGATATAGTTTATATACTGTTTCTACAAAAGTCCTTGTAATTGATAATGCTGTAATTAATAATACAGCTCAGTGGTAGGACTCACGTGTAGCATCCAGGAGATCCTGGGCTTAAGCTTCAACACTCAAAAAAAAAAAAAGTGAAAAATTAAAGAGAAAGACAGAGACAGAGACTACTGCATAACACACACCCACCCACACACACGAAAACAAAGGAGACTCCCTATCAGTAACTACTTAAGAAAATACTTTACAGCTGGATTTTATGGAGGCATTTTCTCTATTAAGTCTCCCTTCTTTCAGATACCTCTAGTTTGTATGTTAAGTTGACATAAGACCAACCAACACAGAGAACTTAGTTTTAGTAATTTGCTGCTTCAGTGTCCTCAACCTCCACAGTAATTTTGAAATTTACTCAGTCTACCACAACTTGTCATTTTTACATGTGTGCCTAATTTAGAAAAGGAATAATGTGAATTTTAAAACTGCTTTCACAGAAATCTGATAAACACATTAAATTTTATTTTGTGTGTATGGGTGAATGTATGATTGTATACTATGTGTGTGCCTGGAGCCCAGAAGAGGGTGTTGGATACCCTGAAACAGTTACAGATGCTTGTGAGTTGCCACATCGGGGGCCTGGGAAACAAACAGATCCTGTGTAAGAGCAGTAAATGCTCTTAGCTACTGAGCCATCTCTCTAGCACTTGAGAAATGCATTTTAATTTTAGCTATACCAGAGATTCTCTTATGCTTGATAAACAGATTTGTTACTTGGAATATTCTTTTATCTGCATATAGACTCTAAACGTACATGCTTAGAAGTGAGATATTGAGTGGCATTAGTGAAAAGAAGTATCCTGAAACTTGGGAGCTTAGCCAGAGCTGATAAGAAAGACCACACATGGGTTGATCAGAGCTCCTGTTTATCAAACATGTCTGCATTACTCTAGCGTCAACACAATACTTTTATTTATATTCCTTAGTGACAATGTTTCTTCTTTGAGGATACACGTAAACTTTTATGAACTTTTATTGTAAAGTAATCTTAAATGCTAGGAGCTTGCTGAAGATTTCAGAGTAAGTAGCTGGTTTAGTGCCCTCCTTTCTGGCTGCTTTATTTTGGGTTGTAGTTCCTAGAGGTAAAGGCCTTTTCTTACATAATCACAGCAGAGCTACAAGATGATTTTTCTAGGGCCATCCATTTGCCTGTTAATTTCATGATGTCATTAAAAACCAAAACAAAACCCAGCTTAATAATATTCCATTGTATAAATGTACCACATTTTCTTTATCCGTTCTTCTGTTGGAGGACATCTAGGTTATTTCCAGTTTCTGGCTATTATGAATTAAGATGTTATGAATGTGGTTGAACAAATGTTCTTGTGGTAGGATGGAGTGTCTTTTGGGAATATGACCAAGAGTGGTATAGGTTGGCTTTGAGGTAATTTGATTTCCAACTTTGTGAGGAGCTGCCAGATTGATTTCCATGATGGCTGTACAAGTCTGCCACTCCTACCAGCAGTGGAGGAGTATTTCTCTTGCTCCACATCCTTGCCAACAACAAGTCTCAATAGCATGAGCTGTTACTGTTACTTGCATTTCCCTGATGGGCTAAGGATGTTGGGTATTTCTCAGCCATTTGAGATTCTTCTATTTAGAATTCTCTGTTTATGTCTGCTTCCCATTTTAAAATGGGATTCTCTGAATTTTTAATACCCAGTTTTTTGAATTCTTTATATATTTTGGATACTAGCCCTCTGTTGGATGTAGGGTTGGTGAAATCATTTCCCATTCTTTAGGCTGCCTCTTTGTCCTATTGATGATGTCCTTTGCTATACAGATACTTTTCAGTTTCATGAGGTCCCATTTATTAATTGTTGATCTTAGTGTCTGCACTACTGGTGTTCTGTTCAAAAAGTCATCTCCTATACCAATTTGTTCAAAGCTATTCCCCACTTTCTCTCTATCAGGTTAAGTGTATCTGGTTTTTGCTGTGAGGTCTTTGATCTACTTGGACTTGAGTTTTGTGCAGGGTGGTAGATTGAATCTATTTTCATTCTTCTACATGCAGACTTGCAGTAGAAGATGCTGTCTTTTTTCCGTTGTATGATTTTGGCTTCTTTGTCAAAAATCAAGTGTCTGTAGGTGTGTGGTTCTGCTTCTGGGTCTTCGATTTGAATTCATTGATCAGTATGTCTATTTTTATGCCAATACCATGAGATTTTTATAACTGTAGCTCTGTAGTACAACTTGAAATAGAGATGACAGGTCATCCAGTGGTTCTTTTATTGTGCAGGATTGTCTTAGCTATTCTGCATTTTTTTTGTTTTTCAGTATGAAGTTGAGAATTGTTCTTTCAAGGTCTGTAAAGAGTTTTGTTATGGGAATTACTTTGAATCTGTAGATTGCTTTCAGTAAATGGCCTTTTCTACTGTGTTAATCCTACTGATCAATAACCATAGAAAATCTTTCCATCTTCAGATATTGTCTTCAGTTTCTTTCTTCAAGGGCTTTAAATTTTATCATTCAAGTCTTTTACGTGCTTGATTAGAATTACCCCAAGATATTTTATATTAGTTGAGGCTATTGTAAAAGCTGTTGTTTCCCTGATATCTTTCTCATGCTGCTTGTCATTTATATATAGGAGGGCTACTGTTTTTTGTTTTGGTTTCTTTGTTTGTTTTTAATTAACCTTGTATCCAGTCACTTTGCTGAAAGTGTTTTTCAGCTGTAGGCATTCCCTGGTGGAATTTTTAGGATTTTTCTATCTACCTCATTGCTTCATACTCTAAGGTAGATATTGGCTTTTATTTTTACTTATACAAACAGTAGGTTTTAAGTCTTTAGAAAGGATAGAATCAGTTCAGGGACATCTAAGTCTTGCATTAAATTGAATATGCAATATTGGAAATGGGTTGTTTTTTATTATATACTCCTGAAAGACAATAGATTAGTTTTAAGCACACTATGTACTTAAAGTTTCATTTCTCTTTAGGAGACAAAAGGCTAGAGAAAGGCAGCAGAAATTGCTTGCGGAGTTTGCCTCACGACAGAAAAGCTTTATGGAAACTGCAATGGATGTTGGTAAGTCAGAAATTTTAGTTTGAAGCTCTTAGAATTAGTTATTACTTACAGGGATAATTTACCAGCTCTATATAGTACAGGTAATTTACTGTCCTTATTTAAGCAGTAGAGTAATGCAGTGATCAGATTAATGGTTTAATTATTGTACATAAGGATGGTATATATGTGCCCATGCCGCAGTATGTGTGGAAGTCATAGAACAGCTTTGTCAATCATTTCTCCTTCTACCATGTAGGTTCTGGGGATGGAACTCAGGTTGTCAGGCTTGGGACAAGTGCCCTTCCCCATGGAGCCATATTGCCTACCTGAAATCAGATCTTTGTTAGAGTCCTTTTGTTGTTGAGCAGGGGCATGTTGTAGAAGAGCCCCTTCTGTTCTCTGTGAACCTGCCCCTCACATGTGTCAGGCCTGGCAGAACACACAGATGATGTGTTCTGATGTTTTTCTTTGAAGTTATCCTAATGTCCTTGTAATGATTTGTAAAATACTTTTGACCTCCTCTTTGTGCCATCACATTAGTATTTCTAAAAACCAGGCATACCTTTTAATTCAGTTCAGATTGGCATTAGGATTTTTATAATGAAAAAGAAGACCCTTTTCCTATGTGACATTAGAGCTATGAACAATCTTTTCAAATATGTTTTGTCCCTTGCCCTCCCCTTTCTCTATAATAATTCCTCTTCTACTATCAGATTATCATCTCTTAACTTTATTATTTTCTGCATATATGAGGAATTGCCCAGTACTTCTTTTCTGTGTCTGTCAGTGTGTCTTGTCAATTTCTTACTGTTAATGCTATATTACAAGGTCACTGTTATTTTCTGTAATAGTTCTGCTTTATTAATATATAATGTAAGGATATAAAATGATTTCCTTATGTAAACCTTGATGACTGTTATTTGAGAGATATTACTGAAATAGAGATTAGGGACCAGTTTTCCTGTTATCCCCTAGGATATACTGCTACCAACTTTTGAAGAGTTGCCATCTTGTGAATTAACCTCAAAGTAAATTAAAATGCATGGCCTAATGACCTATCTGTTCTTTAAAGTGCAATTAAATTTTTTCTCTTAAGAGATTTTTTAATTTATGTATATGAGTGCTCTGTTTGCATGTATGCCTACAACCGGAAGAGGGCATCAAATCCCATTATAGATGGTAGTGTGTTAGCATATGGGTGCTGGGAATTGAACTCTAGTCATCTGGAAGACTGCCAGTGCTCTTAACCTCTGAGCTATCTCTCCAGTTCCTTACACAGGTGTTTTTACTTGTTGTTGTTGTTGTTGTTGTTGTTGTTTTGTTTTGTTTATTATCAGTTTTTATCTGTAATTGATACAACATCAAAATATTGAATCCTATATTAGAAACATTGTTTTTATCAACTTCACATATTTGGTCTTTCTCAGAGCTAACATTTTACTTGAACAGAGGTCTCAGTAGTTGTGTTATGATACAGCTTTGTTAGTGTTTAATATAAAAAGTATTTGAAGTAAATCTTTGGGGAGGGTTTATTTAAAAGCTTAAGAGTTATAGCTTTCCCTCTCCAGATTCTCCTGAGAACGATATTCCTATGGAAATTACCACAGCAGAGCCACAAGTTTCTGAGGCTGTGTATGACTGTGTCATTTGTGGACAGAGTGGTCCTTCTTCTGAAGACAGACCTACAGGACTGGTTGTGCTGCTACAGGCATCATCAGGTGAATTCAAAGAAACATTTTGATTGAAACATTGTAGACAATGGCATCTATAATAGATAACTGTCTCTACTAAATGAAAGCTAATGTTAGAATTCAGTTTTCTTGGTAAATTAACTGTTATAAAATCTTTAAGTGTCTTAGGTCTACCAGTGTTGGCCATTTAAATATTCTAATTACATACTGACGGTTTCTTAGGTTCTCAGGCATGCAGAAGTAGTTCTTGACACAGATTCCTATTGCAGATTCCTATGGTTTCCAATGTGTCTTTTAAAACTGAAGGATTTGTCTGAATGTTGTCTATTCTTTCTCATTCTGAGGTGTTTTGAGGTAGTGATAGTTCTTAGACATGTAGTCTGGATGGATTTAGTCCTTCCTCAATAGGATGTATGAAGAAATTAAGTCTGATTAGAACCGTGTATCTAGATCCTTTTTGTTGTTGTTGTTGTTGTTGTTGTTTTTCAAGACAGCGTTTCTCTGTAGCCTTGGCTGTCTTGGACTCGCTCTGTAGACCAGGCCTACTCACAGGGATCCACCTGCCTCTGCCTCCTGAGTGCTGGAATTAAAGGCGTGCGTCACCATCACCCGGCATGCATATCTAGATTTTTAAGCCAAGTATCAGTGTATTCTTAAATAAAAAGTACAGGCATTTACACAAAAACACAGAGGTGAAGGTGGAGGATGGAATGGGATAAAAGTTTATATGTTATCAAAAGCAAGCAGATATTAATTCAGAATTCACTATTAGAAAGTGAAGATGTCAATTCTATCCTCCAGGTAACTACAAAAACAAGAAAATGATAATAAATTCATATTAAAGAAATGGGAAGGGACTTATAATTTTACACTAGAAAACTTAATTATGAAAGAGACCAGTAATGAATGAATTAAGGAACAAATACAAAACAGCATAATTGCAGAATTAAGTAAGTTCTTTATCAATAATCACTTGGAATACAATGAATTTAATTTCCCAGATAGAAGGTGGAGATTGACAGAATAAATTTTTATTTATTCATGCTAATAAAATGTGACCATACTGTGTGTTACGGATAAGAATTTCACTTTAGTTTGAGCGGGGCCCCTGGGCCCAAATCTGCCTATCATATTGTTCTACTTGTAGATTTCTAGGACCCTCTGTATCCTTTTATTTTGCTATTCTCCCATGCGTCTCTCATTTAGAGTCCCAATAGGATGCCCTCCCCTCTGTCCCAGTTTCCTGGTAAGTGAAGGCTTTCGTGGGACATGTCCCTTGGGCTAGTATGCAGATATAAGTGAGTATATACCATTTGATTCTTTCTGCTTCTGGGTTAACTCACTCATTATGATCATTTCTAGCTCAATCCATTTATCCACAAATTTCGGGAATTCCTTGTTTTTAATAGCTGAGTAGTATTCCATAGTGTATATGCACCAGCCAAGGACAATACAGGAGGTAAACTTTAAACCCCTTCCTAGATCTAGCCAATGGTCAGAATATTCTCCACAGTTGAGTGGAGAGTGTGATATGACTTTCTCACGTACTCTGGTGCCTCACATTTGACCATGTCCCCTGGAGGGGGAGACCTGGTGGCACTCAGAGGAAGGACAGCTGGTAGCCAAGAAGAGACTTGATACCCTATGAGAATGTACAGGGGGAGGTAATCCCCCTCAGGAACAGTCATAGGGGAGGGGAATAATGGGAAAATGGGGGGGGGGGGAGGAATGGGAGGATACAAGGGATGGGATAAACATTGAGATGTAGCAAGAATAAATTAATTAAAAAAAAAAAAAAAAAGAAAAAGGAAAAAAAAAAAAAAAGAATTTCACTTTAGGGCTAGAGAGATGGCTTGGTGGTTAAGAGTCCTGGCTTCGCTTCCAGAGGACCGGGGCTGAATTCTTAGCACCCACATGGCAGCTCACAGCTGTTTATAATTCCAGTTTCTGGGGATCCAGCACCTTCACCTAGACATGCATGCAGGGGAAACACCAATGAACATAAAATAAAAAGAAAGAAATCATTAAAAAAAAAAAAAAAAGAAATTCACTTTAGACTTAAAAGACACAAGCAGGTTGAATGAGAAAGGCTTGAGCTCAGGATACATCTCAGTTGTAGAATATGTGCTTACACGCACAGCACATGGTTCACGTCTGTAGTCTTAGTACTCAGGCAGTATGGAGGCAGGAAGATCAGAATCCCTGTCAACAAGGAAAAGTACTGTATAGCGAGTTTTGTTGATTAATACCACGCCTTCTAAAATGTGAAACTACAGAGGAAGGGACATTTTCAAATCTACCATGTGAGGTTAGTATTTCTCGATACTCAGGCGCTGGAGCGCATTACCCAGTATAGGTGCAAAGCTTCGTCAGGGTCGCCCTTGTTCTGCACTGTGAGCTTCCGTGCTTCTCTGCTTTATTTCCACAGCTACTCCGAACCTCTCCAGAAGCCAGGTGTACAGCGATACACCTTAGCCTCCCGTCCTCAGGAGCAGCTCTTACCATGCAAATGCATTAAAAAAAAAAAAAAACAATTTTATTTCAATGATACATTAAAAACAAACATACATAAACTGTGGTGCAGTGTTGTTTTGGAAAGTGTCTGCACTGTATGATATTTGTGTCTGTGTTTGTAGTCCTTCTTTTGGTTTTTTGATGTTTTATATTAAAAATTATAACATTAGGGTTTTTTCTCCTTCTGCCATGTTTATGTCTGTCTTCCCAAATTTTCTCTCAATGTTTTCTGTCTTCAGAAAATTGAATACCTTTTACCTGCTACCAGTTGTACTCGTGTTGCTGCATGTAATACTGTGTGCCATTGGAGAACATGCACTCATAGGCATGTGAGCACCACAGGGCAACAGGGACATTCTCTTCTGGAATAGCAGCGCTGCGTTCACAGTCAGCAAATTTAGTATTAATACTGTGTATTGTGTTTATAGTCAACTTCCCCAGTTATCTAGTTTTTTTTCTTTTTCATTTTGGTTTTTCAAACAGTGTTTCCCTGTGTAACAGAGCCCTGGCTATCCTGGAACTTAATGTGTAGATTAGACTGGCCTTGAACGCAGAGAGATCCATTTGCCTCTGCCTCCTGGGTGCTGGGGTTAATGGCGTGCACCACCATGCCCAGCTAATTTTTTGTTCTTGTTCATCTGAGTAATAACTGTGATGTTTTGATACATGTGAATATTGTAATGAGTATGTCCTGCTAACTGACAATAACTTTCACCTCACCTATCTGCCATTTTTTTTGTGGTAGGAGCCAGTGGTATCTTTTATAACATACATTTCTTCTCTTTGTTTAGCTGTGAGTTGTGTTGCTGTCCTTCGGTTTAGAACAGTCTCTCAAGGTCTTTGTCCAGCTTGGTTGTTCCATAGACTGAACATGTGGGTCTGTGTGATTAATCTGTTGTTGTGAGGGTCAGAGTACACATTACATAGCGTGCTCCTTCTGATGGTGTCACTTTGGGAGGATTCCATGTCAGAGCACTCTGTTCTGGGTAATGCCTAGTATTGGTGATGGGTAACCCATACGGTCATTGACTATCCATTCAGCCTTTTATCTTGTACTGGATGTTTCTTGACCGATTCTGTGAGCATAACATCTGACACTGGCATCATTCTCTCTGGCCTGTCTATCTTCTGTAAGCCCTTGTAAGTTACCATCTCAGTGATGGAACACTTCTTCTCCTTGTCCATGTAATTCGGGCTCATCTTATGCTTTTCCCAGAGCAGCTTTGTTTCCTTTTTGTGGGAGATAGCATGTTTAAAAGGAGTAGGTCCTATGGGAGTCATAGTTTAGGTTTTTTAGTGACACAGACTTAGGGAGTCATCCGTTGTGCATTCATACTCATGTTTTACTATTGTTGTGACAGGGCCTCACTTTGTAGCCCTCACTGACCCGGAACTCACAGGGACCCTCCTATCTCTCTCTCTCAAGTGCTGGGATTAGAGAAATGTGGCCACTCTTCAGTTATTTTTAAGAGTGGATGCTGTCATATTTGGTCCGTTATTTACTTGATAGCCAATACTTTATCTTATTGAGACAGAGCCTCTTTACATAGTCCTGATTCTCCTGAAACTCATTCAGTATGTAGACCAGGCTGGCCTCAAACTCACAGAGATTTACCTGGTTTGCCTTCTGAGCATTGGGACCTAAGTGTGCATCACCGGGCTTGCCAACCTTTCTCTCCTCTCCTCTCCTCTCCTCTCCTCTCCTCTCCTCTCCTCTCCTCTCCTCTCCTCTCCTCTCCTCCCTTCTTTCCTTCCTCCTCTCCCCCCTCCCCTTCCTCCTCCCCTCCGTTTCCCTCCCTTCCTCTCCCCTCCCTTACTTCCTTCCTTCTTTTCTTCTTTCTTTCCTTTTGTACAGTATTCTACCCGCATGTGTGCCTGCAGGCCAGAAGAGGGCACCAGATCTCATTCTGGATGGTTGTGAGTTACCATGTGGTTGCTGGGAATTGAACTCAGGACCTTTGGAAGAACAGACAGTGCTCTTAACCTCTGAGCCATCTCTCCAGCCCCCACTTTTTTCTTATTATGGTCTAAAAAACATATTAATAAAAGATTTAAGTGTCAATGATTGGCATTTAAATAGAATTTTAATTTTCGATATTTTAAAAAATACTTGAAAAAAAATTAAAATTAGTACTAATTGTTGTGAATAACCTGGGTTGTTATAATAAGTAAGGTCTTTGTTTTTTGTTTTTGAGACAACTTACTTTGTAGACCAGACAAGTTTCAGACTCATTGAAATCCACCTGCCTCTGCCTCCCAGAGTGCTGGGATTACAGGCTGAGTTTAATGACATTTTCTCTGTTTTTACTTAGTGTTAGGTCAGTGCCGGGACAATGTTGAGCCAAAAAAGTTGCCGATCACTGAAGAGGAACAGATATACCCTTGGGACACATGCGCAGCAGTTCATGATGTGAGGCTTTCATTACTGCAACGTTATTTTAAAGATGTAAGTATTTTTATTATCAAACAGTTTCAACCTCCTCTTCTTCCTGCCCCTTCTCCTCCTCCTCCCTCTAATGGCGCTAGGGATTGAGTCTAGAGTCTTGTGCTCGTATTCAGCAAGGGTTCCGCCACTTAGCTATATCCCTAGCACGTGGGTGGTGTTATTTGTTTATTTACATTTTATGTGTATATGTGTGTTTTGTCTGCATGTATGTAAGTGCCCCATGTGGTCCCTGTGGAGGTCATAGAGGGCATCAGATCTGGCGTTATAGATGGTTGTGAGACACCACATGGGAACTGAAGCTGGCTGGATAAGAGCAACAGGTACTCAACAGCCGAGTCATTTCTCTAGCCCCTTGAGTTGCAGTTGCTTCCAGAGGATGATGATTTGCCTCCAGAATTTCATTCTATATTATTTTCTTCTATTAAAATAGCATTCTGATTTCAAACCATTAAGTTTAATAGAATAATAACAATAATATCCATTTGTTGTGGAGTGTGTGCTTTTCTTCCTGGCCCCAAGCTCCTGGAATAAGACTCATAAGACTCAAAATATATTTACAAATACCTTGGCTATATAGCTAGGCTCTTTTTGACTAGCTCATCACTTAAAATAGCCACATGACTGGTTACCTCTGCTCAGGTACCATGCACCTGTCCTCACATCTTCCTGGGTTAATCTCCCGTGCCTGGCTCTATCCCAGAATCCTTTTTGCCTGACAGATGTACTTCATTCTACCCTACCCTTTCCTATATATAGGCCATGGGATTTTTAATTGACAGGCAATGCATCCATACAGTACACAAGATATTCTTTCTACATCTGTTAATAAAAATTTCAGACAATAAGTATGATGTGTATTTTAAATGTTTACTGTGAAGTCTACATAATTTAATGAAATAAAATAAGTATCAAAATAATTTATGTAGTGTATGAAATTTTTTAAAATTGATTTTTCAAGACAGGGTTTCTCTGTGTAGCCTTGGTTGTCCTAGACTCAATTTGTAGACCAGGCTGGCCTCAAACTTACAGAGATCTTCCTGTTTCTGCCTCCTGAGTGCTGGGATTAGAAGTGTGCGCCACCACTGCCTGGGTGTGTGTGTGTGTGTGAATTTTTATGCAGTTTTTTTTTTTATTACCTTTTGCTTTTGTGTAAAGGTGCATAGTAGAATTCCCATATGGTACTTTTAAAATGTAAAGGAGATAGAGTTCATTACTGTCGTTTCTTGCCACCTATGAGCTTATAGGTTATGAGATAGAAAAGGTATCATCTGTGATATTTATTTTCTTTTATTATAAGCATAGATATTTGGAAACTAAAACTTAAAGTATTCTAATTTTAGAGAAATTGTTTTAGGGTTTTTAGTCATATTTTAATTTATATCATAAAGCTACAAATTGTATTAGGATATACGTGAAAACATGGCAAGTTTGGGTGAATGTATCTCAGAATGTTCATAATTATTTTTTATGTTAGTAATTCTTTAAAATTAATTGTCTCTTGTCTTTTCTTTTTTTTTTCAAGAGTTCTTGCCTTTTAGCGGTATCAATTGGCTGGGAAGGAGGTGTTTATGTACAAACTTGTGGCCACACATTGCACATAGATTGTCATAAATCCTATATGGATTCATTACGGGTAAGTTGATTAGAAAAAAAATTAAAGGTGTCTGTTATCTTTTCAGGTATTAACTTTTTTACTCCACACACATGCCAGTTCTTCCTCTCAGTCTCAGGCATTGCTGTTCTCCTACTTTATAGCAGCTGACCCCGATGACTCCCTGGTAGTGATGGCTGCTGGTGCTCTGAAGTGCTAAGCTCTCCTGCCGTATGGGTCATCTTGTGATCACCCTGTCTTAGTTTCTCTGTCTTCAGCACTTTGAACCTTTGCACATTTCCTGGTTGATTAGCTCTTTGCCAGTTCCACTTTCTTGTTCTGAGCCTAGTCTGTTTTTATTCCGAGGCATTAGTGAACTTCTTTTGATTTTAGACATAGAAGTGAACCAGAAGATGCTAGAAAATCGTAAAACTAAGTGAACCGTTGTCTAACCTTATGATTTCCTGTATCAGTGACTGAGGTTCTGTTCATGGCCTATAAATACATTTACTAATTTAGGTCCTCCCTGCTTTCGTCACATTTTTTCCCTGTTTGCCTCAACAGCTATTCCAAGTCTTTGCCATCTCATATCCAGACCTTTTACTTAAATTCTAAGAACGTCACTCATCAGCCTTTGTTTCTTATGCCTCCAAGGAGTGGGATAGCTGGGTCTTGAGGAAGCCCTATTCCCAGTTTTCTGAGAAAGCACCAGATAGCTTTCCAAAGTGGCTGTACTAGTTTGCATTCCCACCAGCAATGAAGGAGTGTTCTTCCCTCCCCGCATCCTCGCCAGCATGTGGTGTCACTTTATATTTTTGATCTTAGCCATCTTATGCCTCACCACACACCCCTTTACCTCCTTACATTTAACATACAGCTCCCTAGTAAGTGACTATATCCTACCTAGCCCTTCTTTTCTACTTCTTGGAGTAAAAGTTATTCCTGCTTCTCTTGAGGAATAAGCTCCGTGTCTGTGCTCAAGGAGTCCTTTATCTTCAGCACTGCAGAAACCAGGACTGTTTGGGAGGTAACATCTTCTTTCTGTTGTTTTGCTGTCTCTCCTGTCTCTTTTCAGTACATAAAGATAATCAGGTCTACCCCATTCAAAAGCCTTCCCTTGACCTTGCGTATATTTAAAGACTTCTTTAGTTGTTCAGTTCAACTTCTTAATATTTCTGCTGTAAAACTGAATTTTCTTTTAATAGATCCTTAACTCAGAAGCATTTCTCTCCTTCTATTCCTCATCGCTCACATTCGGTCACTGGCCAGGATTCTATTGACTGTTCTTGAGTATCAGCTGGCATTATTCTACCTCCACTATTCCCACTGATGCTTTGTTTGTGCTCTCTTTTGACTTGACTTTTGTGGTTGCTTTCTGTACTGATTTCCTTAGTCTAACTAACTTGCTATCTTCTTAAAATGTAAATCTGATGACATGTGTCAATGGTTTACCAATACTTTCTTGTTTTCCTTTTCATAGGATGAAGTTTACTTTTTCTCTGAATGCCATTTATGTATTATATGATCTGAGCTTGCCTGTTGTCTCTGCAATGCTTTTATCAGCTCAGAATTAATAAACGAATGGTTGTTAAGCACACTGTGCATTTCAACAACTATTCCGTTTCTAGAATATTGTAGATTCTGTGATGAATCTTGAGGATATGACAATAAATAGATCGTTTCTTCAAGAACTTACGGTGTTTATTAGTTACTCTTCCCATTGTGTGATAATAAACCTGACAAAAGCAATAGAAGGAAGAAAAAAAGGAAGGAATTCTGTGGCCCACAGTGTGAGAGTATAGTGTAGTATGTGAGGAAAGGCATGTGGCATTGGTCACGTTGACTCACAGTCACGAAGCGGAGAGGTGAATGCTTGCTTTCTCAGTTTTTACAGTCCAGAGCCCTAGGCTGTTAAGTGGCTCACGTTTGTAGAGAGTATGGCTTGCCATCTCAGTTGACTCAATCTAGAAACCCCTCAGAAGCATACCTAGAGCTTTGTCCCCTAGGTGACTCTAGATCTGTCAGGTTGACAATCAAATTAACCATCACATTGTTTATTTCCTGGACAAAGAGTGTTCACTATTTTGAGGTATATACAAGGTCATGTTGACCATCTGCAGTGTGCCCGAACATCTGATGAAGTGAGGTACTTTGAATCACTATATCTATGTCTATCTAAAGAACTAGTTAGAAACCAGACTGTAAAGGGCTTTGTGGTCCATGTCAACAATTGAGACCTTATAGAGTTTCCTCAGAGAAACATTAAAGATTTGTACATAGAGAAAAATTATTATGGTGTTACTTAGAAAAGAGGATGGTGTCTTGCATGTGATTATGGCATAACGCTGTATGATAAGAAGTGCCTTGGTAACCTTCAACAACGAAACCAAAAGTTTTATTTCTTTGTGACATTTTAGAGATGCCTTTAAGGTATGTTAGTTTACTGTAAAATATGATAATGTAGTTTATGTTTACTGCAAATGTGTGAATCAGACATTTCCATGTTTATTTCATCTTTCAGAATGACCAGGTTCTTCAGGGCTTCTCAGTGGACAAAGGAGAATTCACATGTCCTCTCTGTAGACAGTTTGCTAACAGTGTTCTTCCATGTTATCCTGGAAGCAATGTGGAAAATAACCTTTGGCAGCGTCCTTGTAAAAAAAGCACACAAGATCTCATAAAGGAAGTGGAGGACCTGCAGGGACGGCCGGGAGCTTTCCCAGTAAGCATCAGTGTAAGGCAGAAACAATACCTGGTTAACTTGTTAATGTAGCCTGCTTCTCAGTTCCCTTCCTCCGTCCTTCTCTTGCTCTCTTTAGTCCCATCTCTTCCCTGCTCCTTACATTCATTTCCTTTTTCCTTAAATTACCCTGGGGCTTTATACATGTAGTAGAAATTGATTTATATAAGTTTTTGTCTTCTGTTTGTGCTTATTGAAAAACAGAATAAAAATAATAGAAGAAATTGCGAGATGCTATACTTTAGTCTGATCATTACAATTTTATGTGCTAAGAGTATCTTCTGGATCATGAACTTAAGATCTGTCTTAGTTAGGGTGATCACTGCTGTGATGACACACTTGACCAAAAGCAAGTTGGGGAGGAAAGGGTTTATATTTGGATTTTTACTTCTGTGTCACTTTTATCATTAAAGGAAGTCAGGATAGGAACTCAAACCAGGCAGGAACCTGGAGACAGGAGCTGATGCTGAGGCCATGGAGGAGTTTTGCTTAGTGGTTTGCTTTACATGGCTTGCTCAGTTTGCTTTTTTATAGAACCCAGGACCATCAGCCCTGGGATAGCACCACTCACAATAGGCTGGGGGACTCCCTCCCCCCAATTAGTCACTAATTAAGAAAATGCCTTATATGTTTGCCTATAGCCTGATCTTATGGAGGCATTTTCTCAATTGAAGCTCCATCCTCTCTTATGTCTAGGTTATGTCAAGCTGACATAAAACTAGCCAGCACAAGCTTATACATGATAAGGCCTTTTAAAGATGTTGAAATATTTAAAAACAAAGCAAAACAAAAAGCATATATGTTAATTCAGAATGGATACATTCGGAAAATGACATCAGTAGATAGTTTTGCTGTTGTGTGAGCATCAAATTGTATTTATACAAACCAAATGGCTTTGATGTCTCTAGGCAACATAGTTTTGAGGGACCGCTGTAGTATATGTGGCCCATTCTATACCACTACATGGTATGTAACTATCTTGGTCTCTATGTACAGATATACTATGTGAGTGTTAAATGCAGTGTAATCACATAAAAGTATATTTATTAGTTATATTACGATTAAGCTTGATGATCTGAGTTCATTTCCTAAGGAGCCTCTGGCCCTACACTTGTGCCAGAGTATACACAAGCCCACCCAGATGTGTATGTGTGCATATACAATAAATAAATGTAATAAAAATTATGAATGTATTTATACACATCATTATTTACTCCTTGTGTATGTTAGAAAATACTATGTGACCATTCACGACAAGTTAGTCTACTATGATGTGAATTTATCTTAAATGATTCTGTTTTTTAATCTCCACCAATAGAATTTGTGTGGTTTAAGTTCTTTTTATTTTACTTACATTGTAGATTTCTGTTAACAGTCTCTAAAAGTGGTGACAGCGAAGCCTACTATGAGAACTATGCCTGCCATCCTGTTTTTTTAAAAATAGTGTTGGGAATCAAACTTAAGGCCTCTTAAATGCTAGGCAAGTGCTCTGCCACCGAGCTATATATTCCTAGCCCCTAAACTAAGGTTATTTAGCTTTAGAAACAAAAATTTGTACATTAAACCATTCAGATTCATCTCTTGGCATTTGCTTTCTCAAATGAATATTAACTTTAGAATGTGAAGGTTCTCTCTGTGTGTATATTATATTTGGTTAAAATTTGCCTGAAAATAAGGGACATTAATATTTCTTTGCAAACTGAACTTAAAGTCTGTTTTTATTTTTATTTTTTGGAAACATGGAAGTGATTCTAAAATATTATTTAACATATACTCATCAGAGTAGAATAGAGTTTGTGTGGCTAACTCATAATAATAATAACAACACATAATTGGATTTTATCATAATTGGGTATTATCAATTGCCATCTAGAATTTGAATAGACAGATTCATTTTTGATTGCTTCACTGTACAATAATTTGTACAAAGTTGTTTGGTAATTTTCTAGTGTTTTTATAGGATAAATATTTCATTTTTAAGCTATTATTAAAGAAAATTAATATAACTATATGTATGTTCACTTTTTTGTAGTCAGAAACCAACTTAAGTAAAGAAATGGAATCTGTAATGAAAGACATAAAAAATACCACTCAGAAGAAATACAGAGACTATAGCAAGACCCCAGGCTCACCAGACAATGATTTTCTCTTTATGTACTCTGTTGCTAGGTAGGTATGTGTAATGTATATTAGTACTTCCTTAGTATTAGTTTTTTAATTGTTTGTGAATCTTTGTTTTATCTGTTACCATTTGTATGTCTAAAGAAAGAATATGTATATTTACTATTGGTTGAAAGTATAGCCTACTTTATAATCTCCCAAGAGGTTATTTCCTGAAGTTATTTTTTAAGTGATGCACAATTTGGCTGCTCTTGAACATTATACAACATAAGGGGGAAATATATTATTCATAATTAGGGCAAATATGTCTTTTAAAGTATGGCATTTTACGTATGATGGAGTCCTGTCAAGTACTGATGGTGAAAACTAAAGCATAATGTTACAGACCCTCACTATAGAAGTAAAGCAGCAAGAGCAGAACTTGTTTCTTTGTTTGCATGAACCAAGTCAGGGGTCTCCTAGTGGTTTAGGGAATGACATGTGGTTTAGAAAATCAGGGGCAGAAGAGAAAACAGGAAGTCAGGTGCTCAGGCTGGAGAGATGGCTCAGAGGTTAAGAGCACTGGGTGCTCCTGAGTTCAATTCCCAGCAACCACATGGTAGCTCACAACCATCTACAATGAGATCTAGTGCCCTTTTATGGTGTCCAGAAACACATGCAGGCAGAACACTGTATACATAATAAATAAAGAAATCTTAAAAAAAAAAAAAAAAAAAAAAAAGTCAGGTGCTCTAAGCCTCTGCTTTTGGCTGGGAGACTCAGGGAAGCAGCACTTGTTTCTCATCTTTTCAATAGAGAGCATTAGTCTAACTGCTGAGTTGCTGGATTGTCACCAATGAGCACATTTAAGCAGACATTTTAGAGAATGTGAAAATGGAGAGCCATAAAAGAAGTAAACAGGAAGTAAACATGTATACACACTAGGCACTTACAAACATTCTGCCACAGCTGATACTCTAGAGCCTGGGGTGTCTTTACAAGCATACTTATTTTGTTCAAACAGTATTATAGTTGGTAAGATTTGGAGAGATAATGTGGCTTGAAGTCATGCAACAACTTACTGGCAATAAAGGGCTGTGTTTCAGATCATTTGGATCAAGATTCAGTGGCTTTGTTTTCTTAGTAATTTTTCTTACTGTCTTGTGTTCAGCTTTCATAGGTTGTGTTATCTTTTCTAATCTCCTTGCCCCACTCCCATAGCAGTGTAATAAAACCGTAAGTGAAAGAGTATATGTAACCTTTAAAACCCAGGAAAAATGGATCCAGACTTAGAAGAATTGCAGCAAGTTAGAGCTCAAGATAAGGAACCTTACACTTGAGTCTGAAAACACAAATGGTGACCCACATGCTGGTAGAAATGACTTCCTAGTCTATGTGTCCCTAGGCTGTTGTTTATCCACAATGCTTTTTTTTTTTTTTTTTTTTTTTTGGTGGTAGTGAGATATACAATAATTATTTTGTTTCTGGGGAGTTTCTGATTATTGCATACTTAAGTATATATACTTATTATAAAAACTAGATTTAATATAATTTAACTTGACTAAGGCTCTAGGATCATGCATAGCTTCTCTACAATATGTGATTATGACATTGTAGAAATTCAATTGGATATAGCTCAGCTGTTATATTGACACTCACACTCACACACGCTCCTCTCACTCCAGTTCTGCTAGCGCTGGCATTGCTGGAAGCCCCTGAGATCCTGACTGAATGGCAATGATCAATAGTTGGAATTTTCCTGTAGTATAATACATCAAACAATTTGATTGAAGTATAATTTGGCTGAAATTTAGGTCCTTAGGTCTTTGCTTTTTGGCTTAAAATGTAAATAATGTATGAAAAAAAGGGCTGTATAAAAATGAGATGAACTCACTGTTTTTCTATTTTACAGAGAAGCGAGGAAGTACAGGTATCACATGCTAAAGCTATAGGTAGAGAAACAGGAAAGTCATACTACCATCCTAATTCTTCTCTGAACCCTAATAACAAACTAAAACAACAAGGCAGTGAATGTTTGACTAGAGCCATCTAGGACATTGCAGAGTCTCATAGCGCCTTCGCTTAAGTAGCCTTTGCAAAGAAAACAAATGAAGGCCAAAGTGACTCAAAATTAGAATCTGAACTGAAGGGAAAAGGCGTTTATCGTACTGAATAAAACATAATGCCAAGATTCAATACTGGGCTTTTCTCTTACTCTAACATGCAACTTAATTTTTTATTTCATTTAAATGTTTAAATCCTACTAAATATGTTAGTGTATACCTTCTAGGAAAAAATATTTCGCACAGGGCATTGTAGCACACGCCTGTAGTCCCAGGTGGATTGCTGTGAGTTCGAGGCCAGCCTAGTCTACAAAGTGAGTCCAGGACATCCAAGGCTACACAGAGAAACGAGGTCTAGGGGAAAAAAATATTACTGAAACTGTTAAGTATTTATGAAATAAGTTGCAATTCAGAGTTATTCAAATAAGTATTTATGAAATAAGTTGTAATTCAGACTTTGAATTACTTAATTTTTGAAAAAATTGTGATTCCCAGAAATATTTGGCACTTTAATAGTAAGACACAATTCTAGTTTCTGAGTTGACTTTCTTCTAGCTGTGTAAGTAATTTTGTTTGTTCTTTAGGGAGCATAAAAGTTTTGATATTTGGGAAGAGAATATTCCTTGTGATGGCTGGAGAACTCACATTTTGAAGGAAAGGAGGGTACATGTCTTTGGTTTTTATTTGGTTTACATGAGGACCCTTGAAAGATCTTTTTTCCCTTGAAGGGAATAGAAGGGACATTGTTGGAATGTGGTTTTGAAAATTAATTCTCAAATTAACCATACCTACTTTATTCAAGTTTGAACCTGTTTCTGAAATTTTCCTTCTGTCACAAATATTAGTCATATAATGGATTATGAAAATATCATACTGTGTAGGAAGGCTTCCTTCAATATTAACTCATTATTTTGTTACTGAAACTAAGAAAGTCATGGCTTTCAGTAATTGATTCCCCCACACAAGGACTTTTGTATCTAAGTCATGAACAGTTTAGAGGTGTTGGTCTATAGTTCTGGGTATTTGTGAGTTTCTCACAATCTGTGTAATTGTGAGAAACATGGAAATGTAGAAAGAAGAGACAGGGCGTGAGATGCAGATGAACAGGCTTCTCTCAGTGGATGGACCGCGATGCCGTAGAGTGCATATATATCTTCACATACCCTATTGCAAGCTTAGATCTTTAAAGGTGTTGATGTTGGAAATGAGAGGAATACTTCCTAAAATGCCAGGTGTTACGTCTTTTTGTAAGAGTCTGACTGTGCTGCACACACTGATTTCACAGTTTAACTTTAAGCAATCCCTCCATCTCAACTTCTTGAGCAGCTAGGACTGTAAGCGTAAGCCGCCATGCCCATTTTCAAACTGAACTCTTAATTTTTTGCCTTTGTCTTACAAATAAATTTTTTTTTTGAGGTAATTTCCCCTTGAAAATAATCTACCTGCCCCGTCTTCTTTCTCTTTTGATATTGTTGCATTTAAGGGTTGTTAGGATCAGCAAAAGGAGACCAAATACAAATCAGGAAACAGAAGTAATTTTATATGTGTGTGTGTATATGTATATATACATGTCTATGTGTGTGCATGTACTGCAGTGGATGTGGAGCTATGTCTTCTGTCACTTCACCTGGAGCTTTCTATGTAGGCATCTAGCTAGCAGCTTGCTCTGGGATTCTCTCTCCAGTTCCTGAATACTGGGCTTTCAGAATGTCTGCTAAACCTGTCTGAGCTCTGCTCCCCGTGCTTATAAGGCAAGCCCTACCCACTGAGCCATCTCCCAGTCTTAGCATGGCTTTTATTATTTTTTAAATAAAGCATGTTGGTGACTATCATTGGGGATTTAGACACTAAGACATGGTCGCTTAAGAAACATTGTATATAAAATAGAATAAAATAGATTTTAAAATGTTATATAAAGGTAAGATGCTATAGAACTTCAAAAGGGAATATAAACAAATTAAAACAAAGTATATGAAATATCTATTTTCTGTCTCAGAAAAGCTTTTTAGAAGAGCTGTGTCTTCAATGTAGGCTCTCAACCCCACAGAGAAACTGACTGGCTTGCTCACAGACAATCAGTAGCAGGTTCAAGGCCTCAGATCTGCTCTTTTCTAAAATCTTTGCCCTCTCTGTTGGTCCAGTTTGTGATGCATGCGTGTGTGCATGTGTGTGTATGTGCATGCACATTTGCTTTTTCAGATTATTACTCTAAAAATAATGATAAGAAGGAGAATGTAACAGGAGCCCAAACTTGGTCATGGACAAAGGAGCTGATGTGCAGTTAAAGACTTTTTAATGCTCAGTGGCCCAGTGATAGCTTTCAGCTGTCTTGCCATTCTTTGAGGTTTTCTCTGCTGCCAGAATAACTTGGATTTATTTGTGGTAAAAAATGCAGAAGACAGAATCTACTTTTCTTTAAGAATAAAAAGCACAGAAAATTGACTCCTAGCTATATTTAATTTTATATTATCCATTTAGGAAAGAAAATCAGATTGCTGGGACTTTCAACAGTGAGCTATAATAGACGGGGCTGGGGGGGTGGGAAGCACATGGCCATCTGTATGGTTTACACTAGTGAGTCTTTTTTTTTTTTTTTAATGCTAGTAAGTCTTAAAGGGCCAGTTTTGGAGTAAATGGAGCAAGGGTTAGGTCCTCTGACATTGATTTTTTTTATGCATTAATTTTTGTATAGGTAGTTTCATAAAATGAAATAGAAATATTGCATAGGAGATCTTCCAGCCATATTTTAAAATAATGTCAGACTTAATACATTTATTTCCTTTAGGATAAAACCCATAATAACTTACTTGTCATCCGTTAAAGTGTATTTGGTGATCCAATAAACAGAATTGTTGTTATAATTTAGTGAACATTTTTGTAAATATAGTGAGATGAAAGCTGACACTCTGGTTCTGACATTCATTTATAAGATTTGTTTGTGTGTATGGTTGGTACTTTAAAAAGTGCTATCTAGGAAATCATACTTTTTATAAGAGAATATAGCCATTAATTTTTTTCTACAGATTAGGCAACAGAAGATTTGTGAAAACAAAATGTATTGATCTCATTTATATTCCCTTGATGAAGGAACACATGCTGGTCTCCGCGCTCGCTTTCTGTCCACTAATATGAAATCCTTGTCCCTGCTTCCTTGCTGGTAGGTTTTTAGAAGTTCAGTGAGCATTGCAAATCGCCTGAAGGGTGGAAAATTCCCTTGTCACACAGATGCCCTTATCGGCAGCAACCAGATGGAGCTCTGAGCAGGAACATTATCAATGTTAAATTGCATCTTCCCCACCCTGAGAAGAAGATTAAACCATTCCTTTAGAAATGGGTGGCAAAAGCACAGGCTCAAGAATATTAATATTTTAAAGTGTGTATGTTATATTTGAAAAATCATTTCAAAATACAGCCCAAACCAGTTTCAGTGTTTTGTTTTTAAATAAAATAGTACGTAGTCCTTCTTGAAGTTGCAGCAGAGAGTGACCTGGAGTCTCACCTCTCTTTAAGGCGGTGGGGATATGGAGGTGGGTGGGTGTCTCATTGGCATACTTTGGATACAAACTAGTTAATTCAATTTTGTTTGTTGGAAATAAATATTTAAGGTGATAAGTACTGTTGAAATACAACACAGCTGAAGTATAACTCAATTTTTTTTTTTTATTTTGGTAAAATCTTGCTATTGTTACTCTTTTTGAGTAGTGATTTTGGTTATGCATAAGTTTTTTTTTTTGAAATACCAGTTTACTAATAGTTGCTATTTGGTAAGCTAATAAATGCTAAATAACATGCAATTTTAGATGTTTGTGAGCAATACTGGTCTTTACCACTATCAATAGTTGCATGATACATTTTAATAAGACTGAATTGTACAAGTCCATAAGAGTCCGTGGTTAATTATGTGTTGATCGTAGTCATTTATGTTGGTGCTTTTCTTTCATGATACTGATTTCCAGATACCATCTAATCTCCAATGAATGAGAGCCATTTCTTTGTTAGAAAAATCAATATGCATTATATTTTTAATGACAGTAATTATCTACCTGGTAACTGGCAGTGGAAGTACATTTTTTAAATCAAATTTATATATAGGTTTATGAAATATGTTGAAGGGATTGTTGTTGTTGTTGTTTAGGCCCAGTTTTTAGTGCTTGCAAATGGCTGAGATTTGGCAACAATTACCTGGTTGTATGCATAGTTTTTTTTACAGGTATAAACTTGAACATATAAGTAAAGATGGATAAATTGTCTCTTGTATTTCTAAATATAAGAAAACATCATTACTGCATAAACTGTGCTTTTGCAAATAATAAGTAAGTCAATAAAAAGAATTTCCCTAGCCTGTGACTAAGATGGATTTTAATGCTTTGCTTACAGAACCAATTTGGAGCTGGAATTGATTCATAGAGGAGGCAGCCTATGCTCAGGCGGTGCAAGCACAGCTGGTAAAAGGTCTTGTTTGAGTAAGTACTGAACAGAGTTAATGTTTTAGAAGATGTGTATCTATGTTGGTTTTGAAAGCCTATATAGGCAAAATTGTCATTCATTGTTTTTTGTTTTTGCTTTTTCTTTTGATTGGCCTAAAATATAAATATCTGATTGATTAGATTTACATTAGTTTAAAAAAATTTTAAAGTATTCTCAGGATTAAAATAATTGTTTGAAAGAAATTTTACATTGAATTGATTGAAATATAGTTTTTAAAAGATAATTATGTTTATTGATACCGATTATATTGTTAATAAAGGTATTGTGCTATATTTTGCTATGTATTAACTAACATGTATTAAAATAATACCTGTTTTCTCTATGTATGTACTTTATATTATCATCATAATTCTTCAACACCATTTAGAAAGATATGTTTAAGAGAAGTATAATTTGTAGCTTAGACTAGGTTTTTTTTTAAATGAACATGGCTTTTCATGATTGTTTAATCATTGTTTAGAGAATTGATGTGAACACTAGGAGTAATATTACATTGTTACAATATAGTTCATTATCATCACCAAATTGCTCGATTTGAAATGTTACCTAAGGTGCTGGCATAGGAAATAAGACTCGTTTAAAATACATATGAAAATGAATGTATTTTCTTAAATACTAAAAATAATATCCAATAGCAATACATACCAGCTTTTAAACATATGTATATATTATCCTGACAAGATATCTGTTAGGATTGATTTAAAAGCAAAATACCTAAAATTTATACTATAAAGATACAAGCATGAAATTTTGATAAAGCTATTTAAAAATTTTTTAATGTTAACTCCTAAACAACTAAGCTTCATTGTAAAACTAAATTACCTGGTCGTCAACTCCATCAGAGACTTGAGAAGGAATAAACTTGATTATCTGAGTATGCCGGGAGTGCAGGTTAGTAGCTTTCCAAAGGAGAAGATGGCAGAGACAGTTTGCTACCTGAGCAGTCACCCAAAACTCTCTATTATGTTGGAGCATCATCTTCAGCCTTCTGGCCCAATATATCTGACAGGCATATTTGTGAGGCAGGAACTGTTGAGGACTTGCTTACTCTGCCATTGACTCTGCCTGCATCCAAGCTTGCCCTAGGTCTAGATAGGTATTTTAAGTTGATAATGACAAGATGTGATGGAGATTGATTTACATTCAGAATTTTAGATGCACCAAGATAGGAAAGATGTTTTCCTCAAGGCTGTCAAATACAAATAGCCAAAACACTAAGAATGTAACATTTATACAATTCCAGATTGTGTTGTTGTTATTCTTACTATAGGTAGTTTATTGTATATATGTGGGATAATATAAACATATATGTAAATAAGAAAAGAAAAAAAATTTAATGTTTATAATAGATTTGGGTATTTTATGTTGAACCATTCACTTGATTTCTAGAATTTAAGATTTGGGAAGTTGTTTTTTTCCTGAGTGTTTAGTGACCTCTAATGCACGCACTGAAACCTTGTGTGTACTCCATGGTGTAGTAATGTTTTAAGTGGGCAACTCTTAAGATGAAGAAAATGTAGTTTATAATATGTTTGAGTTAATACATAGTATGGTTACATAAGTTTCAATAATTTGGTACTATTCTAGAAACTGCTGTTTCAGAAGTTTTTCAATAAAGAATTTCATGGGTTTTATACATTTCTTTTCTCAGGCATTTACATTTATTCAGAGGTTTAGAATTGGTGAATTTCTTCATAGTCTTGACAAGAGTGAATAAAATCCTAGTGGCATTTTCTCAGGTTCTTTGGCTTCCAGCTTTTCTATTTCTGCCCACTTTTCTGGGCGATTCTCCTTGATCCTGATGAGTGCAATCTGCAGACACCTATAGCAGCTTCTCATCCAGTGTTGTTACTGATTGCTGAGGTTTCCTTATCCACAAGGGGTGCCAGACACTGCCACTGTTCAGCAGATGAGACTAGTTCTTGGTCATTGTTTGTGAGATGAGTTGTTGCCTATGACTATTGTTCTAGGATTTTAAGGCTGGGGATCTTTTCTGTATGGTGGGGCCAGCGAAGCTTTTGGTGGACATAGCATGCCAACAAAACATTGAAAGATATGAGAGAGCTTCTGTGGCAAATTTAGTCAAAGTAAAACTTCATATCAATATGACTTCAATAGATATAGGACTAAGCAAATACAAAAATAATTAAGGCATAACTTTTTATTAAGAGAAAGTTATTATTAAAGTTTATTCTGTTTACTGCCTTATTGAAATGATTTGAAAGTAGATATAAACTCCATATATTCTGATGGCATTATAGACTTTTAGATTTTTCTTTGCCAGAAGTAGAAATTGTTGAAGCCATTGGAAGGTAGTTATTAGTTTTGGAGCATCATGTGAGAGACAATTATCTCTCAGCAGGAAAATAAGCACTCTCTGTACCTAGATCTGTCTGCTTATTACTGTAGTTGAGAAGCCACAGTTTGCATCTCGAATGCGGTCTTAGATTTCTAGAGATTAAATTCTAGACACTAGAACTCTTGTTTAGTGGTAGAGCTCTTGCCTGGCATGTTCAAGAGCCAGTACCACAGGCAACACTAACAAGAATAGAACACAAAACTAGCTTAAACTTTAGTTTAAAAAAACAAAACAAAAAACAAAAACAACAAAACAGCTAAGGTAATCTTGTTACCTTACTTTTTGTTCTGATACTTTCATTTGGGAAGTTCTAACCTAATTTAGATATAATTCATGATCTGTACTAAATAACTGCATTCTGTGTTTGCAACAAGCAACTTTAAAATATGTAGACAACTTAAAATTGTTTAGTCTCTCAAAGAATGAAGACCTGGGGGCAGAGATTCACCAAAGAAGAGCTTCACTTTTTTTCTGAACTGCTAAGGATAAATTGTCCATAATACCCAGGTAGGGGGATGAAGGTAGCAAATGTCAGTTAGGAACTGACTGTAAGGCTGGGCGTACAAATGGCACAGCTGCAGCACGGAGTGACGGTGAAACAGGACTGTGGCAGACGAGCCATTGCTGAGGGAAGGTAGAACAGAAGCACAGTCTAGATTCTATTAGAAGTCATTTGGAGTTGTGGTTAGAGCTCTGAGGAAGGCAATGAAGTAGTTGCAGCTTGCATGGCTGATCTTTGTTTGCTGGTTGATTTTTGTCAACTTGGCACAAGCCTAGACATATCTGGGAACTGGGGATCTTAAGTGAGAAAATCCTTTCATAAGGTTTGACAATGGGCAATTCTGTAGACATACGCTTGATCAATGTTTGATGTCACGGGGCTGGGGGTGGGAGGGGGAGGTGCTTATTAGGGCAGTGGCACCTGTGAGGAAGTGGAAGAAGGCAGGCTGAGCAGGCCATGGAGAATAAGCCAGTAAGCAGTGTTCTTCCATGGCTTCTGCTCCTTCTCCTGCCTCTAGGTTCCTGCCTTGAGTTTCCTCAGTGATGGGGTGTTACCTGAAGGTTGTAAGATGAATTAAACCCTTTCCTCCCTAAGGTCTTTGTTTTTTCCCCCCATAGCAGTAAAAACCTAAGCAAGGCACAGGGTAAACTTGATTATTACAGTGACTGATCAAAATAAAAAGATCACATTTCTTTATTAAAACTAACTAGAACTTTTGAGAACATTTTGTTCTGGAAGAATTGTACCAACTTTCTCATTAGTTTTTTTTTCCCTCCAATTTATTCAGATCAGCTGTTCCATGTATTAGCCTTGCACATGCGGCTTTATACCATTGATTCTGAGTATAATCCATGGAAAAAACTCACCCAGTTAGTGGAAGATATGAATTCACAGTAAGTATTATTGAAAGATTAAAATTAGTTAAGATCCTTTTTAGAACAATAGTTGTATTAATTTCTATATGAATATATTTCCTTATGAAACATGAAGTGTATAATAAAATCTAAAACAACTCACCATTACACTCTCAGTAAAAGTGTACCCCAAAGTTTCTACCAAATGAGAAAATCTTTTGAAGAATCCTATTGGGATCCTTTTATGGAAGTGAAGCATTCAAACAGAGGTACATAAAGACTGGTTGCTATTTATGCCAATATTTGATCGGTGGGTTCACCCTTCCTTATAAAGCTCCACATTAGTCTTCATTGATAGCTGAACAATCCAATGGTCCTCACTGGGTCCTTTATTTCATAGGTGTCATAAAATAGTAATAAAACAGAATCTGCCCATCTGTTATCTATTAGCTGGTTTGTTTCTATAAACAAACAAATGGACTGTTTGTTGGCTCTGGAATATATCGTTTGATAGAATGAATGCTTGATTCTTTCCCAGTTTATAAATTTTGAAAGTAATGAGTTGATGCTCTGGCAACTCTCCCTGATGACCAATGAGCTGCCCTTGCTTGATTATTTTATGATCTTACAGTATTTTTATATGTTTACTGTGTTTCATTTCAGTCAGTCTTCTCAGTGCACGTTGTTCCTTTCAGGTTTAGACAGGTTCCTCTGAGGTTGGCTATTGCACCTTTGACATGCTTTAAATAGTAATCTCATAATTTTCTGGTAGTGTTCATTTTGAAAACATTTCACTTTATAGCTGAAATTGCCCTTTCTCTGTCTAATTCTCTAATGATATTTAGAAACCATGGTCTGGGGTCCTCCAGAGCCTAACTCACTACTGGGTTCTCATTGTTTGTACGCCATTTCTGCTTGTTTGTCTGCCTGTCTGTCCATCCATCCACCCTTCCTTCCTTTGTAAGATTTATTTTGTATATGTGTAGGTTTGGGTGAATATATGCCGTGTGTGTGTGAATGCCTGGGGAGGTCAGTAGAGGGTGTTGGATTCCCAGCAGCTACAGCTATGCAAGACTAGTGAGTTGCCTGATGTAGGTGCTTGGTTACCAAAATCTGGATTGTCTGGATTGTCTGGAAGGGCAGCCAGTACTCTTAACTATTGAGCCATCGCTCCAGCCCTATTTTTTTTTAAAAGAGGAAAAGATTTTGAGTTCTTACTGGTATTTCTTTTTTGTTTGTTTTTGTTTATTTTTGAGACAGGGCTTCTCTCTGTAGCCTTGGCTGTCCTGGTCTCATATGCCTGACTCTTACTGGTATTTCTAATTCAGACATATCATAATACTGCAAAGCTTTTAAGTTGTAACATTTTGTCATAAAAACCTTTATTCTTGATATTCTTGTAATTACTCATTTCTATAACTATAATTATTGATTTTAAATATAACTATTACTACTAAACAGATAAATTGGGTACTTTCTTCATTGCTATGACAAAGTATTTGACAAAAACAACTTAAAGAGGAAAATTAAGGGGGCTGGAGAGATGGCTCAGCAGGTAAGAGGACTGGCTGTTCTTCCAAAGGACCTGGGTTCAGTCCCCAGTGCCCACATGGCAGCTCACACTGTCTGTAATTCCAGCTGCAGTGCATCTGACACCCTCACACAGACAGACATGTAGGCAGAACACCAATGCACATAAAATAAAGATATGTAAACTTTTTTAAAAGAAGGAAGATTATTACAGCTTGTAATTTAAGGATACAGCCTATCATAGTGGGGAATGGCAGGAGTGGGAGGTAGCTGGTTGCAGTACCTGTGCAGTTAGCAATCAGACGTTACTGATTATCGCACTTTGCCCTTTCTTCTAAGGTGGGATGGTGGATTGGTGCCATGCACACTTAAATGGATCTTCCCACCTCATCTAACCAAAACTAGAAACTCCCTGACAGGCACATCTAGAGGTTTCTCTCCTCAGATCCTAGATGCTATCAAGTAGACAGTATTAACCACTTGTTCTTAGAATATGTGCCCTTAGGAGTATATAGTTCAAAACAACAACAAGAACAAGACCCCACTGTTTTAAAAATAACTTCCTAAGTCTTGTTTTACTATATACCATCAGCTTGATGTATAGTTCAATTTTTTTCTCACTATTTAAAGACTGGCTTTTCTTTTGATTTTTTTTTTTTTTCTATATGAAATATTTTTCAAAGTAAAAATAATAAATTTTGATGCATCTGTCTTCCACTTCCATCCACTGGAATACTTATTGTGAAGTCTCTTATCTCTGTTAACTACTTATAAAAATTAAATGTTTAGTCTTGTTGTGTCCAGCCACGCCTATATTATATGGAGGCTAGTCCGTTGTGCTGTGAGTTGAAAATATGTTCCATCAGATCTTTTGGGTCAACAGGCTTTCTCTTGCTCTATTGCATAAGGCAATTTACCTAGTCAATCACCTAGTGGTTGCGTGGTTTAAATTTTGCATTGAGGGTTTTAATCTTTTTGGAATTTATTATAGAATATGGTATGGGTATAAAAGAATTTTTACTTGTAGCTATAAAACATCATTTACCTTTACATAGTAAAAATTTTAAATGGACTTACAATTAAAAAAGAAAGAAAAGGATAAAGGTGCTTTTGTTACTTCTGTGGAAAGATCTATGGTGTTCAAAAAAGAACAACCAAAAGAAAAGATGGAGACTATACTACCGTCTGGGTAACAAAGGTTGAGGGGGGGTGAGAAAAATTAATATTTTCTTAGAGGAATAAAAATAAAAGTAAGCCAGACCTCTCACATCTAAACACTGAGTTCATGGCAGATGAGCTTATGGAGCATCAGGGGAACATATTCTTTCTGATATTCTTCTGCATTAATTGGATAGTCACTTAAAAAAATAATGGACTGTTACCTCATACAAATTCTGTTTAGATTTGCCAATTACTTTGATTAAGTACATAGCAAAAGAAAATTGCATTTCAAGATCATCTTTGCATCTAATCTTAGTGTCTCTTTATTTTTTTGTAATTTGAAATTGATTCTAAATGTTTCTTTGCATTTCATGACATTGACTTATTTTTTAGAAAGGGTTTGGGCCAGTTATTTTATAGATTGTCTTTTAATTTGTTTTTGTCCTCTATTTCTCAGTGATCAGATTCAGATTATAAACTCTTTGCAGAACCACTACACTAATGTGTTCTTAGTGTGTAATATCAAAAGACATGATTGATTTATCTGTGACTTACGTAGCAACTCTGATTGTTTGGCTATGAGAGTAATTGCTAGGCTTCAACCTTTGAAGGTATTTGATTCTTTGTACCTAGAAAGTATCATGCAAAAAGATGCTTTGTGGAAACATACCTATGTGACTGACACTCTTTCTCCCTCCCTCCCTCCATCCCTCCATCCCTCCCTCCCTCCCTCCCTCCCCCTGTGGTGTGTGTTCAAAATAGAGCAAAACTTTGTATATGTGTGTATTTTATGTTTTTAGCTAAGCTTAACAAGCTGTAGGTATTTTGCATAATAAGGAAAATCAGTCTTCTTGCCATTTCTTTTCCTTTTTAGCTAGACTTGGAAACTCAAGGACCAATACACAGTAAATACAAATAAAATCTGAGAATGCCTTGCTACCTGACTCTAAAGGATGCTCAGAAAACAAAACTTTTCTGGGTCTAATGTGCTATAAGGTTAAATATGTAAGCAAGGATTTACTGTCATACCTAACGCTGAGCCATGGTCCTTTTCAAGCCCCAGAATTTAATATGCTTTAGCATAGTAGTAATGCTGTAAAATTATACCATACTTACTTTACACCAGACGTTTTGTTTAATCATCACTATTAACTATCCCAGCTTTTACATGTAAGAACTTTGAGGCTTAGAAAAGGTAATCCTATGTATTTTAAGTGCACACTGTCTTTAAGGAGCAGAACTAGGGCTTAGCTATAATTGCTGTGATTCCCTTTCCAGCATACTTTCCATTTGGGAATTTTCAGGAAAATCTGATCGATATACCCCTACTCCATGTGTACTCTTATTTTTATGGTTCACTAGGTCGTTAAATTGTAACATTAAAGTTGTTTCATAGTACATCATCTATATTTTGTACCTTTTTATTTTTAAAATGGAAGTATATTTAGTTTCTCTAATATCTTCCCAACATAGGCTTCTGTGTCTCATTTGATAGATTTTTAAATATATATTTTCTTCTATATGCCTAATGGAAGTTATTTCCTTTATGTTTATAATCACAAATGTTTTTTTAATTGGAAAATTATTTCTGTTAACAGTATTTTATGTATTTTTCTGTTATTATAGAAGCAGTGGTGATGGTGGTGGTGTGTGTGTGTGTGTCTGGGAACCATGTGTACACATACACATACTTGTTTATTTTCAGGGAGCATGTATGTGCAGATGTATGTGCATGCATGTGGAAACCAGAGAACAGACTCAGGTTCTATTCTTCAAGTACCTTCCATGGAGGCTTTGTTTTGTTTGAGACAGGTTTCTAACTGGCCTGCGCCTTGCTTATCTTCTGTGCTTCTCCAGGGGCTGGAATTACAAGCGCATACCATTATACCTGTATTCTTTTTATTTGTTTTTCGAGACAGGCTTTCTCTGTGTGGCCTTGACTGTCCTGGACTCACTTTGTAGACCAGGCTGGCTTTGAACTCACAATGACCCACCTGCCTCTGCCTCCCAAGTGCTGGGATTAAACGCGTGAGCTTAACGCGTGGCTTAACACTTGTATTCTTTACATGCATGAATTGGCCACCTGCGCTGTCTTCCCCACTGGTCAACTTTTAGAGTTTAGTTTTAAATTACTACCTTAAAAAAAGTTCTCAGATAGAAACAATTTTTTGTTGTTTGGAATTTTATACAAGTATGTAATCGCGTTGATCAAGTGTACTGCTTTCCTTCCCCACTTCCAGTTCCTCCCCTAGGCTCACTACCACTTCTCCCTCTCAACTTCATGCCTTCTGTTTTTCCTCCACTGAGACCAGAGAGTGGTCCCTGTGTGTGCAGGGTATAAGGCCATCCACTGGTCATGTTGCAGCTTCTCAGGGCCACATCTCTGAAGATAACTGCTTCTCCCTGCGCCACCAGCCATCATTCTCCCAGCTGGGATGATGACTGGCTTGGCCTGCTGCAGATCTTGTAAATGGAGGTAGAGGCACTGAATTTATGTCAAGTGGTGCTGTCATGTATATATACACTGGCTCTGTGATGCCCACTACCTCTGTCACTCACACGTTCTCTCCTCCCTCCTCCATGATGATCCCTCAGCCTTAGGGAGAGAGAAAATGATACAGCTTTTCATTTTAGAGATGGGCATGCCACAGTCTTTTCTTCTCCACACCTTGACAAGGTGCTAGTGTCAGTACCAATCACCATCTACTATAAAAAGAAGATTGTTTGGTGAGGGAACTAACCCTGGGTCCTCTGCAAGAGTAGTAAGAGCTTTTAACCAATGAGCTATCTCTCCTGCCCTTATCATTGTAAAGAATAGTGTAAGCTTACCGTAGTCAAGGCTTGAACTAATGGATCTCCTGCTTCAGCAACTGAGTACTAGGATTACAAGGCATGTTCTAACTCAGAGATCCACTTGCCTCTGCCTCCCAAGTGCTGGGATTAAAGTCGTGCACCACCACTGCCCAGCTGGTACCTTATTTATTTATTTTTTTTAAGTATTTTAATAATTCTTTATGGTTTAGTTTACTGACATTTATTTTGTCATGGTGGGCTGGGGAGTACATGTGAAGGTCTGCTTTATGTTGTTTGTTTTTTTTTTCATAGTTGTTGAGAAATTTCCGCAAAGTTTGCTCAGCATTTAAAATATGAAATTCTTATTTGGTTTGGTTTGGTTTTTTGAGACAGGGTTTTTCTGTGTAGCCTTGGCTGTCCTGGATCTTGCTTTGTAGACCAGGCTGGCCTCGAACTTACAGAGATCCGCCTGCCTTTGCCCCACGAGTGCTGGGATTACAGGCATCCACCACCACGCCCAGCTTAAATAATGAAATTCTTATGATACAAATTGAACTTGGCCTTTATTTTTTTATTCTTTTATACTTTGTATCCCCATCCCATCCAAGATCTGTTGGTTACTTTCATAAACCAGTAGTCTGTTCCCAATCTCAGATTTGTAGTATTTATCTATGTTTCCTTCTTAAGAGTTTTCTCATGGGGTTATATATATAAAAGATGTATAGTATTATATGTATATACATTTAACATTATATATATGTATATATATATATATATAACTTGGAATTTATTTTCATTTGTAGTATCAAGTAAGCATAAAAATAATTCCAGGTAGTTGTATTTAAGAATATCTAAAGTTAAGGGTCAACGAGATGCAGATTTAAAATGTCTACTAAACTTTATAATTAAGAGATCATTATTGATCAAATGGACAATTATTTATTTCCATGAGGAATTTTGGTAATGAAATGGTGCTCTCCCTATTTCCCTTCCTAATTTTGGTCTTATAAAGTAAGTGGCCAGGAGCATAGAAAACTGGGGACAAAAGCTAATAGGAGTCATAGTCTGAGAGAGGAAGACAAGTACAGTATATGAGAACTATTTGTCATTGGCAGTCATAAGATTTATAGAAGCAGGAATTTACTTATCCAGCTGTTTGTCTACTGTCTGGTGCACAGTAGATAACCAAGACTGACTGGTTACTTTGCTGAGTAATAAAGTGTAACCACAGGCGTAAACAGTGCTCCTCAACCCCAGTCAGAAGTACAGCTTCAGATTCAATCAGTTTTGGAAGCTTGACATTTAATTTTATTGCTTTATTAAAATTTAAACCTGTAATAAAAATAACTAACTCTCCAGTATTAAGGCTAAACCCAGTGATGGAATGCTTGTTAGATATGTATGAGGGGCTGAGCCCAGTTTCAGTAAGGTAGGCATGCACGCACAAGGAAATTTTTAATGTGACTTCTGCTTTGAGGCCTGTAGTTTCATAGTGCTGCACATCTTTAGATTTGATACCTCTTCTTTCGTGGTGTGTGAGAAGTTCTATTTTGGTTATCCTGTTTTGAAACTGCAAATGTTAAAGCTTTTGTTAGAATTTGTGTCATCAATAAAGTCTTAACAACTTTTAAAGAGAATATTAACTAGACCAAGTAAGGGGAGCGTTGATATACCCTGAGCTAGCTGTGATGATGCCTTTGAGCTGCCTCACCGGTCTTGTTTTCTTATACTCTATTCAGTGCCTTGCTTAGTTTCAGTGACCCAAAAGACTCAGTCACATTAATGCAGCGCAGATGATTACATTGTTAGGGCTTAAGAAAGCTGTGAGCCTGGTGTGGTGGTGCATGCCTTTAATCCCAGTACTCAGGGATTAGCTCTGTGAGTTCAAGGCTAGCCTGGTCTACAAAGCAAGTCCAGGACAGCCAGGGCTATTACAAAAATAAGCCTAGTTTCAACAAACAAACAAACAAAACCCAAAAGTTGTTGTATAGTGATTTCAAGTTAGAAACATGAAATGTATGCATTACCAAAACTATTGTATTATTAGTTTAAAAAAATGGTCTTTAAGTTCAGATTTCTTTCTTATTTTTTTGTTTCTGTTTTATAGTCATACATGTCACCTGTAAAATAATTAGAAAGATATGCAGTACACTAGAATGTGAATATGTGATTTTTCTTTTAGGCTGGGGAATGAAGACCAGCAACCTGAAGTTCCAATCCTTTATCATGATGTGACGTCCCTTCTGCTCATCCAGATCTTAATGATGCCACAGCCCTTACGCAAAGGTAGTTCTTTAAAATTCAGACTCTCAGATCACATTTGGAATATTTTGGGGTTATAGGGATAAATAGGACATCTAGGCCGGTAGAATGACTATGAGAACGATGCAGAAAAGCTTTAATTAAGCAGTGAAGACCAGCCTTAAGTGTGAGGGCCAACCCATGCATGGGCTGCACTCCTAACTGAATATGGCAGAGAGAAGAAGCTCAGCACCGCCGTCCACTCCCCTGGCTGCCGTACTGCAGGTGCTGGGACAAGGTGCCTTTTGCCCCTGCCTCCTCGCTAGGAGGGATTCCTACTCAGACTGTGAATCAAGTGAAGTCTTCCTTTAAAAAAATAGAAGAAAAAGAATTTTTAAAAAAATAAATAGTATTTTATTAGTAGTATATTTTAATCACAGCCAGGAAGATAAGAGAGAAATAAAGGTGCATTTGGGGGGGGGGTGGCTTGTTAGGTTATTTCTTTTTTATCAATAAGAAGTAAAATGCATGCGGAAAGTGCTCTAAATATTATTGTCTAAAATAATTAAAGTATTCATATGAAAGAAGGTTTGAAAAACAGAGCAAAGTGTCAAGTTTCACATCTCCATCCAATCTCCATGCCCACAATAGCTAATTACAGTTCTATTAAAAATGTGTTATCCTATCATTTAAAATTAGTGTCATAACATTAGATGAGCAGCTTTAATATTAAATTAGCAGTATTTTGATTATTGGCCCATAGTTTTCATAGGTTGTACTTTAAAGCATTTAAAATATTTTGTCAACTAACTTTCTTTTATTTTGAAATATTGGCTTATTCTTTGTTTTGTTTTGTTTTTGAGATAGGGTATCATTATGTAGTCCTGCCTAGTCTGGAACTTTCTGTGTAGGCTGGCTGGTCTGGAACTCAGATCCCCTGCCCCTTGAGTCCTGCATTTATGGTGTGCTCTACCATGCCCAGCCTTATTTTGCTGTTCTAGTTACCGTGTAATTTTGGTGTAAAAGATCTCCCCATGGAAGACATTCTTTGTTTATATTTCAGTTTTAATACAATCATTTAATAAAATCAACTTAGGGGTAGGAAGTGACCATTTATTTTAAATACAGACAATAGCCGGGCATGGTGGTGGCGCATGCTGTTAATCCTAGCACTCGGGAGGCAGAGGCAGGCGGATATCTGTGAGTTTGAAGCCAGCCTGGTCTACAAAGCTAGTCCAGGACAGCCAGCCAAGACTATAAGAGAAACCTTGTCCCAAACTCCCCACAAATAAATAAACAAACAAACAAATAACAATAAACACAATTCACCATATTTCTTTTAAATTATATTTGGTAAAGGGTAATGTCATTAATATGCAAATCACATTCATAGGAGTTCTGTGAGTTTTGACTTAATTTTTGTTGCTGGTCCCCCCCCCCCCCCCCCCCCCCCCAACGCCTAAAAGTGAATGAAGCTGATATGTGGAAGGAATTGTATTTCAGAAGCCACAGGACCTTGTCTGAATGTCTGCCTAATATAGCTGCTGATCATTTTCAGAAAGGACGGTTGGCCTTAGCTTTTAACCAAAGGCAGGAGAGAATTTAGTGTGTAGAGGTCTTTGATCCTGCAGAGTATGGTTCAACAGAAACAAACCCTAAAGTTGTGCTTTCAAACAATGTAAGAAACTTGGATTTTCTTGATTAAATAAATAGATTAGACTAGATTGAGGGAAAATTTTTGTATAAAATCTTTAGTAAGTGTTCCTTAAATCATCCCTTAATATCATTTAAAAATGGTTTTGTGGACAAATTTAATAGCCAAATGCTGGTTTAATACTGATGTGTGAAATCATTGTCTTCTTTGGTCAAGAAACATTTTGAAAGTTACATTGTGATTCTGTGAGCCCATGAGCTCCCGTGTGCGCTGTATAAGGCATATAGCTTAGAGGAAATCTGCAAGACTCAGATCTCTCTGAAGTGGGGTCTGGGGATGAAACTTAAGTTGTAAGTCTTGGAAAACACCTTTATCTGCTGAGCCACTTCAGAAGCCCAAGGAATGTTTAGTGTGCCATGTTGAAACGCAGCGTTACTGGATACTAGAAATGCAAAGATGGATAAAATGTGGACTCGGCCTTTCGGGGACCAGATAATGAATATCTAGCAGTCATTAAATTTACTTGTAGTTAAATTGCTTTCAAAACTTGTACTTTAAAATTTTATAATAATTTGTGGTGTTTATCTGGCTTAGTCAGCTTTTCATTATTGTGACAAAGTACTGGGATAGATAATCAGCTTTAAAGGAGGAGTTATCGTGGCTAACAGTTTTAGAGTCCACCATTGCTTAGTCTCTCTGCTTTTGGGCCTGCGGCAAGGTTGCACATTGGTGGTAGATGAAGCTGCTTCATGGTGTTCATGCATCAGGGGGAGGGTAGGGGAAGAGAACAGAGTCCCAATAGCCCTTTCAGTGGTACACCCTTTCTGTTACCCCTCGCTTCTGTCAGAGGCTGCAACCAAGCCTTTGTATATTAGACTTTGAGGAATATGTATCATCCAAGGTGTAATACTCTTTCTACGAAACAGTCAAGTATTTAAAACAACAAAAACCAAGCAGCATTGGCATTGTATAGTGTGTTATATTTTTTATGTTGGTTCCTATCAGGTTGATGTGACCTCATAAATCTCTGATCACTCCCTTCCCTCTCTCTCTCTGGCTTTCTGAGACAGGGTTATCCCTGGCTATCTTGGAACTCACTATGCACATCAGGCTGGCCTGGTCAGCCTACCTTTGTCTCTGATGCTGGGATTAACGGCCTGGGCCGCCATACCAGACCTTTGACAGCTTTAGACCAAGGCTTTTTAATCTGTGACACTAACATTTATTGTGGGCTTCAACGAATCCATGAATCTTCTAAAGCTATATGGAAAAATTTGCTTGCACATATGTACATTTTCTGAATAGCTTCATAATTTTTACAAGATTTAAAAGTATATTGAAGAATTCTCCAGAGGATTTCTGACTATAGATTAGAAAGAATTCTATAATAAAGAATAGCATTAAAAAGTTATCTTTTCAGTTAAAAAAGCAACAGATTATATATAGTGGAATAAAAAATGAGAAAGAGACGAGAAAACAATGCAGAGAACTGGTGAAGGCAGTAATAGATGGGGAGGGGTTAAAGTGGGAGCCAGAAACCATGGACGGCGGCACTGTGTTTGCAGCTATAAGGAGTCACTTTGTTTAGTATAGGACCATTGTGAGCACACTTAAATGCTAGCCTTTTCTCCATTCTTCTCTTACTAACTTCCAGTGTTCC